>NC_133800.1:20610665-20920165 GCF_043250625.1 Sebastes fasciatus | reverse complement strand
ACTGTAAGTAAACACACAGGTTTAGAAAACAGAAACACAATGTGGACTGTGCAGACTTTCTGAACCATCATGTACACATGGAGGATCATTTATTACACTTAAGAGAAAGAGGCTATTTCTTTGGCTGCTGCCATTCAGAGACCCTGGAGTTTTGTTAAGCATAAGACTGAGGATAATTGTAATGACAGATAATAGTGGGGACACTGCAAAGGCACTTGCCAAGCCCTGAGAGCTGCGAATAAGCCAACATCTTGACTGTAAAGCAGCTTGATATGTAGGAAGGGAAATATAGTAGATACTGAGCAGCTGCCTTATCTTTGAAAACACTGACCAGGAAATGATTTTTGTCACTTTTTAATCTCCCACACTGACCTTAAAGTCTTTGACTCTGAGTCAGTGTCTGTGAGGGAAACCTGGTGATAGTGCAGATATACTCGGAGAGAAGACGGAGTGTCCATGTCCATGTGAAAGAGATACTGTAGTTAGTATTAGTATGCGCGAGAGATATTGGCAGGGTGGTTTTATCCATGCAATAACAACCGTTACTCTCCACGGGATGTTTTTATGTTGAAGCAAGAACAAGAAAAGTGCCTCCGTGAGAGAAGCAACAAGGCCTGTTTCCAGGAGTTTGAGTGTGTGTGTGTGTGTGTGTGTGTGTGTGTGTGTGTGTGTGTGTGTGTGTGTGTGTGTGTGTGTGCGTGTGTTGGCAGAGCTGTCCCTGTCCAGGGTTTACGTTGGAGAGGTAGATTATTGAGGGGATTTTAAAAGATCACAGGACTCTTTGATCTCGGTCTTCTGCTTCTTAAGTCATAGTCTCGGTTATGCCAAGGTACTGCCTTTTTTAATATCTTTCCCTGCACTCATGTCTGTGTGTACTATGTCTTTGTCTGTGTGGTGGTGGGGGTGTTTTCCAGGGCAGTTTCAACGTTCTGGATCGCCAACCCCAACAACAATCTCATCAGCAATGCAGCCGCTGGTTCTCAGGTAATAACATCAGGGTTACGTAAGAAAACAGCTTCAGCTTTTTAGAGGTGATTAATAAAAGAAAAATGAATTATCAACAAGGAGAGCCCCTTCTTCCTTTATGGTATGTAGTATATTGTGTGACGCTGCCATGGCTTTGGTGTTCCTGAACTTTACATAATGAAAATTGAAGATGCTCATAACAAATTGATCCGTCAATAAAATGGGATTTAACAGGCTTTAGTGTCTGATAGAGGGGTGCAATAACATAGTGAGACCTCGTAGAAGTAGAAGACTCATCCCGTCTCTTTTTCATTTTGGCACAAAGAGCGTAGAGGTCCACTGGAGAGGGCTGTGTACTAAATATTGGTAGGGGGTATGCTTGTGATATATAGGTTGACTTTCTATATCTATTTAAACATAAACTCGAATGAACTATTGCGCTCATATGAGGTTTATTCTTTCGGTGTGGCTTGACCCACATGTAGTATGACATCGTACCCGGTTCTGCATATTGGTTTTGTATGTTACTTCAACGTTCCACCTACGGATGATGTGCGTATGAGCCCATGATAATGAAATTCCTACTGTTGCCCAACTGTACCACGAACAGGATTTATCACCTCATCTCTCTTCTCTTCCTTCCTGTTCCAGGATGCTGGCATATGGTTTGTGTTCCACAGCTCTTCCACCGGAGTCTCTCATGGGCTGGTACCAGAGACCAAGGCAGAGCTCACTCCCCTGGGGATTTTCTACAACAACCGCGTACACTCCAATTTTAAGGTATCATCGCTGTAGCTTATCTTTGAGCTTTTTTTAAATTATTATTATTGGTGTAGTCACTGTGTGCTTTCTCTCCCACGTACAGACCAGAATACCAGGTTGTGCCAAACCTCTCAGTGTTGTTGTCTGCTTCTGTGTTTTATAGAGACAAGATAAATACAGTATTTATAACTTGTTAAAAAGCATTGCACATAATTCTCTGCTTATTCATTTGGCAAAAAGAGACATGGACACACACACATACACACACACACACACACACACACGAGTAGGCTCCACAATAGCGCTCTGTTGTGTAATGACAGAAGTCAGGCAGGTGAACTGTAAGTTCTTTGTTCAGTCTGACCACAGCAGCCTCTCTTATAGAGGAAGGAGCCCAGAGGTTTAAGAGTATACCTCGCTTATACCACAGGGGCCAACTCAGAGCACAGGTTTCCATATACATAAGACTCACAGACATATAACATTTTTTCCTATAATTTATTTTACAATTCGTTTTCTAAACATACAAAACTAATCCATATGTCATGGACTATGTAAATATACATTACGTTTTCATACACATTATAAATTATTCGCAGGAATTCTGTTTACCACGTCTCGTACTTTCCGCAGCACCGTGTACAGCATTGACTCTATAACTCTGTTGGCTCAGGATTTAAATTTAGTACATTTATTTTTGCCTCAGGTCCCACACTGTAAAATATACTAGTAGTCTTGTTTATGTCAGTCCATCAGAAATAGATATACAGTATGACCCATCTTGGATTTGTCTTTTTAATCACATTTTCATCTTCCTAGGCTGGGCTGTTCATTGATAAAGGAGTGAAGACCACCAAAGCTAGCGCTGCCGACCCCCGGGAATACCTGTGTCTAGATAACAATGCCAGGTGTGTATGTGTGTGCTAACGTGTGTGCAATAGCATTTTACATTTTGAGGAAGTATACAGTCTGTCACTTATAATGTGTGAAGAGATATTAATTAATCTCAAGTGTTTTTTTTATTATTGTGGACATCTCAAGTAGTTAGTTGTCACTGTATGTAAATAATTAGTGACTTACAACTGACTTGTATACTATACTGTACTCTATAACCGTACACGTTTTTGCACAAAGTGTCTAACTGTGCACTATCAGGGGGTCTATAGTGGGCGATCACATGCACCATGGTGTAAAGTTACACTATGTAAATGTTATGTTATTTGTGGTTTACTAATGTGTTTGTTTAATGCCACTGTCAATAACTGTTTGTGAATGAAGTTATTTATATTCCCCTGCTGGATATCTTCTAGGTTATGGCCATGGACTGGGATAGATAGATGGCTTTACACTCTGTTACTGCATTTTAGTGGAAGGTCTGTCAGGTTTGTGTTGACAGAGAAAACAAGGCTTCACAGATAGAGTTTCCACTCTCCCTACCCAAATGCAGCCCTCAACTAGACGGAAAAAATCTTGCGTGTCCACTGAGACTGCTGGCCACGCTCTGTGCGTGTGTGTGGGAGCGTATGCATGTGTGCAGAGGAATGTGGGGGAGGATTTTAAATCTTAAAATGTGTACTATAACTATTTCATGTGAGAGAAAGAGGGATTGGATATTGATAGTTCCCAAAGACTTCTGATTTATGTGACCCTCTGACCTTTTTTTCTCTCGCCACGTTCAGGTTAATTTTTCCCCTTGACCAACATTACAAATTCCATAACATTTGTGGATATTCATGGTATCCAGAGCATAAATACTGATGTTGAAGGAGAGCTCTGATCTGAATTGAGTGCCATTATTGGGCTGAAAAAAGAGGATGTCCAGTTTTGGAGCTACACATCTCCTTTTCAGTTTGTACATAAGCTATTTCCTAATTTAATGGGAAGATGAATATACACTTTTCCAGGCACAGTCATGCTCCCAAAGGGGGATAAAACCCTTTTGTATTTAATGACACCATGTCCTCCTCTGCAATACCACCCATAATGTGCATTGTGGGAGGCAATGAGCATTGAAGCCTGTAGTCTCTAGAGCAACAGTGGGGCTTTAGACTTTTAGTGTAGTTATAAATCATGTCTGCGCAGATTTATAGTATGATGACGTTATGATTATCAGGTCCATTAGTCACTCAGAACCCCTCCAAAACTTAAATTGGTTAAATTTATCTTGCGTGTATGTGTGTGTGTCTTGTCTTGTGCATTGGCATTCACAAGGACCACATGTGCAGAAACCGTAGGGGGAAAAATGAGGTTTGACATTGTGGTGAGGGTGAAAGCTTGAGAGGTAATGAATGTAGTCAATGCCACAAGGATAATAATAGCAACGCGCATGTGTTTACATATGTGTTTGTCAGATTCCGACCACACCAAAATGCTGACCCTAGCCGTCCACGGGTGGCGGCAGTCATTGACACTCTGATCTCCTTCAAGAACAACGACTTAGGAGCATGGATACGGGGAGGTGACATCGTCATTCAGGACTCTGGGTGAGACGACTCATAGGCTGAGATGTGATTCATGTAATGTCTGGGAAGCTTCTGATAAAAATTTTAAAATGATGTCATCGCAAAAACCTAAACTGCCTTGATGAAAATGTATTCTGGCAATACGATGTACTCCCACTGCAAATTTCTGTGATGACAATCATCCACTGTTTGTAATGAATTAGGTTTTTTTCCACACACTTACCATTTGACCCAACTTTATGTTCAACGTTGGCTTGATTCCCATAGATTTTAAAATGGTAACTATTGATTGACAGTTCAGTTTTTAGTTAAGTACATGCCATAATTTTGAGCACACTCATCCAACAGTATAGGAAACAAATTGTAAGAAAAGACCCGGGTTAGAAGTACCTACAGTTAGGTCACCAATAAAAAAACAAACAAACTATCCAGTTTATGCACTCCCATAACTGGTCTATAATTTGGAATTTATTCTTTCAATACCTGATGACTCCACTCTGTTTAATAGACACTTTTATCACGTCTTGTATTTTTTAATTAATTTCCTGAATACTGTATCAACAGCAAAATAATAATGACTTCTCTCACTGCTTTTTTTTTTTATCTGGACAGGCTCATGGTATTTCAATAACAGAAATTTGTAAGAATAACAACTATTTATTTTATGTTTCTCTGAACAGATTTGCAGACAATGGGGTGGGATTGTCCTTTGCCAGGTGTGTACTTCTAAATCACTCTGCTCATAGCATTTTTCATTCAGCTATATTTGCCCTTTTCATCTCCCTGCCAGATGAACTTGCCAAAAACCATGTGTGATTGATAGATACTGGGCAAAGAGTGTCACAACATCTCTTTCCTGATTAACATAGTGACACACTTTTTTTCTCCACTTCTTTTATCCCTAAAAAAAAAAAGTATTAACTTTTATTTGTCCAGTATTATATGTCTTTTGTTAAGTTGTCAAATGGTTACATATGTGTATTAGGGGTGTGACGATGCATCGATATGGATTGATGTATTGATTCAATATCATCAATGCAAAGTGAAAACATCAATTATATATCGTCATCTTTAAGATACACCTTTATTTTGAAATTGGAAATGTTTTTTTTATTTCTATATGCCCTTATCTCATCTTGTCTTCCAGTGATGGCAGCTACCCGAAGGACGAAGGATCCAGCCAGGAGGTGACGCAGTCTCTGTTTGTTGGTGAAAGTCGAAACAGAGGGACCAATGGAGGACAGAATAAATACTGGGGCTTAGGAGGGGCTGATGCAAAGATGAGGACACTGCCTAGAAACAGGTGAGGGGGAGCAAACAGAGGGAGAGATGAGTTGATGGAAGGAGGGAAGATATATGTGAGGAATTGAGGAAAAATCCAAATCAGACTGAGTTTTCTCAGGAATTGCAGGGGATGGTGTTGGAGGAGTTGGCGGAGAAAAATATGCTGGGAAAAACAAACACAGAGGAGAGAGCCAGCGAGGCAATCAGGTGGTTGGACAGATGGACAGCTGAGGCTGCTACAGCTGCTTTAAGCCGTAGGTGGACTTGTGAAAGGAAGTCTGTTTTGACTTCCCTCTAGTGATATTTTTAGGCGGTTTATGAAAAACTGTGGTGGCAACACTTGGTGGTTTCGTAGAAAGGGATTACTCATTGTAGCATTTGATTGCTTAAGAGTAAGGAGAAGCTTTTTTCAGGCTTTTTTTTGACACAGAGCTCCCATTAATTTCAGCTAGATGTCACTGTTCCCTTCCTTTGTTTCTATTGTCTCTATCGTTTTGAGTTTTTGATCATCTTTGGAAGGAAACATATAAAGATCTCACTAATAGTGCTCCTATTGACAGGTAAACCAGACTGATGTTTGACAAGACCAAAAGTGTGTTGCTCTACTTGTGCCTCACTAACAATACTTTAGATAGGGCTTCCATTATGAGGAAGTTTATGGAGACTTTCCATGTTGTAATCTGCCAGGTCGTACTAAGTGGACAGTCCTAATGAGAGTAGAGTTTTGAGCTTTATTTCCCCTCACGATCTCTCTTCTTTGGCTCTATCTCTCTCATTACAGAGATGCTTATACAAGAGGAGAGCAACATAAACAAGAGACTAGCAATTAGCTGCCTTTTTTAGTCTCAAAAACTGTGTTTTATGTCAGTTTGTGACCACTGTCACCACTGTACAACTTTACAGTCATTTTACAGGCTTGCTAACCGCACTGTGACATCTGGCTCTGGCAGTTTGTCTGTCGTCATTGTGGTTACTGCTAGAGCTGCTGACACACAATTTTTTCTTGCCAGAGAGAAGATAGTTCCACTAAAATGGATGAATAATTTGATCCTTTAATTTAAGTTCCGTAAGGTTTCATAAACAGCAATTACACAAGACTTAAATCCTTGTCTAAGGGTAAGGAAAAACACAAAAAACAGAGTGATGCAGGAAAAAACTGGTAAATTCTTCTCCAACACGGGGGGCAGATATAATTATTCTCCAAGAGCATCAGTCTTATTAACTTAACCAACCTAACTTTTTCCATATATACAATTATTGTTATTTGTGACACATTAGGTGCACTGGAAAAGGTATAATTTTAAACTATGATTCTCTTTACTAAGTGTGTGGTCAGTTTTTCTTATGGTTTCTTTTTTATAAACATATGTTAAAATAACATTTACCACTGTTCTACATTGACCATAATGTCTACATTACTTATTTTTCCGTAATAATTAATTTGAAGTTACATCAGGTATATAGAAACATACAAATTAAGCACAAATGTAAATGATGCCCCCTCGCACCCATCTCTCACCCATTGCCAATGCAAAAAGCTTTAAAACACAAAAAGCTAAATTGAAAAAAAGAAAATATGAAAAAAATATATAAATACAATAAATAAATAATAAATAAAGTACACATTGACAGTAATAATAATTATAGGATACATCTCAAACTACAGATAAAATAGGCTTAATAGGATGCGTTCCGTTGTCTCATAAGTACCAAGCTCAGTGACATCAAGTACAAAGCACCATTTACAAATAGACAAATTAATACATACATTTTAGCTGATGGAGAGAAATACATCTCATATGCCATGAGTCTATTAGTCTGCACATATACATTATGTCCAATTAAAATCAAAACTTATACCACAAAAAAGTGGAACTAATCATAGGGAAGCACTGTCTACATTACTAATGCTATTTTTGGGGGAACCCTTGGAACAAGTTAAATTGACTCAAGGCCCATATGACCAAGACTTATGGAGCATGTCATGTCAGAGGCGATTGATGTCCTGCTCCTTTGTGAGCTCACGGCCTGGCTGAAATGTGCTGGAGTTTTTATCAACGTGTCCCTCTGAAACTAGTCCATGACTAAAACCTGTGGTCATCCATGTGAATAATGGTCCCTTTATGCTGTTTACTTCCATCTGTATTCTCTCTCCCATTTATTTATTGCTGTCATTTGTCTTGTTCCCTCTCCCTCTCCACTGTAGGACGTTCCCAATCCGAGGTTTCCAGATCTATGATGGTCCTGTGCGGCTAACTCAGAGTACATTTCGGGGATTCATCCCCACACCAGAGCGTTATACCAGCGCAGTAGGATTCACCCTGAAGAACACCTGGCAGCTCACCCCACGAAACAATCTGTCACAGCTCAACTTCCACTCCACTGTGAGTACAAATCTATTTCTGGCAGTGACATATGAACCTGCTAACACTGAGACTGAGGGTCATCACCTAGCTGTCCACAAGGAAGCATTCCAACCCTACGCTTGTATCCCATGGATGTATAAAGAGAAGTGGATACAGTGTCGGATGCGGGGCCTTGATCATTCCCTGGAGAGTTGTTCAGTGGCGCGTGATCTTCCGCATTCATTGGGCCCATAGAGTAGAGTTTCCTTTAACCGTGCCTCCCAGCCCTCGGTCCAGCCCTCAGTTTAGGTCTTATTCACATGAACGGAGGAAGGATTTAAATAAGGGCTATTAGTGTTCATACTGGGAAGTTGATTTACCAAAAAAAAAAGTTCCGCTGATGTATTTTTGGGCCCAATGGCATCATGTGATGGACAGGAAGTGTGTCAGCTGCGTGTCAGCTACGTCTCTTCTAGAGATTCGAGGTCTCACCTATTTTCTCTGCGTGGCATGTGCAGTTCACAGCAAAAATAGACTGTAAAAATGATCTTTTGACCGTATAATGACATACCAGCAACATTACTACAGTTTCAGTGTCTGTATGTGTAGAATATATCACAGACATGAAAAAAAGTTAATATGTATTTTCTTCCTGTTTCCGTTTCAAAATTATAGTGTGGACAGAATTCCTTCATTTTTTAACACAAGGCTTTTATTCTGAAATATTTGAAGGACAGTGTTGGGGAAAATGCAGTGACTTGCACAGCTCCATAAATGAATAGTGAACCGTTTTTTAAATGTGGATTATTACAATTATTTACAAATGAGCACACGCTTGTTAACCTTTTTCTGTCTAAAAGATATAAATGACATTCATAGTAAAATAAAATGACCATTATGAAAGGCAAACTCTGTATAGAAAGAAAGAGCTGGCAGTAGCAGCCCAGCAGCAGAAACGCTGCCGGTGTGGACACCACACTCGTGAGATACGAAGCAGTTCAGCGAGGTAGCGGTCACGCACTGTTCATGGGTCCAGTGTGTCCTCCAGCCGTTTTCAAACTTTGCATTTTGGTCAGCTCTTTTTCATTCTCTCTTCCTTCCTCTTTATCTATGCTTCTTACATCGTTGTGTTTTTCTTTGGTCTGCAGGTTCGCTGTTGTTGGGAATACAGCAGTTGTGAACACTCCTTGAATTGACAGATTTTTTTGTATTTATATTACTTTTTACCATTTCTTCTTCGCTTTATGTGTCCGTACTCTTGGTACACTGGGTCTGACTGTTTCCTCTTTGGCATTATTCTCCTAGTTGTTCTCCACCCCTATAACCGTCCTCTCATATTGATTAGATCACAACTCCGATCGGTAATGGAGTTGGCAGTTATTAGACAGAAGAAGGGGTCCCCTTTCAAAGTCAGGCCTGTGGAGAGACCATTGTAAATCACTGATGCCATCTTGTGGTGGTATAGAAAAGTGCACTGCCTTTACTTAAATGTGACTAACTTTAAAAAAATAAAAAAAATTTTTTTGTGTATCTTCCACCATGTGATGTATCATCACATCTGGTGTCTTAAACCATAATGCCACTGTTAAATTCATCCTAAACATATAGTAAACATTTCCAGTTCCAGTAAATAGCAGCTGCAGTGGAGAGAGTCCCCATTATAAAACATTTACCAGAGGTGGCACTTATGCAAAGCAATAACACTCTGAATTGATACATAGGGTTAAAATGAATATGGTGGTATTCACAATACTCTTATTCTACATCCTCAGGTGGGTCTGCGGACTTTCTTTGGTCGCCCGGGGCAGTGGTTTGAAGAAAACGACCTGGATGGCGACAAAAACTCCATCTTCCACGATGTGGACGGGTCAGTCACAGGCTACATAGACACCTACGTTGGCAGAGCAGACAATTACCTGATCCGACATCCTGGCTGTGTGAATATGTACCAGTGGAGTGGAGTGATCTGCAGCGGCCGCTACTCTCAGGTACAGCATGTCAAGGTCTACACCTCAATCTTTGTCGTTCTGTCCTTCTAATGTAAAATGTGCATTCTTCCTGACCCTTGCATTCCACCACATCCTCTTCTCCTTCAGGTGTACATCCAGACCCAGGCAGCTCCCGGCCTCAGTTTATCCATCATCAGAGATGAATACCCTGATGCTCCTCTGGTGCTGAGGGGGATTAACAGCCAGGGGGCGCCGTCTCAGCAGTACCAGCCCATCCTGATGATGAGCAAGAGCTACACTCTGCACTGGAGTGGACCTGCGCCCAGAGAGGTGGTCCTCTCTCTCATCAACTTTGACAAGTGAGCAACACGAGTCAGCAGCGTGTATGTGTGTGACCACGCCTGATGCAAGTCATGGGATTTCTGTAATATCTCGTAGTGTTGATAGGAAAATGAGGATATATTTTTCTTTAACAAACCAGTGTCATAACATTTTTTACTAGTTGTAAATGGTCTTGAGGGATGCCCTTTGTGATCTCTCTCTCTCTTTCTCTTTCTCCCACTCAGAGATGACTGGGTGCTGGTGGGACTCTGTTACCCATCAGACGCCACATTTCAGATTATGTCCGACATCAATGATAGACAGAGCAACACCTTTGACGACATGGCAGACTACGGCACTGTGTCATCTCTTGCAGAGCTGGAGAAGAGGCCGATGGAGAGGAAATACTTCTTTGACCGAACTGTTGGGTGAGAACAAGCTAAATACAATCCTCTCTATTACAGTATGCTGAAAAAGAAGGAGTGTGTTAAGCTTTGAGAGTTTGACTTGTTTTTTAATCTTGACTTGCGTTGACCTGCAAAGGTCAACCTTCTCACACTGACGGCTGAGCAGATCTTTCATCCCTTTTTGTCTCTTTGAGACTCCCTGATTTTCTTTTTGTTGAAGTTTATTAAATCTGTCTATTTCTCCTGTTCTCCTCCCATCACACCCAGCTTGTTGTGGCTCTACCTTCGGGCCCGGCACGACCGTGACGGTCACAGCTACTGTTCAGCAAAAGGCTGCGAAAGAGTGAAAGTTATGGCCACCACGTCCTCCAAACAGATCTGTAACTGTACAGCCAAGGCCTACCCCAAGTACTCCAAGACACCCTCAGCAGCGCTGCCTATGCCGGCCCTCAATACACAACCCTGCAAAGGCTGTGGTGCTAAACAGGTATGTGTTGCTACTAGGGCTGTCAAAGTTAACGAATAATAACGCATTAATGCATTAACACTACTAGCTAGTGGATGTACAGGCATCATATGAAACTAGAAAAGCTAAGGAATCCATCGGTACCAACCATGTCATACTAGCTTGTCAGGAAGGAGGCTAAACAACAGTCCAAACTTACACTACATTTTGGCAAGGAAAAAACGGGTATGGCCATTTTCAAAGGGGTCCCTTGACATCTGACCTCAAGATATGTGGATGAAAATGGGTTCTATGGGTACCCACGAGTCTCCCCTTTACAGATATGCCCACTTTATGATAATAGCATGCAGTTTGGGGCAAGTCATAGCTGTTGTTGCCTGTTGGGCTTGAGGTTGCCATGTTATGATTTGAGCATATTTCTTTTATGCTAGTATGCAGTACCTGTGAGGGTTTCTGGACAATATTTGTCATTGTTTTGTGTTGTTAATGGATTTCCAATAATACATATATACATACATTTGCATACAGCAAGCATATTTGCCCACTCCCATTTTGATAAGAGTATTAAATACTTGACAAATCTCCCTTTAAAATACATTTTGAACAGAAGAAAAATGTGTGATTAATTTTCGATTAATCGTGATTAATCATGGACAATCATGCGATTTAGTCGCGATTAAATATTTGAATCGATTGACAGCCTTAGTTGCTACAATTAAGATGACATCCGTTCGTCCGCTTAAAACACAAGCCACCACTGCTGACCAATTTGTCTCTGTCTCAGCTTGTCTTCTCCAGTGAGCCATGGACCTCCTACCTCCAGACACAAGTCAAGTCTCTCAGCAACAAAGAGCAGCAGAGAGGAGATAACAGCTCCTTTATCACTGTGAGCATGCCAGGCCTCGAGAACAAAAACAAATCCAAACACATTACCTGTCTATATGACGATAATCAGGGTTTATGTAACCGATGTTTTTTTCCCTGTCGCCTGCCAGGTGAATGAGGTGGTCATGCCCTTTTCTCGGCCTGGGTATTTCCTGGTCTCAGTGGATGCCTGCTCTGGGAAGGTCACCAAGAAAACCTCATTTGCCAAGTTGGACGCCAAGATGGAACAGTACCTAAAAACTGGAATGCCAACGAGGTGAGCCGGGGAAAATATACAGTGGTATCAACATCTGAGACAAACTCTCCTGTTCAGTTTGAATATACAGCAGCTTAGTATAGCAGAGTAATGCACATTCTTGCTTAATTTACAGACATGTTTGTTCCTTCAACAGGTCTATAGTGCTCATGGCAACACGAGGTCAACCAGAAGGCCTGGTTGGTGTAGCACCATATCTGGTCTCCTTTGGTATGGCCAAAGCTGCTGATCTGCACAGTAAAGGTTAGTGACACGCTTAAAAATGATCTAGTTACTGTACTTTGGAGCAAATCACTTTTTCTCATACACTCTTATTACTACCTCTCACCGCAGAGAGTCTGGCACTCTGGGGGTTCCATGGTGGTTCTTCACCCCCTCCGTGGGTCTCGCTACAAACCGGACAGGGGGATGAGTTCCTGGGGCTGCAGGAGCGGTATTTGCCTCTGGGTTTGGAGGCATACGGCTGTACGCCACCTGCTGCTCAAACGCGCAAAGATCTGGAGCTACTCAAAATAGCCACGGGACTACAATGACCAATGTGAATTATACAACTTAACTACCCAGAACACTGTTGCACACAGATACACAAACAGACACAACCAGCTGATGAATGTGAACTGCTGAACCTTTAATTTATTAACAATGGTAAAGATGTTTACCGTTTCCAAGTGGCGAGAAGGTATTTTATTATGAGCGGGGTGAGTATTTTTTGTGAATTATGTATGCGCGCGTTTAAGTATGCCTTGGGGCCGTTGAGTCGATGCACTTTTCCTTTTAAAGACACAACTTGCCTTATCAGCCAAAGTGATCACATGGAGCTTTTCAATAACTCAGTTGTTTATCTTGGAACAGAAAAAAAACAAACCCCAAAGCAACCTTTTAACATTTACCTACCGATCTTATTATTTATTATGTAGTAAATGAAAACTCAATGAATTGGATTGAGTCTAAGAACAGAACACAATGCATTAGATACACACAGGCCAGGAGGAAATTATGAAAACAAATTGCCTGAAATGAGACCATGTTCGATTGGAACAGAAAATTAAACAAGATGGATTAGACGAGCTCAGGTCAAAGGGAAATAATGGAAATGAATGCCATTGCATTAGAAAATTAAACAGCAATATTAAGCCAAAAATGAACATGTAGTGTAAAACAGAACCAGCGGGTTAGGTGTGTTAGTATTTGATGCAAAACACCTCTATTCTTTATAACAAGCCATATTCATATTTAAATGGTAGACATATGGTAGTTAAAATGAATCTGTCTATCTTGTTTTTGTAACATACAAAAATGGCATTAAATAGATAAGTTACTACTATGTAGGCCATTCCTCTCTTTCCACCAGTCCTCACATCTTTTAGCTTTTTAGTTGATGTCTGTTACAACTGAATCTTTAACTGGAAAACCTCCTCTGATCATCGTGCAGCTGTACAACTAGACTTTAAGCACCTTTTTATATGGATTCCTACACGGACTTACTGGAGCTTTTATCTCATATTATTATTTATCTCTTCACAGTGATGGTGTCTCAAGTGCTGGCCACATGTGCAGCACAAATATACATATATAATACTTTTCTTTTTTTGGTTGTTTTCTCAAACAGAATTGAATGTTTTGACTTTCATCTGCCTCAGTCATGATCTTTTATGTGCATTATTACCAAAACTATGTTTATATAGAATACAGGGGTGCCTTTTTGGAGTTGGTACCCTGACTGTACAGTAGTGAGCAGCAAAAATGCATACAGATCATATACCAGCTGTAAGGTATACGGCTTTATGTTGAGACTAACAATATGTAATCTTTTAAAAGGGTGTTTGGATGTGAGCAGGGCTCCCCCACTGAGCAATGATAAGTACCTATCTGTGATTGTGTATGTGTGTGACTGTGTGTGTGTGTGTGACTCTGTGAGTATATGACCGAGATAGAGACATCCTCTGGAGGACAATGACCTTGTTGCCTTTTAACCACTCTACTGTTAAAAAGAGCAAAAGAACGAGAGAGAGAAAAACGTTTCCAGCCCTTGCCTTTTGTTCAACTGATGCTTTAAAGATGTACAACCATAGAGTTGTTAATGTTTTAATTAGAAGTGAGTGTTGTATATATGGGGTTTAATATTATAACTCAAACTGTATATGTAATGGGAATGTCAAAAAGGTTGTCAATAGTGTGTGTATTTACTGTATTTACGTTTGTCATTTGAACAAATTTAAGCCGATTCTTTCAACGTGGAAACTCAGCATTTGATATGAAATTGCCAATTAAATAAACATGTATGCTTTGTGATAAAATCTGATTTTAATCTTTTGATTCCAGCTGTAGCAAGAAGAGAGCGGCCTCTCCTGAGTTATAGGTCTGACAAATGCAAATTAGTCTTTATATTCAATGCTTCGTTGCATCAGTTATACAACTTCACCACCTGGGGGCAGCCGAGTGTGCTTGAGGAATTCTTCTACTCTGAAATTTATCTTGGCACAAATCCACATTTTCATATCTGAGATGCTGAAATTAAGTCAGTACAATAAATTGTATCCAAGTGACAGTGTATGAAAAAAAAAGTGTAAGACTTGTAAATGTATGTAACTTCTGTAATAATATTAAAATTGTGATTTTTTTTCCAGCGAGGATAGCTTTTAGTACAATAATCGCCATCAAACTGTAGCCTGAAAATAACCATCATTGTTTATTTCACCACACCAGCTGCCAACACGGAGGGAAGTGGAAAGAGGGAGTTTTAATGAGCCTTTGGAGATCAAAATAAACATCTACTATTAAACATGTAAAAGTATTAGATGTACAGTAATCACATATGGCACACTGGAGTGCAGCAGTTGCTTTTACTGCTATATATTATGCATGAGTTACAGTAAGAAATGTATGAATTCATCATCCGTAGAGGCAACTTGTTCTAAAGTCAGCAGTCGGTTAACATATTCAAGTTAAATGGGTGGATAAAAGTTTATAGATTCTGTGACCTGCCTCATCAAACCAGACAAACACGTGACGTACTACTGCTGCCGATAGCCTGGTGAGACTGATCGTTTCTGTGTGTGCCAGTGTGTGAAGATCCTTGACAAGAAAAGGGTATACAAACTGTCACTGTCTAAAGAAATATGGCGCAGTACTAACAGCCCACAGCCCACCATATGGCTCAGATAGTGAATTTAGTTCTCCATAAAATGGTCTCTGACCACCATGAAGACTGAGTGCTCCCACACACTTCACACCATTCTGGAAATGAGAGAGGACAGATTGGTGTGACACAGTTTGCAGGCAAAATGATGCACATGAGGACAGCAGCTCCCTCTGACACCCAGGCATCTGCCATAAGGAGAAAAAACACACACAAACACACACTGCATCTTCCTCATTGTTTTGTTATTGGATATTTCCATCAGATCTGCCATTGCAACAGCATATTTCAAAAGCTTTTTATTGGGTGATATTTGTGCCTTTTTTTTTTTTTTTTTATCCATTGATGGTTAGGCTATGTTTCTATATTGCATGGGTGGACTGAGCGTTCTTTACAGCTGAGTTTTAATTATGTAATACTCAGGCGTTTGAACTGTGCAAATACAATTAGAGAAATGCCAAAGCTAAAAATATGACACTGTAGACTCGTGTCGTGTGTGTGCTGGTGTGTGGGCGGTAGCCTTAAGCGATGTACTGTATATTGTTTTCATGAGAAGGGTATAACACACTCTACAATGTGACACTTCAGTAGTATGTGTTTTTTCTTTTTTTGTTTCTTCAAATGGTTAAATGAGAAATGAGAAACAAATCTGCCCTACAAAGGCTGAAGTTGAGAATAATAAGGCTTTTCTGGTTGACTGGGTAAACTGTGTAACACGTGGATGCGATGTAATGCCTTCATTTGATGTTTTTTTGGACTGATTTATTATTTTACAGTAGAATATCACATAGAGTAGACTAACACAAAGACATAGACCGTAGATAAGTCATAAAAACTGCCTTTGAGAAACCAATTCTCATGACCTATTTTACCAATTACCTTGAAACCATTATAATAAGTGATTGGTTTGTAGCTGTTTTTTGTAGTAGCTGCAATTTTTTAGACCTGCTGTTTTCATTGAAATTAGCCTACATTTTTAGAGCAGGAAAAACAAATTATATATTAAAACAAATGTCAATGAGTCAAGGTTATAAACGTTTTGAATTTTCAATTAGTTTTTATTTTATTTTTGTTTTGACTTTTCGATTTCATTTTAGTTTAGTTTTAGTTAGTTTTCAGAGTGTGTTTGCTAGTTTTAGTTTTTCAGAAAAAAGTAGTTTTAGTTTGTTTTTGTTAGGGCCAGCTGTAACGTCTCAGAAGTATGTAGCTACATATACATAGGCCTACAAAATACATAGTTTGAGAACTGTATAGGAATGGCCATAATGTTTTAATTTCTGTGGTTCAATGTCACGTGAGTTGACAGAAATTCCTGCTGTCTCCTTTTTTCGGTAGTGATGTAGCTAAAAAACGAAGAAAAATAAATAAATGTACGTTCATTCTTATTTTATATTTATAATTTTTTATCCAGGCAATATCGTTTCAGTTTAGTTTTAGTTTTTCTTAAAGGATATAGTGTAGTTTCAGTTTACTAAAGTATTCTTCACTGCTTATTTTTGTTTTAGTTTCAGTTTTACTTTGCTATAATTAACTGAAATTATATTCAAAGCAAAATACACCTGTAGCAAAAAGAAACATGACCAGTGATATTAGAAAGAATAGCATCCTGTCTGAATTCGATTAGTGGATTACCGGTGTGTGCATATTTGCATATACATGAATTGTGTGTGTGTGCAGAGCAGCAAATACTCATTAGCTGAGTCCACCCAGCAGCTTTGTAGCCCAACAGTTTAGTATATTCAAGGTAAGTTTATCTGGATTCCCCAAAGATTGCCACATGGTATAATTTTTTAATCTCACCATTCAATCGGTTCAGCGGTTCCAGTTGATTCCCCGCTGATGCTCGGTGATGGTGGTCATGAATAATTAAACAATTCTGACAGCCGTGTAGGGGTCCGTTTCCATGACAGCCCCTCTCCCGGTGTCCTCGCTGCCCTGAGGAGTAATGTAAATCTCCTGTCTGCTTAATGTCACAGTAACAGCAGCAAAGTGGCACGCAAAGACACACAGGTTGGGTTCAGTGGCAGCTTTTGATTGGTGTCCGGCATCGGTTTCCTCTCTGCTCTGTGTCGTCACGCGGGGAAGGTGTGGCGGACCACCTGTTACCACATGAGGAAGAGGTTCCTGTGCTATCATCCCTCAGAGTGGCATTCTGGGGCCAGGTGTGGACGAGATGTAACACAATCATACAGTATGCTGTGTTTATAATACAGTTGGAGGGAGCCAAATTCATTTTTTTGTTTGGCTTCCTCCAACATGACCCAGGCAAATTGACCACAATCGGCTTCTTTATGAACTGATGAGTCAGTGCAGAGGTGGGTGGGATCGCTTTAAGGTCACACAGGGAATATTTTAATGATGTCCGTAATCTTTTCTGACAGTGTGTTGACACACACACACCTGAAGTCTCCTGATCTCCCCCCTTACACACAACACTGCTCAGACATAGTCAATTACCCTTTAACATCAAATGGCTCATCAGCTCCCCAGCCCTTCAGCCAGTGAATTAACCTTATCTACCTGTAGATGAAGAGGTATGGGTGTGACGTTTATAGGCTTGTCCCAGTCAGAGCTATTCCCAGAAAATGTGCCATGTACTTTCCACGCAGCACGACACTGGCTAATCAGGCCCCAAAAAATGCAATAAAAAAAGGATTATGATGCCGCTATTTATCGTCAAAAGTGCTTATTCTGTATATTAATCATTCACTAAATTTAATATGTGGCTACGTGTTGTGTTTGGTGATTCGAAAGGGGCTGTGAGATGTTTAAATGCTGAAACCCAGCATGGGATTTCTAAAGCCCAACTTCCAGTGCGTCTCAACTGTTTTGTGCACTGTAAAGGGACCTTGTGGAGCCTGTTGAGGCTAAATGTGTTGCTTTGAACAGATTCACAGTTTTTTGTCATTACCGAGGAATTACCGAAGTCTTTTGCTACTGCTATTCATTGGCTTGAACAAAATCTGCTCTTATGAGGCCACCGAAATGTTCATGGAAGTATGAGGCCATTAGTGGCAATCATGATGATGCTGATGACTATGATAATGATGGTGGCAACAATCACGCCGGATGATGCCAGCCTCGATCTCCAAATAAACTAATTTTCGCTGTGAAACCAATTGGCTGTTGAGGCAAATCAAGTTGAGACATGAAGTGTGGTTACCAAACTAAGATAATCATCTTCCCCTAGAGAAACGGTTGTGTCTGCTATGACTGACCAAACATCAGGGCCTGAGAGCTACAGCTCCAGGCTGTCACTGATGTATCTGATACGTCAACCGAGCTAACACCAACATTAAGTAAGCCTCCGAGAGACCAGGATTTACCCTGTGAGGGATCACAGGGTAAATCCTCTGAGACGCTCGCTCAGTATTTAGCCAGAAGACATACAGTTGGTTACTTTAAACCTATTGATAACATTTTTCAATTGGCCGGCTCAATATGTAATGCAATTGCTCAATACTTGTGTGTGTCTCCTAATAACCGTACACAGTTTTTTGTATTTATGATTGTGTGATCTCGGTATTGAGGAGGGCAAACTGTGTCATCAGCCAGACCCAAAAGCGCCACCACACTTTTCTGATTAGATATAGATTTTGTGTTTCTTTAGGTGCGAAAGGCCTTAACATTTTCTGCTTTTGCACAGTGTTGATCGATTGTCTTTAATGTCCTTGCCCTTTAATCGCATATGAAACTCTAAACTTCTATTAAACCATGATATGGAAAGACTGAATGTGTTTTGTCCCCTGTTTTGCCTTGTGTGATGCTGTTTGTGTACAAGATACGAAGCATGGAAATACATATGAGAGTACAAATCTACTGCTCAGAAAGGTTCTCTATTATCTAGTGCTTTGTACTTTTCCTTGCGCTTTTTGTGTTAATTAGGCAGTCATTGTCTGCACAGGTAAAATGAGATGAAATGGCTTTTTGTCCTTTGCTGAGGTTTTAGTGACATTGTTTCCCATTAAAGTTAAAATTCCTTTCCATCTTTTAACTAATGTAAAACACTCAATCCTTAGTTTTACAACTTAAGGTCACAAGCTTTTATTGCTTCTCTTTTATGTGCACGCTATTCATCCTCCCCCTCAGCCTCCTCCTCATCATCCTTTCCCACAATTATTGTCTCTTCTTATTTCTGCCCTACAGTACATGGAGTATTTGCAATAACAAGTTTGTTGAAGAGAACCACCCACTCGCTGCTACTCACACGAAGGTAATTGATTACTAATTGCCTCGCTTTTATGTGGACCTATTGTCTAAGATGCTATACGCCTCTCTTAATTGCTTTATCTTGTTCACACACTCTTATCTTTTCTAGGACCAATCTCTCCTGTGTGATTGTAGAAGTTTAATTTAAGTTTGAGCAGGTTTATGGTGTGTGTGTGTGTACAGTATGTGTGTGTATGCAGCAGATGTACACGGTTACATGATGGGGCGGTGTGGAAATGAATGAAGCTCTGATCAGTACCAGTTTCTACCTGATGTGACAGCCCACGATTGGATGAGCCACTTTGCCATCTCACAGCTGCATCAGCATAGACAGGCCATGACGGGAGAAGAGACAAAGAGATGGAGGAAGAGGAGAGGAGGAGGGGGGATAGTGTGAGGATGGACGGAAAGACTAAGTATGGCAGGAAGAGAGGGGGGAAAAAAAGAAGAAAGAAACTGATTTTAAAAAACAAGACAGAAGAAGAAAGCTATTGACGAGTGAAAGAAAAGGAGAGTAGATTTGTAATGGATGGATACCAGTGGGCCAAATGAGACGTTATGTCATGCCCATGTTTCCAGACAACAGAGAGGCATCTCAGGGCCCTAAAATGATCAGCCGCTTGACAGGGGCCCCTCACTGTCGTCCAACAAGAGCGCTCCCACCCTCTGTTGCTGTGGCATCCAAGTGATCTCTTCATTAATTCATAACAGAGCGCCGAACTAAATTAGCACTCGTTAGCCACCCACTGTTTGCTTTTCTTTATTTGCTATCATTAACCCTCCTCCCTTCAAACTGTGCAGCGTGTGTGTGGTCATGTGTGTTCGTGGGGGGGCATCATAACAGCCTCACCTAGCAACCTGCCCCGGAGAGATGCTCAAAGGGTCCAGATCACTGGGGGTGACACACACACTGAGTCTCCCACCCGGCAGCCCCTCAGAGTAACTGTGACTCAGGTGGTTTTGTTGATGACGATCCACCTGCCAGATGCTCGTCAGGCCCAGACGGCTGCCGGATCTGCAGGAACAGGTCTTCCCCAAACACCCCCGTTTTCATTCTATTTCACACTCTTTCACTCTGCTGAAACACAAGGCCTTGCCAGCTTATTACAGGGAAGAAGACGCAGACTGATCAGCCAATGAGGAAGAGCAGAAGAGACGTGCCACGTTACTGAGGGAAAAGGGACACCATTGCTTCGTCTTCATCACCTTGGAGAATTGATTTAACCTTCATGGCTGCCAGATGAGAGATGTTTTGCGTAGAGGTGCAACACAAGAAGAAATCCTCTATTTCTTCTTCATCTTCTTCCTCTTTCTGACGTTTCAGGCTCAAACCAAGACAACAAGCACTTATACAAACCAGCAACTAAGAGTTTTAGATCATTACTATACCTGATGATACTAATCGGAGGCTTGTTTTGGCGTTGAGGCTACAATGAGATGATTGTGGAATATCTGGAACCTCGTCGCCGGCCCAGCGTTTCTCCTGGACCTACAGATGTGTTTTAATAGAGACTGACAGCGTCACACACACACACTCGCACACGTACACAGGCGACGTCATGCCCTGTCCTCCAACACGCCTCCACTAGCAGAGCGACGTCTTGCCCACCTGTGGCTCCTGACTCCTGGAGCCAGCCATCTTCTCTCTCAGCCACCACTTCTCTCTCCTTCCAATCATCTGGCTTTTTTCTCTCTTTCCTCACCTGGTTGTGAAAGCTTTACACTTTTCTGGTGAAAGTTTTTTTTTTTTTTAAAAAGGAAAGAAGGACTTTTGCTCAGGAGAGGATTCAGAAGTTCAAGACTCAAGTTGGGGGCGAGAAGGAAAGCGATTCCCAAAGGAGCCTCAGAGACCTTCAGAGTGGTAAGACATCGGCCCTTTTGAATGTGAATGCTCTCTTGGAGCCGAAGCTTGACCTGACTGTGTAAAAAACTGACGAATGATGATTTTACACGTACACAAAAAGTTTGATAAAAATTGTAGTTGAGAGGCGAAAAAAGTAGTGGAATCGAGGACACAGTGATTTGGCAAATAACTAAAGTGTTACTTTTGGGATTTTTCATGTGTTGATTTTTTATTGGGTGATGATAAAAAATGCATTATGTGAGCCGTAGTAACAGATCAATGCTGCGAAATGGTTCGGCTGCTGGGGTGCTAAATAAATGATAGGCGACTCCCCATATTCCCTCTGATTCTTGATTTTGCGCCTCCATCTGTTGGCCGTTGGACACTGAAGCAACCATATGCTCTCTATGTATAAATCATACACAATAGCCTGATCCCTGTTGGTCTGATAAAACATGGATTCAGCACATTTCCCCAGAACAAGCCTTAGAGGGATTCTCTGCCCCCTAAACACAGTGATCTCGATGCTTCAGTCTTTTCTTAAATCTTTGCTTTTCTTTGGACTTTGAGAGCAGATTAATGTAATAACCTGTCCTATGGGATGTTTAGTTTTCTCCATCACACCTTTAACAGCTATAACAGCATTACCTGCCACAGCTGAGGGCCAAGCATAGTTTTATAAAAGAGTTTTATCTCTATGTTGCAAAAGTGTCTGAAGACGGAAGATTCGTTCACGACCTGCAGTTCTCCCCTTAGCGGAGAGTTCTCATTACAGATTGAATTTTTTGTGTGTGTATTTTACATGTGGACGTGCACATGCTTTGGTCTCTCCTCCATGATTCAGTGATCAGTGACTTGTCTCCTAGCCGGTCTGTTTCTGTCGTTCAGACACAGATGAGCTATCCCTCATTAGTGTGTGTATATGTGTGGCTCAGACAGAGAGCCAGCACTAGTGAGTCAGTCAAACCCACACATGCATATACACACAAAATTACAAGTGCATCATCGCGTGAGCATATTGAGAATATCATGGGTTTGCTGCCTGCCATTTAGACTGTTGTCAAACAGCCTGTGAGATGTGTAGGAGTTTCAGCGGCGCTATAGACAGTTTTGGTGACACCTCTCTACAGGAGGCTGCGTTTCGCTTTTTGGCTCATCTGCTATTAAAGCTTGTCAGCTAGTTGAGTCTTTCCCAGCTGAATTACAGACAGCTGCGGAAAGGTTGAAACGACAGAATAAGGAATACGGTTCTAATCTAATCATGGGTTTATTGATTTGTGTAGTTGCAGGATGATCACAAGCTGCAGTGTTGATTTTGTAGATATCTCTCTCTCTCTCTTTGGGCAAGTCATACTCCACTCCACCAGCATTATCTGTAAATATGTACCTGGTGCACAACGCAGGCGTATTAGGCCCAAATTCACAAATTTGGGCAAACAGAAACACACATATTGTCTGTGGATGCGATGCGTGAATTATTGATGGCGTCAGCCTGCTTAAAAATGCATCCCCAACCTTTCTGTCGCACAGAGAGAGGAAGCAGTAATTAGTGTTCGGATATGAGAGGCGACAGAGGCTAATTATCAGTGAGGTAATCACTGCAGCCCTCGTACACTTTGTTTTGGAATAAACTGTCTTTTTTATTTTTGACAGATTCTGCAGGTGTATATAAATTTGACAAAAATGCTATATTGTTAATTAGTTTCATCACAGGATCCAGCTGGTTTGGTTTCGAGGGAGTAAAAGGGTATGAGAATGAGAGAAGCTGTCTGTTCCTTTTGCATTAATGTACAACAAAGTGAAAAAAAAAAAAAGATGGGGGTGATGTCTGATTGTGAAAATGTAAATGCAGAGTCGGGGGAAAGACTCGGATGAGCCACTCAGCAGAGCATTCCACGTTCGAGGACGAGACCAGATCCAGAATTCATTACTCCAATTTCCTACATTGATTTGCTCATTTAAGTGAGGTGGCTACATGCCAGACTCGGAGCATGGCACTCACAGCTGAATAAATTAAAGAAAAAGTAGGAATGGACAGATGGGGAGTGGGAACCACTGCAGATGGGAGAAAATGCCGAGTAGGAGGAGAAAACGAAGTCAGAGGAGCAAAGAACAGCTCCGCCTGCTCGAGTCTAGCTGGTTGCAATGAAGCTCGAGAAGCTGATGACGGTCAGATCTTGTGAAGGAATCGGGTGTGACAGGTGAGAGCTGGAACTGTGCTGGAGTCTGTCACACCTGCCTACTGCCATTAATACCAATGATTACTTAGTATGGAGCTCTCTCTCTCTCTTTCTCTGAACAGTGAGTGGTATCTTTCTTCAGGAAATGTAAAGTCTAACATACAAAGACTAGAACCCAATTTCAAAACACACATTAATATATTAATTGAATTAATATTTTGTTTCATTTCACTTTAGTGAACACTGACATATTTGCAGTTGGAAATCAGGATATTCCCCACTGTGCTGTCAGTATATACTGTATATGGACACCGATGAGAAAAGAGACTTATGGCTGCAGAAATCAGATCATCAGCACCATAGAAATGAATAAAAATCACCATGAAATCAGATTAAGAAAGGTAAAGTAAAGTAAAGCGTTGCATGCCAAAGATTGTCTCTGATTTTTTGGTCCGTTGGCACCATAGCATCTGGTCATGACAGTGTTCAATTAATTAAAACTCAAAAATGTTTTAAATAAAGAAATGTATTTTGTCTTTACAATTAGGGCTGTCACATTGTCAGATTCTCACTACAAGGTTATCGTGGCCAAAAAAATTCACAATAACGATATCTATCGAAGATTTGAAATGAAGAATAATAATGTTATCAGTCAAATTCATCTTTAACTTTGTTTATTGTGTGTTTTGTCTATTTTTTGGCAAGTGAATTACACTCAAAATACGAGTGTAAGGAGGTGGAGAGAGTCTGTAACCATAACTATATATACTAAATGATTTAAGAGGCTCTGGATTACGATATTATCTTAATATCACAATATTATCATATGTGTAACATGATATCAATATTTCATTTTTTAATATCACGGTTATCGTCAATACCGGTATATTGTGACAAACCTAATTACAATATGCGTATCTTTGTGGCCTATTTGAAAATTAAATCCACATTCTGCAGTTTGCCTCCCTGTTATCTTTCTCCGTGATTGGAAACATTAATTCAGTGTGTCTTAGTAACATTTTGAATTAACTGAGGTTTGAATTAGGACTGACTTGATTTCGAAGCTTCGACCATTACCATGGCAATCAACGTCCAAATCACTATTTGAATGCTTTGAAGCCCAAAAAATGGTATTCGGGACAGCCCTAGTTGGAATATTTTCATAACCCCTGAACAAAAAACATCTGTCAAAGCCGTTTGAGGGAAAAACACTGGGGCAAAGTTCAGGATGAGAATTAGTCAAATCATTAAAATCCTGCTGGCAGCCAATTAAGCAAACCTTCACTTTAACCTCGAAAACATTGTGTGCAATAATTCTTAACTTCATATCACCTGGATTTCCTCTTAGAAAAGAAACAGACTGAATGTGTGTGTGTGTGTGTGTGTGTGTGTGTGTGTGTGTGTGTGTGTGTCCATTCAACATATTGCATCATGCTTACAGTATGAAGATGTGGAATCAACAGGTCCTTTGTACAGGAAGTACGAGACTAATCGACTAGAGGCGTAAAAATACAAATTTAGAAATTCAAACATTATTACAATTTTTGTTATAATACTATTTTGTTTGAAATGTCACAAATGTAAGGGAATTATGAAATTAGACTCAAACTTTGTTTTATTTGATGTATTATTTCAAAGATTTGAAACCCATTGACATCATTACGAAGTACATCAGAAATGTTCTTACTTTCTTCTCTCTCTCTCTCTGATTTTGCCCTCCAGAGGAAAATGACGAGGAAATCGCACACTAGAAGAGTTCTGGCCCCGCTCTGCATAGAATTGAAGGTAGGAAACACACTTCCTGTTCCTCCAGGATCTTCAAAATAAGAGACAGACAATAGATCACGAAAAAGAATGAGTTCATAATAATGCATGTGTTGACTGTATACATTTAGATTCACATTTATTTATTTATAATCACAATATAAGCTGATTAAGATCTGAAATTATTTTAAAAGCTCATCTGCAAAATAGTCTGCTTTTACTGCTGCTGATTAATTTCAGATGGATGCTTAGTCGTGCAATTAATTACCAACATTTCAAAGGGGACAAAAGGTTTACAACATTGCAGAATTTGTTCACCCTTGAATTTTAATACAAGTGTATTGAGGTCAACGAAATGTGAAAGCTAAGCTTCTTCAAATTTTATACAGTACATATAAACACTCTATAATCAAATACTTGTAAAATTAAAGTGATTGCAATCAGGCTTTTAGTCTGAAAACATTAAATCATTCTCTGTATTTAACTTGTGGCTCACATTTGTGCCTACATTTTGGAGTGCAAAGATGTCTCATTCTGATATTCATGTTCGGTCAAAGCTGGGTACTTTCTGACTGTCAGAGAAGTGGTGACACATACTGTGGAGAAGATTTTATGTGCACTGATTTGAAATCTCAGACTTAGAAAAGAACCTAAGCTGGGGTTATATGAAAGTTGGATAAATTGGCGTTCAGAATGAGATGAATAATTTGTTCCGCAAGATCAATTTGTTCGTTTTAAAAATGATTGAAACAATAACATCACGACTTGGTGATGGGGATGATACACGGCACCTCAGGGTTAAAAAAATCAAAGCATTTCCTAATGTTTTCTCATGGCTTTGGAGAAGAGATGCACTTTGATCATCAATAAACTTCCAGATGAAAAAGTAATGTCTTGATAAGAAGGTCTGACAATGAATATTTGTTTTAGAGATTACAAACTAACTGAGCAATTTTCTCAAGCATTCTGTTATTCCTTTAGGTAATGGCATCTCCTTTTGCCGGGGCATGCTTTGCTCTTTTCTTTCCTTTTTCTGTAACTTGTTAGAGCTTGACACTACACAACCCCAGAAAGAGCATTCCACTAATCAGACAGCCAATTAAAAAGCCTCGCCGAGAAAAGTTACTTAGGGATTGAAGTTTGATGAAATGAACTGAGATTAACGGGTATACTTTGGTCAGACGAGCAACTCTGTGTGTGTTTTTGATCATATTTATCCTTTAAAATAATTGGTGGCCATTTACATGTCAGCCTCACACTATGAAACTGAACAAGATGTCCTCTTATCGGTTTTTGCAATTTATTCCTTTCCATGCATGCGTGTGAGAAAATGTTGTTATCTGCTATTTGTTCGACACAGCTCTGGCAATTCAGGAGATCAGTGATCCTGTAAGGCGGTTGCATATTAGTGTGCACGTCTATATGTGTGTGTATTTGTAAGAGACGGAAAAACATTCATATTTTTGCGAGTGATTGGTTGTGTGTCGGCTGCTGGTGTGTTTTCATGGATGTAAATGGTATGAAATTGTACATGAGGGCACGTGGGGATACATGGGAGGATTATAATGAAGCACTGATGATGCAACTCAAAGTTTTCGGCTTAGTAACCATGGCAACCACACAGCCCTGTGGGTACATCTTTGATGTTAAAGAAAGGGGGTGGTACTGGGGGACAAGAAGAAAGGCACATGTCAGCTTCGTACAGACCGACGAGTCCAAACTCTAAACACTCTGCGTCAGATTTCCTGAAAGCCCCCATGGCTGTCTACAAGTCTTATTATTTCCCCTTCTGCTTTTCAGAGTTTCTGTTTTCTCGCTCTCTCAGGGTTTCTCAACCTTTTTGCCCTGAGTCCCCATTTTCCTCATGAACCCAGTAAATTGTAAGTAATATTGACTACTGTAAACTTGAATTTAGCATGACATTTGGTTTTCGGTCTTCAAGAGCTAGCGCCAAAATGTTTTTATAGAAACTACGATTTGGGATAACCTCTATCTTTTTGTTGAAATCTATTTTAGAAATCAATACATCAGTTTTATCTCTTGCATCCCTCTCCGTGTGTTGATATCCTGTGTGTCATTTCTATAATTGCTATAGTCTCATTCTCAAATTTGACAAACACATTTATTTTGCATTAACTTTTGAAAAGTTGGAAAAACTACCATGCAATTCTCTCTCTCTCTCTCTCTCTCTCTCTCTCTTCCACATCACACACAACACATATCATGTTTTATATTCTAATCAAAAGCCTTCACTGAATTAATTTTCCCATTAATTACCAACAAAATGGCCATTAATCAGTATTTTTTTTTTTACATTAACCAATATGTTAACATTAATTTAGTTTTACATTCTAATTAAGGTAACAGGCTCTGATAAACCAACTGTATCCTCCTACCTGTCCAGGACCAAACAGTAGACAAAGCCACTATTGCTCCTGAAGAAAGCCGACCATCTAACAGCTACAGTAGTCTTTGGACATCTTTCTCGGGAGTTGGTGGAGACCAAACCAGAGCTAAAATAAGAGTGAATATGGGATTATTGTTGACCATATGTGGACAGAAATCGATGTGTAGCTCGGTTTCAGCTCAAGGGGTTAAAATATTTCGGCTCAAGTATAGCAAGAATTTGAAAATGTTTGAGTTTGGCGACTCCTAGTGGTAGTATGTGTATAATTATGTCTAAAAAGACACTGCCCCTGACATCAGCCAGTGTTGCCAGATTGGGCTACTTTTGATAAAGTTGGGCTGGGAAAAATAGCATTGGACTGGTAGAATGAAATTTGGGCTGTTTTTGTCAAATTTGGCAGGGTTTTGAAAATATTGTGAAAACCAAATTACCTAACAAGCTGTCATCTTATGATCAAAAACACATATACATAATTCAGTAAACTTGATTGTGTCCACTCACTCATATTATTGACTCATTTAAATTGAGACATTTTTGATTGACATGAGTTTCAATTGAGATAACGACCTCCTTACCTTGATCATCATCATCATCATTGACATGGGCCTTTTGTTTATCTGGTTGCAGTCTCTGTGGGTTGCCATATAGCCTATTCATCTAACATTTTATCTTTGGTTATTTAATGTAGTTATGAAGCTTTGTATGCTTAAGGTGTGTTTTCTATTGTGCATGTAATGGTTTTAAACAGGTGTCTGGCAAGGCTATGATTTGGCCTGTTTTAATTGAATTGGGCGGATTTTTAAGTTGTGATTTGGCGGAAAACTGACAATCTGATCTGGCAACACTGAGCAGCAAGGACAAGACGAAGCAGCACATGTTGGCTGGTCGTCTTCTGATCCGCACATTTACAGTCATTTACAGTTAGGTAAAGTAACCTACTTACACACACTGCAGTTATGTTACGCAATGAATTCATCATAGTTAATTATAATAAGTGTTTATTATAATAGTTTTATCTAGCTTAATTAAGTGACTAATTTGTACTGTGGTGCTAAATGCCAGTAGACTAGCCAACGTTGCTTTCTTGATTTATCTGAGCATATTGTAAATGCCAAAACTCTCTTCATTACTCAGTAAATGCATTTTTGCAAATTGCTTAAACATTTTCCAACTGTAGTGCAGCACTTTGAGTTTTGCTATTTCCATTCAGCTTTTCTGACGAAATACATTATAATTGGCCAAAGATGAATTACGGTGTCAGTGATTCAGTACAGTCATAATGAGAGCTGACTTTGAAGTCCCCATGGTGGTGTATGTTTGATCAAAAGTTGTGATTATGGGTCTCTCCTTCTCCCTCCTTCTCCCTCCTTCTCCTGCTCACACACTTGTTCACTCTCACTACTCTCATCCTTCAGGGAATATCTGTCTTGTTTTTCACTTTTCTCCATCACTCACTTTCACTTTCTCTCTCTCAATCTCAAATTACAATTCAAATTCAAAAGGGCTTTATTGGCAGGGGAAACATATGTTTACATTGCCAAAACAAGTGTGAAATAAATACAAAAATGTGCATACAATAAGTAAAGATCTACTAGAATATAGAAATGTGTATACAGAGCAGTGTAATGTTGCAACATTGTGATAAAAATGTATAGATAAAAATAGGTAAATAGCTAAAGTTTAACTTAATTTGATTTTGCTCTTATATATACAGTATATACAGATAAGTTAAGATAAAAATAGAAAAATGTAGACATTGCAGTTAAAAAATATAAATATATTTATTTATTTATATATTATATAAATAAAATTAAGTGAGAACTGTGTAAACACTGCAACATTTTTTTTAAAGAAATGTATTTAAAGGTATGTGTTCTGTGTATGTACACAGTTAGTCTACAGAGATTACAGTGCAAATCATTGGTCAGCGCAGGAATACACATATTTCTCTCTCTCTCACACTCTCTCTCTCTCTCTCTCTCTTACGCACGCACGTACATAAATACACACTGGAGTTATTCCCAGGTGGTAAATGGTTGCTGGGAGCGACGACGGCAATGTCCCTGGTGTACAGACACTGTCACCTCTCCTTACTCTGTCTCCCTGTCTCTATCCCGCTATTTCACTTGCTCTCTCTCGCTCTGTGTGTGTCTCTCACTCTGTCTCTCTCATCTTGTTCCCGTGTCCCAGAATATTTCAATCATATTCTTTGGCCAAAATAGAACCAAAAAGCATTTTAGATTCTCATAGAATTACACGTAATTTTTCCCTCACAACTGCACCTGAAGAAATTACTAAAATTCTCACCTTTTGTCAACTCCACAACTCCACAGCATGGCATCCCCTTTTAGCACAGCTGAAATACTTTGAGAGCGAAAGAAGATGATGACCAGTACTGCAGCACGAAATTGGAAAAAGTAGAGAACATCACAACCGCCAGTTTCATTTGATATCGTCCCTTTACTCTTCAACTGCAACAGAGAAACTGAGGCTCAGGTGGCTTAACTCATGAACTGTGAACCATGCACATCAAAGAGGACGAAGAGAAGAAAGAGACACGTGAGACATGTACCCCGCACAGAAAAGAGGAGTGAGATTGTGAATGAAAGCTCAGGGAACAAGAGGAAGAGGAGAGGGAGGAGATGGAGGTTTAGTAGCTATGGGTATTCAAAGCTCACTGTTTCCAGTGAGAGAGTGACTTACTGAACAGGGTGTCTGTCTCTGTGCCTCTCAGTCAGCTTAAATCAGCTCTGCACTATTCTCAACAGGAACCCTGCGCCTCCAGAGACTCTTTTCTTGTCTCTTCGTTTTCCTTGTCTGGTAGCCTTTTCTTTTTTCCTCTCTCCACCTGTCTCGCTGTCATTTGCTCTTCTCTCTCTGTCTTGAAACCCCTTTCACCCGGATCTGAACATCGTACCCTCCAACCTCCTCCCCTCCTCCTCCCTCCCTCCTCCCTCCCTCTCTATTTCCCTTGCCTTGTTTCCCGGTTTCTCTCTCTCGCTCTCTCTCCCCGTGAGGAGGGAAAACAGCATCAACGGCCGAGCCGCAGTAACAGCACATGCAACAGGGTGCAGACAGCACCTTCTGCTTCGCCACCTCTCCTCTCTTGACTCTCGTCCCTCCCAGAGGACGGCTTACAGGGAAGAAAAGAAGAGCACAGGAGTGCAGCCGAGCAGGTGAAGATCTGTTGTCCCACTACTTTTTGATCAAAAGATCAGAGGAGGGGAAAAAATAAAAGAAACGGGGGAGAAAGGAGTTGGAAATTTCTCTCGCACAATCTCTCAAAGTGCGAAAGAAAGAGGACAGAGACTGAAGCGAGTCAGGCTTGTTCACTAGGCAGCAGAGTTGGGAATGAATTGAAGATGCCACCTGTGGCTCTAGTTTGATTAGCCTCCTCGAGTCAGCGTGGCTGCCTCACTTCCCACATCTTTTTTGACCAAATTTTTTAACGCCAATGGCTTCCAAGAAGAAGTGGGCAGCTGAGCGGAGAGAACTGCGCAGGGATCGTCCGTTCTCCACCCGGGATGATTCATCTGTTGCGTCCGGGACATCTGGGCCAGGGCGTCCCACCAGCAGGGGGCGCTTCTCGGAGTCGTGGAAGAGGATCAGCTCCAGAGGGGGGTCCACCAAGAGGGGGGCGCTCAACTCTCAGCAGCCACCGGTAAGATGTTTCGGGGATACACAGGCCCTCTCCACATGTTCCCCCAAAGATTAATCAATGACCTGGGTGCTGGGAGGGAAATGGGACAGGAAAGGCTGCTGTCAGGATAGCACCTTGCCTGGGAGGGGAGTTAAGCAGCAGTGAGAGATCAGGAGGTAAATGGGGTGGAGGAATTTGAAAGACTAACTAGTTGGTTAATTTACCAGTTTAATTTAAACATCAAAATCCATCAGTAGATTATTCCCTCTGTGGTGCCTCTTGCTTACACTTGAGTGATAAAAGTCATGTAGCATTAACCCAAAGTAAGATGCTGTTTTTGCTTCTGTGCAGTTGTTTTTAGCTTTACACAGTCTTCCACCCCCTGTTACCTTGGAAACCAGGTACTGCAGTCAGACAATATTGTATTTATATTTAGGTTTGTTTTATACATATACTCATATGCTACATAAGTGTGTTTAGATTTAAAGTCACTACACGTTCTCGGCTTTTGAGATCATGTAAGGTAATCGATGGTAGTCACCTACTGGAGCACCACAACACATTATCAACACATTAGACTTTTGGTGGTTATGGTGTCCGTGCTCTCTGTACATAATGAGTGAACTGACCAAAGGGCTAGAAGGTCGAAAAACCCTCAGCACCCAGTTGATATTTAATGGGGAAAAGAAGAAGGCACAGCTGTAGCATGCAGTAGTAATGCCTTATGAAATATCTACTGGGTGTATGAACCAAAGATGAGACAGCACTGAGGAGAAATGTGTGCCATCAACATTTGCAAGTTAGTCATCTTTTGAAAGACAATTATCTGTTTTATGGCTTTATAATCCATGCATAATGAACAGTGTTTGAGTAGCTCAGATATTACCATCTTTATAGATGCTTGGGGATCAGCTAATATTCTGCCGCAGTATTTATAAAACATGCTCTTGTCTAAGTAAAAGGGGGCATGATGATGAGCAGTGATGGCTCAACAAAGTTGCTGCCTATATCAAGAAATGCGATGATTCTTGAGGATTATTATAGTCAAATAAGCATTAATTAAGGGTGCTCTGACCAAGATTTTTTAGGTTTGATCACCGATTGCCGGAAGCAGGATCAGCCGATCCGATCATCAATCGCAGCTACAGATGGCGAGCCGGCCACGGAGCTCTGCGGCGCCGGGCCTGCGCGTGCGTTTCAATTCAGAATCAATGCTTTATTGGATTCTTCTGATCTTCCTTTATAGAGACGATTATCGGCCGATAACGATCGGTGGCCGATTTGACCGGAGCACCTTTAATATTTGTCAAGTAACATTAAGAATTTCAATAGAACAACTGACAGCTGGGAGGCTTTCAATGACTTGAGCTAATTTCTCCAGTGAAGCTATTGTTCATGGTGCAAAATCACATTTGTAGTAGTATTGTAGTGTAGTAGTAGTAGTAGTAGTAGTTTGAGGACAACTTGAAAGACTGGAAGAGAAACATTCCAGTTGTCAAACTTGTGAATGATATACCTGGAGACACAGTACAACTGTTAGTATTTGTTTAAGATTTGTCGTCAAAAAACAGTTTGTAGATATTGAGAGAATTGTGAAAAGAGGAACCACGTACTATTTTGGAAACTGGTTGCACACACTCACACACCCAGACTCTGTCTTGATATCTCTTCTCTTCCCTATTGTTATTTCACTCCATTCCCATCTTTTTTCCTTGTCTCCTGCACCTGCGTCAAGGTGCTGTGGTGCTTGTAGTGTTTCAAAATCGATGTATACTCTATGTCTTTTGGCAGCATCTGTCAGGCTAGTGGGGAAAAAAGAATTCTCCATATGGATCTGATGGATGTGGGGTCCCATCCACTCTATTTTTGAAATGTGGAACTTCACTGATGTTTCATGGATCAAGGTCAGAATAACTAAAGCTGACTGTTAGCTGGTGCTCATGGACTATCATACTTAGCCAAATCTATGGGGTGATATTTGGCAGTGATATCTGAGCTGGGAGATGTGTGGGAGACAGAGATATGCACGGTCGGTTGGAGATCCATTTCTGGTTTTTCAGCTGTGCCCCAGTAACCAGTGCTATTTTGTATTGCACACATATTCTGCTATAAAAAATATCAGATGAAGTGTTTTTTAGGCAGCAGCACTTACCATGACGTAGTGGGGCTGTCAGACAGTTTTCTCACAGATGTGAATAGGGACTATATAAATGCAAAGACGTGTGGATTTTAAAAAACTGAATCAGTATATTTTATAACAGTAGAACAAATGTATGTGTTCTCCTGTCTGCTTCTCTGGCTGCATTTATGTGTGTGTGTGTGTGTGTGTGTGTGTGTGTGTGTGTGTGTGTGTGTGTGTGTGTGTGTGTCTGTGTGCACAAAGCTAAGCCTGATCCTCTGGGATTTGTGTTGCTTGGATATGAAAAGCAGAGTGATACTACCACAACACCTCAAGTCTCAAATCATTAGACACTTTGAATCATTAGTCAGTAGTAATGACCAGGTGTGTGTGTGTGTGTTACTTAGTGAGCAATCCTGTGTGTGTGTGTGTGTGTGTGTGTGACTGACTGACTGACTGAGTGCGACAAAGAGTGAAGGATAGAAATTGGAAGAGAAACTGAGCAACAGAATTACTCCACGGGCGCTTTTTGAAAATCCAATACTCAGCGATAGCGCTGAATGAAAGATGAGGAAAATTAGAGGCCGAGTCAGATGGGGAGAGTGAGAGAGAAGAGTTTTAAGAAAATTCAACACTGTGGATTTAAGTTTGTCTCTTTGAAACCACAGTGGAAGTCTGTATGTTGCTGTCGGGTTATGGATCTATTCCTCTCAGAACAAAAAACTATTTGCATTTAGTTACCTGCAAGACAAACAAATAATAGAATAAGATATAGAACTTCTTCCAAACTTTTAACAGCTAGTCTGGCTGCTACATTGAATACATTAGAGTCTGATGTTTTTCCTGTGCTGGATTTGTTTGTCAGTGGCTCAAATTAAGTACTGTTAACAACTGGAAAAGGTGTGGAGATGCAGCAGACAAAGTTGTTACGTAATATTTTATTTGGTTTCTGAATCAGTGTAGCCATTTATCAGACTTTTGTATTTATTTTTCAGTATTTAGTTCATCTTTACACACCTACTGTACGGTATTTTCCACCTGCTGGACCTTCCTATTCTTCGTATGTGTGAGTTTGCGAAAGTCTGTAGAGATCAAGTGTGTGATAAAGCGTGTGTCTTAATTGTCACATGAATGCCCTGCAGTTCAGCCATCTGTGGATCACTGAGGCCTTCTGCTCAGTATACTGTAGCTAGAGGAATCCCCTGTCGCTTTTACAGCGAGATGAACATGTTTTTTTAGGGTTTAAATTGTGTGTGTGTGCGTGATGTTTGTTTGTGAGGGGTTTTGTGTGCTTGACTGCGTGTATTTTAATGTGTGAACCAGTATGTCATGTGGAATTTCCCTTGGAGAGTATGGCAATTTGAGATTGGATGGTGGTCTCAAAGCCTTGCAGCTCACACCATCACCCTGATGCTTTTGGCTGTAATGAGTCTCATTCTGGGACCACAATGGTCTTGAAAACAGACATTTTGCCCACTGATCACCCCTGGCTTCAGAGCATGACTTAAAAACGCCCATTTGTCTCCTTCCCTCAGTGGTCTTTAGTTGCACTGATTAGGGCTCATTGGTGGTGTTTGTCACTATGTGTTGTCTCTCATGTTGAGAAAAAGAAATAACCAATTAAAAGTTGCTCCAAACTGCATAGTCTTTTTAACTGAAACAGCAACTTGTATACATGTGCCATCAATCAAATGTAAAACATAACATCAAATGGCAAAATGATGATCCGTCATGTAGAAGGGCAGATACCAAGCTAAAAAGGCTCAAGTAAAGGGAGGATGTGGCTGTGCTCCAGTATTACAGGAGAACATGTCACAATATTGGTGTCATTATCAATAACATATCGAAATAGTCCTTTTTTGCTTATTTATTATGCTTTTGTCTGAACTACTGTGCTGTGGGTAATGATGTTGTTCTGGGTGACTAAAGAACATTGCGTCTGATTTGGATTCATGCATCCATCTAACCACTTAAACATGCCCACTTAACATCGTCATCTTTGCATCAGTTATTATGTCCCACAGCATGTGTGAACTTCAATCAGTTAATGCAGATTTAAAGATCCTAACATAGTATGGACACTTTGTTACTCTGTTACCATATCATTATATCTTATAATTAGAGTACAAACATAACAAACTCTCCATCTAACAACTGATCTCTCTTCATGCACTATACAGATATGCATACTTATATAAAAAGGACACTAAGTATTATTGATTTTCATTGCTTCATTGCAAGAAAAAGGTTTGTTTTATCAAATTGAAAAGTCAATTTGTTCTTTTCGTATCTCCTGCACCCGGGGGAATCGAAACTGAACATGTGTGAATGCTTGTTCTGGATTGTCATTACAATGAACCCAAGTGTGATATTACTTCATGAGGCAGAGATCGGAAAGAAGCAAAGATTTTTGACGGTTCCTATGGAAACGGTGCATGGTTCAGTGATTTGTGTTGTTTTTAAAAGGGATGCCTTTAGAACAAAGATCAGTGGCTCACACATTTAAAAGTGTCTTCTGTGAGTTATAGGAGCACATCTGGCATTTGTTCTTTTTGCTGCTTGGCAGCACATTCATCCAAATGACAACTTTTCAACACATTTTGGTTCTGAAATACGAATAAAGGTTCAGAGCCCTGTTGGGTTTCTGGAAACTATCTCTCCCACTGCAAAGCTCGAATTTATGCCATTTGATCATGGCAGCGACATAACAAACGAAGAATTTAACTCAAGTTGGTTAGTAGTTAGTCAGCAGTCCAGTTGTCATGTACATGCAGTGCCAAAAAAAAACATGCAGAAATATATTCAAACATATAGCTATTACAGGGTTTCCGCCAGAAAAGTCGGAGGAGTGGCTTGTCACGAAAATGACAATAGCTGGTCCACCTTAAAGGTCAGCCCACCATAAGCGAGTGAGCCTGAGCCGAAGTTGTCGCTAACTTTGTGGCTAACTCCCTTCTCTTTAATCAACAGGTGACAAGCAAGACACGGGAACCTGCCCTGGGAGTTGTTTCATTTATTCACCACAGCCTAAACTGTACACACTGCACTGCTACGTTCACAGCTATAACGTTACGCACACAACCCATGCACTGAGTTGTTCCTTAAAGCAGTTCGCTACTTGTATAACACATTTTAGTTTAAAGAATATATTAAAAATGCAACCTCAGATGCAGCCAATCATCATTGCAGTCATTGGTGGAGAGGGAGAGTAGTGGGAAGAGCACATATTCCCGAGGTTTCCCCAACCTCATACTGCTTCTGGTCTGTCAAGAAGTTAGGGTTTCAACGACTGGTGAAGTCCGGCAGTGTCTTGCAGTCCTTGGTCAGTTGAGGTGTTGCAGCATGTAGTGTTGTTTCACGTTTACTGCCTTGTCTATTGATCCGTTTGTATACAGTGTTTTTTAGGGACCAATATGATTTTAGATTGATTGTGGACTGAACCTACAGTTTCAGTCTGTTGTCATTTGTAAGAGTTACTTTACAAGAAAGGTTGACCTGATTCAACTCATTTGTGATAAAGGAGAGTTTAGAGATAGGGCTGTAGCTGTCAGAAATGAATACTAGTTGCTCTAGTTGCTAATTGTTAGTTTCCTGTCTGCCATGCATTATTCCTGGTGGTGCAGGGAGTTAGTGTAGTTGGTGTTCCTGCTTTCAGAATAAGCTCTTTGCGTACATTTAGTTTTGTGGGTTCAGCGCAATCAGTCAAATATCTTCGAGGAAATGAGACAACCAGCGGGGCGAACTATGAGTGTGCAACAAGTGAGGCTGTAGCTCCAATGTTGTGTTCACAGTGGACAGAAAAAGACAAACAAGGACTCACTCCCAAACACTGACAATATTTAATTGATTATGAAAAACACCACTATGAAATAAAATTTGCATTGGAAATGAAAACTGCTATAATTACACAAGATTACAGTAAGATTGTTACTGTGAAAAGAAGACTAATAAAATAGTATTTCATATTCTTTCACAATAATGAGTCCCCCTTTGTCTTACTCCTCAAGCAACACTTACAGATGCTCTCACACAGAGCAGAGGTACTCAACGAGGGCAGAGCATCTTACGATAAAAACATCTCATGATAAAAATGTCAAATGCTTATAATACACGGTGGCCTCTACCCATGGTGCAAAGTATAGCACAATATGAATTGGGTAGTAATGGTTTCAAATAAGATGCAGTATCCTTATTTCCCTTCATTGTGTTTTGTTTATTGAATTTATTATTCTTGAAGGATTCAATTTACATTTATTATTCAGTGTACTCTGTATACCTTTGAGTATAGGCATAATTTCACAGGATTATTTAGCTTATTTTTCTTCTGTTTTCTGAAGTGCTCATACATTTGATTAACTGTGACAAAGCACTGCTGTCTCTTTACTATAGTCAGTGCTCACTTAGATACTGCCTTCAGTTTACAGTAAGCTATTCACCTCATTATCTCATGAATACTGTAACGTCCAGTATGCGAGTGAGAGACTGAAAGAAAAAAAAAGAGAAATCTTTGAGAGCTTTCCAAACCAGTATGTTCTCCACATACTGTATTTCTCTTTGCTGCACTGCCAAACCAAATATAAACAGCAGCAAAGCTTCGGCTGCATCTGCGCTTTCATCCAGTTTCATCCAGGTCTGTCTCTCACCTGCTCCGAAGTGGAAATTGAATAGTGGTATAGTACCAACTTTCCCAGCAGCTTCATCACGCAGAGTTCTCCAGGTTGTGTCTTTGGCAGCACATAGAATATGGCAGTGTGGGTCGTTTGCAAAGACAGGATGATATAAGGATGAAAAATGGGCCCACATGGCTCACTTTGCTGCCTGAATGCTGATGAATGAGTCGGTGAGGTTAGGTCTTTCCCCTGTAGCTCTGCTTTTTCTGTGTTGTGATGAAGTTATACTTGATGTAAAGTCACTGGATTCATAATTGGGAATTTTTTAGCTGCTTTGCTTGTGCATTTTGCAGCTGTTTTTTCAGCTTAGGTATGTCACGATACCAGAAATCTAGTAGTCGATACCAATACCAATGAGTTTCCACGATTCTCCATACCAAATTCGATACCACGGTAAAAAAAAAAAAGTCAAGTCATTGTTTTGCAAGTCACAAGTAAGTCTCAAGTATGTGACTCATGTCCCAAGTCAAGTCCCAACTCAGGTCTCGAGTTCTAAACAAGCCATATGCGCTCTTCACCAAATGTAACGTAATTTTAACAGCAGAGTAACTGGATCCAACTGGTGCTCAGTAACATAATGTTAGTTACCGGAGGTAACTATTGTTGGTTTGTTTGTTTGTTTGTTTGTTTGTCTGTCTGTCTGTTAGAAGGATTACTCCAAAAGTTCGCAATGGATTTGAATGAATCAGGGGTGGGGTGTAGCACAATGAACAATCCATTAGATTTTGGTGGCGATCCGGATCATGATCCGTATTCAGGAATTTTTTTAAGGATTCCGATCAGCCTGAGCATTAAGACCACAGGGTATAACACATGCGCAGTGTAACTGATGACGCGTTAATGACGCGTGACCCAGCCTCCTTCCTTCTGAGAGCGGAGAGATACATGTGTGGATGTGTGGCGATACTTTGAGGTGCGGGAGCTGCTGGCCGTCTGCGGTGAGAAAGAAAAAAACGGTAGATGACGGGATGAGAGACGACGTTGTGTAACGTTATACAGACATAACAAGGCCGCTAAATTAGAGAGGCATCCGCTGATACGTTACACGGAAACACACCATGTTAATAATAAGCCGACCACCTCACGGTACCGCCAGCTGTGAGCTGTGATCCGTTTTTAAAGTCAGGCACCTTGGCGGAGGTCTGCACTCTTCGAGTGACATTCTAGTTCTTCGTGGTTTTCTCCTGAAACTTTATTTGATGTTGTTGGATTGGTTCAAACAAAGTGGATCTGGGGATTTAAGTGTAAGATAATCAAATGCAAGTCCCAATAACATTCACCGGAAATGAGGAGTCCAGAGTTCAATAAAAAAAAAAAAAAAACACTTTTCAGAGATTTAGCAATAAGCAACAAAAGATAGAAACTCAGTTTGTTCAGTTCAGTTAATTGTTTTCCCCCACAAGTGAATCCTCTTCTCGAACAAATCAATAAAGGATCTCTAATCACTTTGTTCAGTTCAGTTTTTCTCTTCTTGTTCAGGTTCTCGTGACATCCCTATTTCAGATACTATCTATCTTAGTGCAAATACAATCTAACACCAAGTATAGAAATATGAACAACTTAATTTGACAAATTCTTGCTGCTATTCTGACACAGAGCTTCTAGTTCCCCCTTGTGGCTCCTACTGTGAAAGACACACAATTAATACATCAACATGAGCAAGAAATTGTGTTGGAAAGAGAGACTAACAATAGTTAGTTTACCGATATACGTGGGTGATGTGGCAAGCTACTGCAAGGTAGTGTCAAACCAAGTGTGAAGAAAGGTGGACTGTACAGATGGTCTGGTAATGGTGTTTGCTTGAATATTACTAACACTGTTATTGTCTCAGAAAAACTTGGAAAAGAAGAAATGTGTTGTGTTTTGATTTTCAAGTTTTGTGGTTTGCTAACAAACATTTTATACTTTCATTGTGGTAAAATTACACCAAAAATCCCATTGACAATCAACATCCATTGATGGTCGATTCACACTGTAAATAAAATATAATCATTATTATCTTTGGCCAAGCACAATCTAATGCTCTCCAAATCCATTATGTGTAGAATGTGAACATTTCTGACTTTGGCAACTCCCAGTAGTAGAATCAACAACAACACATTTACACCTCTATCTAACTCGCTCCTTTGGCCTGTCTGTTGGCTCTCACAACAGACAATGCACATAATTATACAGTAGGCAGAAAGGTGACAGCTCACTTCTAGACAACTGCAGACTACAGAATCTGTCTCGGTATGCATCTATAAAATGAAAACAAATTATAAGGAATATGAAGTGTAGTGTGAGTGTGTGATAAGTACAGGAGACTTAGTGTGTATTCGGACTGAAAAATAGCACTGCTTTGAAGGGCTCGAGGCGGCTACAAAGGTACAGTATCGGGAGGAGATGAAATATGTCTGAGTGTCCATTAGGTTTAAAGTCTTATCAGATCCAATGCTCTCATTGAAATTAATGAGGGAGACTGTGTTTTTCAAGCAGTGTTAATGTCGGTCTCAACACAACCGTACTATTAAAAAATTTATTAACTTCATTGCACATAAATCATTGCCGTCAATGGGTCTACTTATCTGTGGACAAAGTGTTTGTTCACTAAAGTGTAGTAGTCAGTTTGTACTTGGTAAGTTATGATTTCTCTCTTCCTGTGACGAGATATGTGTCCATGCCCTAAAATATACTCACTTATGCACAAATAGTATGAATTTATGCCTTCCTATTACTGAGAATGGTACATTATTCTCCATCCTGCAGTCCGACTTTGTTACCTAAGCCAAGTTCACACTACACAACATTAAAAGTCGTCAGATCTCTGTACTGTTCACACTACACAACTTGCTGACTTGTAATCTTTCACTGGGAGGAATCCCCGATGAGGTCTCCAAACTACGTTTTGTCACGAAAATACATTCGAGAAGTGACGGCGTAGTCATGCTTGTTGATGTTGTCGTTGGCACACATCTTTACCATTTCTCCTATATTGATCAGTCACCGTATTATGAGTTATGTTTATTCATGCAAACATCCAACAACAACTTTGGTCCAAGTTGCAAATGCAACACATACAGTAAAGTTCCTATTGTTACAAGCGGCCCCTCGACCAGTGTTCAGTTTCCCCTCAACCCTTGTTTTGCGCTCTCATTGACTGTAGCTCCCCGACAGGTCCAGATATTTAGCACACTACATATCTGCAATATGTCTGCAAGACACCGGCGAGCCTCTCGACTCGTGTCTTTGAAAAGTTCACACATAACTCGCCAATGTGCGAGCGCCGAGCCAACGCGGGTTTGTCTCTGATCTGGGGCTTTTGTCCAGGAGCTCCAAAAACTGTTGGTGAGTGGGAAATCAGGGTTCAAAGTCTTGTAGTGTGAACTATGTATAAGACAAAGAAGATATTCTCATTCTTACATAAAAATTATGTTGCTGCAAAGTTTAATAAAAATTCCACCAAATATTTTATCCATGTAAATAGAAATATACCCTTGCTGTAACACAGTCAAATGACGTCTCGTGATTTTTGATGATTAGACCTCATGTCCTAAGCCGTTCCTAAGGATTCATATCTTGGCCCATCTGGGCATATATTAAAGAATCGGTATCAGCTAAAATATAGCCAATTCAGTTCGATCATCAACAATCATGTCAGCTGTCGCTAATTAACCTTAGTTCCATGAGTAACTTAATAAGAGTTAAACTTGGCTGTGGTCGGGTTTGTGTGTCTGTACTCAGCCAAAGATTATTTGTGAGGGAACAACTTTCACACCGCTGTTCAATTATCAGTGGACTGAGTGTTTCTGATGTTCCAACAGACTGATTCGTCTTCTCTCTAGCGGATCGCGTCACGTCAGTTTCAGGAATCGCAACCTCCCAGTTAAACTTCCATTCATATAATATCAATGATTTAAGATGGTCAATTTAATAGTTTTGAACCAGGAATTAGCTCATGAAAATTTGATCGGAACATCCCTAACATTATCCCCTGTATCTGTAAATTATTACTATACCAAATTAGACCGTGACAATTATGTATTGCATTTTGTCTAGCTAAGTAAATTTGAATTCATACTTTTACACACACATTCATTCACATTATTTTCTTGAAGACAACCTTGATCGTAGTACACAGTCAACTGCGTGGGTGGAAAGGACTCACGGCCTATTGTAAATCATTAGCCTATTGTAATTACACCTCATTCTAATTAAAGAGAAATGAAGTAGGGAAGGGAAGGGAAGGACAGCAGACGAATGACTGAGCCATCTGGAGAAAAGGTCAGAGACGGACGTGTGTTTTGTAACACCAAATAAAGCAGCAAAAGAAAAAAGCCAGAATGCCAAAAAGTTATTTTTCTTTCATTTAAGGCTAATAGTATTAGTAGTCGTAATTGGAATCTCACCGTAACCGTCATGTCACTCCTGACACTTTCATTTCTCTTCCGGTGGGGCTGAGTCATAACAAACCTGAGGCTGGGCTGCTGGCATGCCAACACAGCCAAGTCCTCAACATGTTTAATCTGCTTAACACACGTTTTCAGTGGCAGACCGGTAGTACAAATAAGCTGGTTATTTAATGGCAGTGATGGTGTGAGTTAGTGCGTGAGTGTGTGTGTGTGTGTGTGTGTATGTGTGTGTGTGTGGAGGGTGTTGACTGACATCCGTAGCAACAGTAGCTTGGAAACAGCCCGAAGTATCATGTAGAGTTTGCTTAAGCAGTGAACGCAGTGGGAGGTGTTAGATAGTGGGAGAACGTGCTGAGGAGACGGAGCATCTTTTGGGAGGATGAAAGGACTTATTTGTATGTGATTGTGTGTGTGTGTGTATGACACAGAGGAGAGTGAATGTGTCAAAGAGATGGAGCTTTAAGGGTGAGAGGATTGAGTAGGCAGGGTAATTTTAAGACGTCTAAGGGTGTTAGGTGTTACAAATTAAAGTGGTGCATTTTATCTATCTCTTTCTCTCTATCTCTCTCACTCACAAACACTTTTTTGTTGAAGCCTAACTAAGGAGATCTTCTCCCTAGATACTATTCAGAGACATGATGTGGATGGTGAACTTTTCAGAGGGGGATAGAAAGGGCAAAATGATCTCTGGCCATGAAAAGGAAAAGGGAGGGAAAAGGAAAGCAATAGGACCGGGTTTGATAAGGTCGCATGGCAAACTTTTGTTGCTGTGGCAATGATTCCCCCACTCACCTTGCTGAGGTAATGACCACAGTTGACCTGACAGACATTGCCCGTGTGTGTGTGTGGAAACGTGGACTGCCCGATGGAAGGCGTATCCTGACCTTAAAACCACTCATCAGCATCGCTGCAGTTTGACTCCAGTTGACTCTCTGATGCTACAGCCCGCCAAGTTCCACTGAACTATTCGTGAGTTTGCCTGCACTGTCTGCCTAAATGACTGAAAATAGATAAAAAGGAGCTGACACATTTTTTTGTAGATGAAATACCACATCCTACTCCACCAGGAGCTCCTCGTTTTTCTTGTAGTCTTGAAAATGCCACACAGACAAGAACACATGCATGGGTGTCAGAAAATATGTCACCGTCAGAAATTCTAGATTTAATTTGGCTTTTATTTATCGCCTCTTCTTTCTCTCCGTTTCATTTTTTTACCAATCTGCAGATCCATTCATCCCCCTCTCTTTTCTCTCCTCGAGATTTAAGAGAGGCAGAGGTATTATGACAGCTCTATAATCCTTTCTCTCTGCGAGGCTTTTGGATCATTTGTTGAAGTGAACTGTAAGAGAAGCACTGTGAGGGGCTAATGAATTAAATCGAGAGGCTCTTTTTCATTATATCCCTCTGATTGAAGTGTGCTATTGTCCCTAAGTTAGCTTTGTCCACACTGCGCTCCTTGGCTTCCAGGCCAGTGCACTAACACTGAGTGGCAGGGATATAGAAGTCAAAGCACTTGTTTGCGCACGTTTTGGTGCCAAGGTGAAAGAAACAGTGAAATCCGCTCTACCTGGAGTGCAGGATTAAAAACTAGTGTGGGTTTCTTATCTACTCCACAGCTGTTTGAATGATACACACACATGTACTGTACATGTAGAGGAAACCAAATATTGAAATCATAAATGACCAGAAGTGTTCACTTGTGTTCATTATCACCAGGAAGCAAGGAGTAAACACATACGTATAAACACAGGGCATGGTGACTTGCTACACCGCTTCTTACAAAAGAACATAATTTGAGTTGCTCCGCTTATGGATTTGTCAGATTATGGCATGGGTCCTGATCAAAGCTTTTTTAAACCCTCCTCTAAGCAGCCTTGCTCTGAATTCCTTCCGCTAATTTATCCTCACTCAGACAGAGGAGGAGAGGAACACAAATGGAGGGAGAGACACAGACAGAGACGTTTCAGAGATGCTCAGTCATGCCTCAACCTAAACGGCTTCCATTAGACAGTTCACATTAGATTACGGCTGTTTTGTATGCAGAAAGAAATGATACGTTACCTCACTGCTCTCAGAAAAATCTGCAGCTTTTTTCTTTTTGCAGATTTTTGTGCTTTGTGTTGATGTCATGAACAAGGCTTGACTATAAGATCTCTACTGGCTGCACTAACTTTTTCAAACCTGAGCTCTATTCTTTATTTTTTATTCAGATAAGGCGTCTTGCCTCCGCAGTAGTATGCTGTGGGAAGTCCTGGTATTTTTAGTATGTCGAAATTATCAATATTTCATTAGTAGAAAGCAGTCAGGTGTGATCCAGTCTGTGTTTACCCTCCTCATACCTGTTGCCCATCCTAGAACTAGGAAACCCTAAAGAGGGGAGCTCTGTCTTGTTTATGTAAATGTAAGTAAATTTAGACGTCTTTGAATAGACATCCGCTGATCTGAAACCCGTGTTGCCGCCTGTCTTTGAACAGCGGCTTTGAAGCTCTTCTGTCTGACGCCATGAGCTCTGGGCTTTAAGGTGAAGCGCATCCTCGTATGTATTTCCTGGTGTAGCGGTGTGGCAATAATGATCGCCATAAAAACCATTACCGTGGGCCCCGGGGCCACTGGGTTGTGGGTCTAGCTTTATTACACTGACCCGCGAGATGGTAATTACACTATGTCCACGTTGCTACAGCAACATGGAGGTTCTCAACGGCTAATGCAGAATTTATGTCGGGGGAGTTTGGCATTTTGTTTTCATACACGCTATTGCAGGCAGGCATTCGGTATGTGTGTGCGTCAGTTTTTTGTAGCTGTACATATGTGTGACGTCTTCTCAGTGGGGGCTCATTTCAACGACGCAGGGACAAAATAGAGGTTGACCCATTAGTTGTACCATCCACTATTTCACCTCACTGGTTCCATCCACTCAGCTGAGCACTGAGGCCTGGTTTTGAGGACAACCTGGAAACACTCCTAAACACACGCTACGTCAAACACTCTGTAGCCAGGAGCTTTTAGACACAACTACACTGATCCAAGCTCTGCCTTCTTGGCCAGAGGCAAACTATCTCATCAAAATCGCAGGAGCCGTATGGCTTGTGCTTGTCTCATACAAGCTAATATTGGCATGTGTAAAATGAGTTTGTTCGAATTTGGCCTTTTTTCTAAAGGTAGAAATGTGATGAATAAAATTACAATACTCTTTACCCAAGCCTTTGAGAATCTTTCAGGCTGTGACAGTTTCACTAAAAGTTTCTCAACTTGATCCTGGATTGAATTAATGAATCAAAAGTCTAGTAAAACCACACAGAGTGCTGAAGAATGAGGCTTTAGGTTTTAAGGCGGCAGTCTGCTCTGCAGTATTGGGGTGAAATGAGTGACTGTTCATTATAGTGGCTTCTGACACTGAGCCATGTCTGCATTGCTCTGTTGACTCAGAAGATTAGATCGGCAAGCACTAAAGCTAATCTGGCATTTATAGATTTCTGTGTGTGTTAGTGTGACTGTGTGTTTGCTGCTATTTCTCCATTGAGCACTGGACTGACAAGGACTTGGGGGGCTTCAGGTATTACCAGATGGGCACTGCACTGATCTCCTGCCGATCGAGAGAGAGGGAGTGATTCTAAAGAGAGGGAGGCACCGCCACATTACCTTTTGTTTGAAATGACTGGGCAGATGGATCATCCTCCTCTCTGATTTCAACAAAAATACAACTTCTATTTTCTTCAGCTGCATTTTTTTCTGTATTTTATAAGAGATTGAAATTGTCTCAACTACTATGATAACCGAGTTGCAAATGTAGACTGTGGACCTCTCCCGACCCCCGCAGGACATGAAATCATACTGATGTGTCATAGATTGGGCTGTGGCCGCAAGTGAAGATTGTGGACAGATGTGATCAAACAAATACAACAAACAATAAATAAATTTAATTAATGATCAAATTAGAGATGCATCAATCGATCAGCTGCTGATCGAAACCGGACGGTTTTCAGCTGATCGGCCGATCTGTCTCATACTTTCGATCTTTTGCCGCTCATATTTACACACGTGTGCCGTAGGGCCGACCCGAATTCGAAGCTTCGACCGTTGCTATGTATTCAAATGATTCGTTTTTTAATGTAATAATATTGTATAAATCTCAAAATAGCCCATGAAATAAGGAATAATTCCACATTATTCGATACTCATATTCAACATTATTATTAATTATTCTCAGACAGATATCGCTGTTATGTGTAGAGGTGCGTGTGTGTACAGTAAGTGCGGCAGCGGCACTGTCCTGGACACTGAAACGGGAGATGGAGACAGAGAGAAGAACATATCAGCCTGCTGAGATGTGCTGCGCCGCGAAGCTTTGAATACCTTCGAATGTTTCTCACCCAAGCTTTGAAGCCCAAGAAATGGTATTCGGGACAACCCTAGTGTGCCGCCACCGCATGATACTTTTACGTTGGTACACAGTGGCACAGACAGTAAGGTCACAGCCACACACACATGCACCCATGCTGCTCAGAGTAATCGCTGTGACTGGCCCATCTGCCGACAGCACGGAGCTACACAGCTAACGTCAACAGAGGTTCCATACATTATGATACGTTCAATCTCTACTAGGTAAAAATGAGTATTGGGCGAAGGCAAATTATAAGGCTATCATGATGTGTTCAAATGTAATCTTGTAAAATGTAGTTTTTGGCGAGAAACTTGAATAAATCCAGTTGTTTGAAGGAGATGTTTTCACAGCAATATAAAATAGATATTAGAGAGAGAATTATGACCTGTTTAACTTCCTAATACTAGCTCCAAGCAGCTTATAATACATCATTAAAATATTAATGACAAGATTTTTTTTTTATCAAAGCAAGTATTTCAATCAAAATGCAATTGTTTATTTCCTAATCATTGTGTGTGTTTTCATGTAAATAACCACTATAGATGACAATATCAAAGTAAAAGGATAAAATAAGGATTTTTTGACGTTTTACACTGACTTCGAGATGGTTTAAATTTTTTTTTGGGACAGTTGTAAGAAAGGTTAACCTGTAGCCTCGCTGTCAATTACAGTTCTGAGAAAGAAAATCGTAATCGTCAGGTCAGACTTGCAAATTGCAATCGGTACATATCTAAATCAAATGTTGTCTTCAGCATGCTTTGCGTATGCAAATACAAATGCGCTGGCTTTTGTCTCGTGCATCACCTTCAGTAAATGCAAGCATTGTGTCCCGTGAATCTTAACTTCAAGAGCAGCTTTTGACACAGCTTGACAGTGGTATTCTGATGAGCAAAGTACAGCAGTTGGTCGACATACTGTAGTTGACAGCTCTCCAATGGTTTTTATTTCTTCCCAGCAACAATTACATCTCCACTGGCAACAATGACTCCGCCATAGGCCATATAACCTGTGGAGTGCAGCAGGTTTCAATTTTTTGAGCCAATCTTATTTTCCCCTGAGGCACATCATATTTAGACATTGCATTATCTTCCATCGTGAAGAAGTCAACCCTTCCTGCCAAGCCCAGCGACCTCACTCATCTGTCGTCTTTAGTTAAATGTCTAGTACTGTAGATGTGAAAGACTGAATGTCCCAAAATGTTTTAAGACAAAAACTAAATTCATCTTGTTCATATCATTGGTTCCTGGTAGACAGTTAATGTTGTTGTTGTTAAACACAAAACAAAACACAAACAATCTCTCTCAAGCCTCATTTCTGCTGAGAGATTCACAAAACTTAATGCGAGGGCTCGAATCGCTTCAGCTGCTTTAATGCAGCCACATTATGCAAAAGAGCAATTCAGTGCAGGCGTCCCACAATGATATGCATGAAATGAGTGTACCACACAGTGTTTGTCTTAAATGGTTGTGTCCCTTCATTTCCCCCTCTGCTATGCCCTCTTCCCCCCCATCTTGTTCACTCTCAGCTTTCATTCTCTTCTTCTCTCTAATTCTGCCCTTTCAGTCAGTATCACACTGGTGTGTCTCAGAGGGACTGCAGGGATGATCTCTTGCCATCGTTCGTTGTCACACTTCTCTGCTTCATCGCACAGAAGATGGAAACACTAAAAACTCTTCCCAAACTGTACTTTGTGAGAAACTTGTAGCTTAACTATTATTTCTATACAGCACAGTCAGAAGGACAATTTGCAGGGAAGTTTGCTCTGAACTAGTTTTTCCTAATTAAATGATGTTTGACAAAGCTTTGTTATCAAGAATTGTTGGATGGCCACCATCAAAAAACCTCAAATCACTGACTTGGAGAGGGACTCGTTGATATGCTATAGTCATTATAAAGCTTATGGTTTCCCATCATTGATAATATAAATAATGAAAATTGTTTTTACTGAAAAGTAGAGCTGTCAAAGTTAACGGGATAATAACACGTTAACGCAAATTAATTTTAACGCCATCAGTTTCTTTAATGCAACTTGCGATTTTTAGGTTGTACCAACCATATCATACTAGCTTGTTGCGAAGGAGGCTAAATAACGCTCCAAAGCTACGCTAAATTTTGGCGAGGAAAAACTGCCATGGCCATTTTCAAAGGGTTCCCTTGACCTCTGACCTCAAGATATGTGAATGAAAATGGGTTCTATGGGTACCCACGAGTCTCCCCTTTACAGACATGCCCAGTTTATGATAATCACATGCAGTTTGGGGCAAGTCATAGTCAAGTCAGCACACTGACACACTGACAGCTGTTGTTGCCTGTTGGGCTGCAGTTTGCCATGTTATGATTGGAGCATATTTTTTATGCTAAATGCAGTACCTGTGAGGGTTTCTGGACAATATTTGTCATTGTTTTGTGTTTTGTTAATTGATTTCCAATGATAAATATTTACATTTTTGCATAAAGCAAGCATATTTGCCCACTCCCATGTTGATAAGAGTATTAAATACTTGACAAATCTCCCTCTAAAGGTACATTTTGAACAGATAAAAACCGTGCGATAATTAAAGTGTAAAAAACAATAGTGTGCCGGTGCACCCTCAGTGCTTACAACCTTACTACTGCACTACAGACAGTATCAGAAAGTGAATTGTTAGTAGATGTTTTATTTTAATCCATGTGCACAGTTCACAGGCCGGGTGGCATATTACTACAAAATGATTCCTTCTCCAGGGACCAGCAATAGACCTTGTATATTATTCATTATTATTCATTGGCAATTACATGGACAGAGTTCCCATAATTGCGCCACGCTGTGTGCTGTTTATGCCTAAAAAACAACACACACACTGTACATACTGTGCACCTACTGTAATTGCCTTATCTCTTGTGAACTCTATTCTGACCTTCACACATTTGAAACGGTTGCGTTGCTAAAAGAGATTAGTTTACTCCCATTTGGTGTATGATATGCTTTTAAGCACAGAGCAGGGCTTCTGGGTGGGTGGTGTCACCTTTTTCCTCATAGTTTTCATATTAGTGCTCATACTGAGCATTTAATGAATGTATTCATCTGTTAGTATGTCTGATGTTCGTCTTAGGATAAAAAGATATGACTTAGGGGTGTTGTTACAAAGTCACTATGTTCAATCTTGTCTGCAGGAACAAATATCTTTAAGTCAGAGAGATCTAATTTAAGGGATGCATTTCATGTGGTTATGGTGAGGGAAAGATCCAGTATCTAAACCATGAATCTAATGGTGCTTGTCCTTGTTCTACTGCAATTATGTAGTCGTGAGATACTTGTGTGGTTTTACTACTTCCTATTATGGGGGATGCCAAATGCCACATAAATAATTTCTACTGCAGAGAATAGAGGATCGGCTCTCGCTGTTCCTTTGTCAGGCTACCTCACAGCATGAAATAATACCTGCTAAACTAAAAGGTTGAATTCATCTGGAGGGAAAATGGAAGGAAGTTCTCCTTCAGCAAGAGCATGCATGTTTGTTGGTATGGGCTATAAGGGCTGCTAGCTGGAGAGTGGTGAAATGGCACAGAGGAATGTTTTCACTGAGGCCGTAACACAATTTCCTGATAACGCTGTATATTACTATAATGCCACATTGGATGTGTACAATCCTCCTGTATTATAGAACAGTATCTATTGCAAATTTAACTTGTTATTATTGGAATTGATTGATTTCAAATTTGAACTTGAAAGGTGCACTCAGTAGAGTGCAGATCTCCGCCAGGTGCATCTGCAACGACCACTACTGTAATGTTTGATTGAATGAATCAGGGATGTGCACGGTTAATTGGCACCAGAAATACTAGTCGGTTAAACGTATGATTTTATTAATGTACACATTTTAGTTACATGAAGACATATGCTATCTCAGCTGTTGTTGTGGAGAGCTGCTGCTCTTCCTGCGTCAGCGGCAGCGGCGGCTCTCCGTTCTGAACTGACTCACTTCCACCCCACCGCGTTCTCCCGGCACCCGCCTGACACCTCCTCCTCTTTCTGAAATAGCGGCTGTGTTCAGCGGTCAGTCTGGTTCTCTCCTGATCAACTGGATGGGCCGGGAGATAGGGCTGTATCAAATTAAGTTTTCGAACGTCTGTCGTCAAATGGGGAAAATATGATTTTGTGTTACTGTGATAATATAAATGTAATTTATGGTGATGTTATGCTAGACTGCCCCGTTAATACAGGTGTGTGTGGGAAAGTAAACAGGTTTTTGACCACAGTGAAAAAGTTGTTTTTGAAAAGCTAAACGCCAACAAACATGGATTGATGCAGAATATTTAATTTGATAAAATCGTGTTGTGAATTTTGGAAATTATTACATCTATCTTTTTTTAAATTTTGACTTTTGGACTGAGGACTGAGAACAATTAATGTTATAGAGATGATCGAGGGCTGAGCGCCAAGTTGCTCGCTGCGTGTGTGTGTGTTTAAGAGAGATGGAGAGGAAGAGGAGGTGGAAGGTAATAAAACTTGCACACTAAGATACTAATGATAGCCTACTGTATAAGCAATGCCAAACCATGACTCCTCTTAGACAACAGTCTGGCATTTTATCGGAGCGTTGGGGATATATTGATTTCAAAATATGATTTGTTTACTGAAAAATGTAATTAACAATTTCAAATGGCTCATATACACAATGCTTTACCTTATAGATTAAATTCTGATCAACTTTTCAAAGTGTTTTATTACTTGTAGGCTAGTTTACTAGTCTTAGTTTAAACTTCCGTTTGAATGTAAGAGAAATTAGTCGTTAGGAGCATCCCCAGAATGAATTCATCCCACAATTGGCTAACCTCCCGTCTAGAGTGTAAAGTGTATCATACGCGTTTTTCACTCACATGTCTCACACAACAGATATGCTCTCATTTTAGGCTATGCTGTCTGCACCGGCCCTGTGCAGGCTCAGTCTCACAGGCGTAACCGCGACTTTAAGCGCTTATTTAGGCTTCAAGGACATTTTTTTTGACAATACGCTTGTAAACGTGATTATTTTTTTTATTTTTTTTTAAATAAATCTTTCCCATTTCAAATGATACTTTTCTATTCCCACACCCTGGCAACCAGATTATACTAGTCTGTGATTGATGGTGCATGAGCTGACTTCTGCTGTTGGACAATCAGTCTCCTAGCCAACATAATAATGGTCTGGACCCATTCAGTATAGATGGAGGGAATTGTGTGGACTGGTCCCCCAACAAAAATAAGTGAATTCAAAAAGGGACTTCTCTGCAATTCTTTGGATACAATCATGAACTAATGTCCAAAAGTCCCGTAATTTGGGGCATAAATGTGAGGTTGATGCCCAATAAAAAGGCTCGGAATAACTGTGTCTCTGGCCGCAGAGCAGCGGGTGTGCGGCGGCCATGCAGTCAGCAGTGAGTGTAGGTCGGTTAGCTGTTAGCTGATGGTTGATAGCCAAACAAGGTGTTTTAAGAAAGTGTGAAGTGTGAGTCACTGCAACCATGAGGTCCTTCAGCATGCAGCCATAAATGAGCACCCAAAATATTACGCAGTTTGGTGCAGCAGTATGTGAGATTAGCTGTGGACAGAGATGCACACACACTCATTCATACACTCATGCACACACACACACACACACACAACCAATCTCATTATCTCTAATAATACCAACAACAACACAATGTGCCAAAATGAAGGCCTTGGAGACATTTTCCATTATGTTTTAGGAAGATATTAGACCCTCTGATCCTCAGGTAAATCTTGTGGTGTCTGGAGGCTGATGAATCTAAATAGTAAACTCAACTTTACTCATCTGAAATAATATTATGTTAAACTGTGATAAGGCATGGACACACGGGCAACCCCTGCAGGCCATTGTTTTTAATTAGTGCCATCTTCTCAGTCTGTTACCTCTGTCTTAACTGATAACGCTGCTGCTTGTCAACAGTTGTTTGCACCTGCCGATAACATTTAGCAGAACTGCCAGAGGCCTAAATGTCAGAGCGGAAAAATGTGGACCTGATTTCAGGGATGTGAAGACGGACCATATGTGCCAACTTGTGGGAAATGGGTTACAAATTTGAGTTTATAAGGTTAAAAGCTTGTTACGGACGTTTTAGGAAGCGTCAACTGCAATAGGGCATTGGCACAACTATGATTTTTGGCCGATAGTGAGTGACGGTGAGTAGCAAACAAAGCAGATAAAACAACACATTTTGAGAGCTATAGCTTGTGTGTGAGATAAGTGTGTGTGCGTTGCGTGTGGTTCCATCCCGCAGGCTAATAATCATTGCCTCTCTCCAGATGGAAGAGTGTACCCGACTCAGCAGAGGTCTTCCTGCTTCCTCAGGGCAAAGCAAGTAGGGGGTAGTAGTGTGCGTGTGTGTCTGTGTGTGTGTGTGTGTGCGCATAGTGTTTGAGTGCATATGGAGGGAGGTATTGAACTGTCACTTATCTAGAAACCTCCAGGGGACTAGCCTCACACAGAGCAGAGGGAGAGGAGGCCAAATTAGATAGAGGCTTTTGGCACCATCAATCTACAACAGACAACTTTGTTATCCCAAACCTTCAGTCACCTGTTTTACTGAAAAACCGACAGTGTCACAGAGAGGCGAAGTCCCTCCCCTTCCGGTGGAACACCATGGCACCTTAAATCGGAAAAAAAAATATGAACGGCAGTTAACGGAGAGAGGCAAATCATTTTTCGATCCCGTTTGAATTGCGCCATGAATCACACATATTATGTTTGTCAATTTAAAAGATAATTTTGAAAGTCAAGAAAGTTTCAGTTTGTTGTAAAATTGAAGTATAAGGCTGTGAAGATATGTAATTAGAAAGACTACTCTTCTCCTCTCTTCAGTTTAATTCAGTACATTTTTTCACAGGACTCCAAACAAAAGGTTGTGTATAAAATATAACAATTACATTCCTCAAATTGATTTCTTTCACTCAGACAGACACTCGCTGATCTCCACTCTTTCACAAGCATTTTTCACATAAATACCAACAGAGAGATTCACATTTTCAAAGAGCGAGCAGCTTCTCGGGAGCTCCTGGCTTTGTTTGAATGACAGGTGGAAATGGGCTACTTTCTCACTGCTGTCACAGTGCAGATAGGCGATGTCACAAGGTCTATCTGTAACAGAAATGTCTCAGAGTAGAAGTGGGATACAGAGAACACCCACTCAGGGTTATTAAACATAAATGTGCTCTCACACACACACACACACGCTCACTTGTACATACAGCAGATGATGAAACGTAGTTTCCTCATGACTACTTGTTGGTCGTGAGTAAATTATTCAGACCTACACCGACACACAGACACGAACACTTACACATTCTCACATTTACATAATAAATCTATAGGTGGTAGAGCAAAGCGACTTTAGGTGGCACAGTATTCATGCACATTATTCATACAGGGCAGTATCTGTTAAAGTTGATAGTATATTCTGTGATTCTTGTGTAAAAATGTCATTCACCTCAATCTCAATTTGCTCCAAGACAAATTACCATGTAACACTCATTTCCCCACTCCATCTGAAAACGTGAGTGACAAAACATTTCTGGATAAGTATTGTTTTGCCTTCACCATCTGATACAAGCTGTGCAAGTAATTCACAGTAAATTGCCCCCCTCTTCTGCCAAGTTAAGCTCCCATTGGGAGAAATGAATCACTGTGAGGGAATTAAATCTCATCTTGTCTGGTCTTGTTCTTAGCCAGTGCTTTAATACCTTTTAACGTTGCGATAATGAGTGGAGCCAAGAAGAGTGAGAGGATAAAACAAACCGAACACTCTCTGTGTCTGCAGCAGGTGTGTTGAACTGGTGCCCCCTGGTGGTTGCAGTGTGTACGTTGCGTGTTTGGCAGTGAAATAATGCAGACTTGACTTTGTCTGTTCAGTATCTGGATGCATTTAGTAATAAAAAAAGGCAGTCTCTCTGGTTCTATTGTAGTAAAGTAACTGGTAGTTTGATAAAGATTCATATTTTTTATTGTAGCATTATATAGGAGTCAGGTTTGAATGATGGAGCCTAGGCTGAGATGGTATTGTGCATTAGAAGGTTGCCATCTAGAGTCATGATGCAGACAGTGCAGAGTGATGCACTGAGCTGTGTTTGCTGAACCATTTCATGGGGTGAGATGGAGAAGTGTGAGGCGAGAGGGTTCGGGGGGGAAAAGGCACACACTCGTGCTACTCTCCTCCTACAACCCCCTCATCCCTCACATACACACACCCCATCTCCGCAGTGACTAGCTCTACGGTTGACAGGCAGATCTCCCAGAGGTCTTTGAGGTCCCCAGGGGAGCCGGTGGTCATTGAGGTGGATATTCTTAATGTCAGTCCCTGGCTGTCATGACAAAACACCTACTTACAGTGTGTGAGGTGGTGATTCAAGAGAGTAATTAGGACATTTACAAATACAGCAAGATACTCTATACTATCATTGATGTATTAGAATATCATTCCGTCAATATGGCAAATTCATGTTTTGTCATTTTATTGTTGCATTGCAGCAGCTATTGTTTTAACTTTAATTTCAGTTCATTACGTATTACTCTTTGTTCTTTTATTCTGCTTCCAAGATAACTCTGACTGTCTATCTTGCTTCCTTGAATAGGGCGCTTTAACTATGTCTGCGCTTAATGTTCCCTTTTATGAAAGCTCAAACTTATGACAAACTGCTATCTTTGTATTCTTGTATTATAAGCTCACCTTGTATTAGCACAAATTTAATGCCCCAGCTAAAATAGAACATGTATTGTACAGGTATATTCAGATATTTATATATGATAGATATATTGACCTTTAATTTGAACAATTGTTTTTTTACAGTGACAATGAGTCGTGCATCTAACAGGAGGCATCATGTGTTGTTATCAACACCTCTAAACCCTCAGTGCCTTTATTCCTTCACCAGAGAATCAAATCGCACTGAATCACTCCTCAACCAGTCCAAACATGCCAAATCTATCACAAAGAGAGTTGTTACCATCCCCAGCGTGTGGCTGGTTTTGTTTTCACCTTGTGAGTCATGTGTGTGTCATCATGGCGAAATGTGGTCCTGGAGACATGTACTTTAGCGGGAACTACCACAGAGGCAGTTTTGAGTATTGCCAGGTGTTTATATGTCTGTCTGTGGACAGATTTTGGCAACGCAGTGGCATCACAACCGTGCAAGGTGTAGTCTAGATCAGTGTAGCTGAGATCAGAATGAACACTTTACGTCCCTGGCCCGATTTGGCTTCACAGCTGTTGTGACTCCATCACATTGGTCTCTAGTTAATTTGTGTTTGTCATATCCTTTGTTTTGACAAGTCTTTGGGTGTTTGAATATTATGAATCAGTAACTGGCTGGAGACAAACAGTCTGAATGACTAGAAATAGAAATAAAGGCACACCAAACACCGATAAAAATGAAGCAACAATAGCTGTCTAATTATAGAAATAAAGGCCCACCCAACACCAACAAAGATGAAGCAACAATAGCTGGCTATTTTTACCTTTCTTTGTTAGTGTGCTTCAAAAATCCAGCATTCAAGTCTTTGAGAGCTGTTCTTCACTGATAAGGTTTGCCATTGTTGATATGCTCCAGGTTCCTGCAGCACAGCTCTATGGATGGTTATAGTGTATGCGCACCAGTAATATTTAGAAAATGCAATTTTCTAATGCAACTAATACAGGGATAATAATCATTTAGCCTTTAATCAAACCTGATAATCTCAGGCTTTTATAGAAGTAGATAGCATTCTACATACTGGTGTATACTTAAAGTTAACATAAAGTGAAATGACTGCAGGCTTTTGTTCCTGAGGTGCTGGAAGGAAGTACATCATTAAACTAAAAATATTTGGTTCTTACACTTGTTAAAAAGGGCATTTGGTGTGAGGAGCCTGATTAGATGTAGTGTATTTGCTTGAGGTAGATAATGTAAAATACATATACACACACGTTTATTCTGTTCATCCACAATTGATTTTAAAGACAGATCAAATTGAGAAGTCTCTATTAGGACTAATGCTCCAATAGTTAATTGATTAATGTCGTCTAATGCTGTTAATTATTTCTTTGTGAACATGGGTAAAGCAGGCCTGTATTTTCAGTTTGATTCGTCGAGAAAGAAATGCTTATTTTTGAAGTCAAACTTTTCAGTTATATACACCTGTACTGGAATGTACTCAGTTCAAAAATTGAAAATTGGGATTTAAAGGTCAACGGAAATCATAGAAAAAGAAGAAACTTAATTGTCTTTTCTCTTAACTCTATAATTGCAGCTTAACATTCATGCCAATGCAGCAAACTGAATTGCATCAAATGGGAATTGGGGGGAGGTGCAATATGACAATCACAGCCACAACAGCCTCGTTTTTAGTCTTCTTGTGTAACCTCTTCAGAGCTTTTATGCATAAATATAATGTCACATGTGCAAATCCGTAAGTAGGTCGTACTCCTCTGCGCTGCCAAATTACCAAGTTGTTTCATGTGCTTCCATCCTCAAGCTCCATCTAAATTCATTCTATTAGACAGAGCTTTGACTCCACTTCACCCATTTCCCTTTTGACCACCGCACAGTGCCTGCATCTCTTCCCCTCCATTCTCTCCATCTTGCCCCCTCTTTCTCTTTCTCTCTCTCTCTCTCTCTCTCTCTCTCTCTCTCTCTCTCCCCATCGCTCATCTTTTTTTCCCACGCGCAGGAGCAATCTTTTTCTCTTGCATCCTATCCCCATAGTTTAAATTTCAGCTTGTTCATCAGTTGTGTTGGATCTTATTTTATGTCTCCCCATTCACTCTCTCCCTCCATCTCTCTGTCTCCCTCTCTTCCATTCTTCCTCTCTCTCTCCTCCTCTCATCTTAGAGACAGTAGTGTGCCTGCAGCCTCAAATCTAAGCCGCTGCCTGTCAGGCTGCTCCGTTTATGCGCTCTGCGCTACTCTCCTTTTCTCTCCTCTCCCCTCTGCGCTATACTGCACTGCACTGCACTGCTCGTCTCTCCTCTCCTCACATCTCCATCTCTCCTCCATCTCTTTCTCTCTTCTTTCTCTTTCTCTACCTGCATCCCTCTCACACCACACGCTCTTATCTCTGTTGTGCATTGCTGCGCTCTGCTCCATTTGGGGGAATACTGTACACTCTGGGGTTTTTTTTCGCGCCAGAGCTGAGTGCACTTGGGCTACTGGCGGAAGAGGAATCAGATGTTCCTGGTGCTCCAGGTTGGGCTTGCCTCGGACTTTTTGGATCTGTGTGGGCCGGAGAGGAGGAGAGGGCAGGGAGGGAGGGGAGGGGGGGCAGAGAGCTGACCAGGTGAGAGCTTCATCTGCTTGGGGGAGTAAAGGCTTCAAGGTAGTGGCAGTAGTGGTTGATGGTTGTCCGTCGAGGGTCATGCCCTGGGACTTGCGAGCTTTTCGGCAGTCGGAGTTGGAGACCCTCTCCCATTTTTGCCCCCCTAGTGGGGCAGCTTTGATCCTGGTCCCGGGAAAAGCCGCCGGGCACCAGCGGCTGCACCGTGAACCATGTTTGCTGGCGGGACCATGAACCAGCTGGATGCACCACGGCCACTCAACTGGACCATCAGAAAACTGTGCCATGCAGCCTTCCTGCCATCTGTACGCCTGCTCAAGGTAAAAGAACACAGGGGAATGGAGAGTGGGATATGAACTAAAAAAAAAAAATAGATACCCAGGGAGATGTATAGTAAAATATGTCAGGCAGCCCTTCTGCTATCCTGCCACTTTCCAAAAGGAAGATAAGTAGAAAGAGGTGAGAGGATACAAAATGAATGCTGGAAAAGCTGCTATGCCACATCCTTGGCTTCCTTCAGGTGTGCTTAATGTATAACCCAGTGGATTTAAGGCAGGCTTTAAGGGGGGATAGAGGGAAGGATGAAGATGAAAATGAAGAGAAGTGTGGCAAAACTGCCAGCATAACACTAAGCTTTGGAAGTGAGGGGATGCGCAGAGAGAGGAGGATAAAAATGGAGACGGGAAAAAGCGGGAGCACAGAGAGTGAGACAGAGAAATGGAGGAAGCAGTGACAAAGAAAGTGTTGAATGAGAAAAAGCAAAGATTTATAAATGATTGAGAACGGAAAAGGACAGAAAAGGACAAGACATTGACAGCAAGAGATGGAAAGAAATCAGAGGATGAGGGTTGATTACAGGGGTCCAGTGTTGGAAATAGCAAGAGGGTGGCACATAGGGGGAAGGTGAAGAGACCAAGCGAAAGGAATGCGAGAAGGCGAAGGGAAAGGTGGATGGTGAATGAAAGAGGCAGAATATAAGGGAAGAGAGGCTTTGTAGGGATGGGTGAGCAAGAAATGTTGAATTGGAGGTGACAGACAGGGACTGAGGACATTTAGGAAAGAAGTGGATGTGCAACATCAAATCCCAGTAGACGGGTGTTAAATTGAATTCAGTAATGCACCTCAATGGAAGACCTTGTGTTGGACTGGTGTATTTTGTTGGAATTAGCCAGGTTAAGTTGGTAAACCACACCTTTATGGGGCTTGTTTACAGACATTTGTAGCCTAAAACCTCATCTTTATTCATTCATGTGCGTTCCCAGTTACAGGCCCTGTTTTAAGGAGGGCTATTGTTGGAGGTCTTGAATGCCTCTTCTCCACTCTCCTTTGATCTGGCTTTATCAAAGTGGCTCACAGAGCAGTGTCGCTGTGATGTTGAAGCACACAACTAGAATGCCTGGGCTCACATGTCACCCATTTGCATTTGTATAGCCTGGTTAAATGAATATCGTTGTAATCCTTGATCGAATGTGCATAGGGTCTGTTTTTGTGTATGTGTCTGAGGATGTACATGGTGTGGTTGTTAACACATGCTTTACTGTGGAACTGTAAATAAGGATGCAGTTTTGTTAGTGTTGTCTCTATGCATGTGTGCGTTTAGAGCAGGGGTTCCCCGACTTTTTCCCTTGGGAGGGCCAAAACTGGAACTCATCGCTGGGCCACAGGCCAAAAGTAAACACCTATTGTATTGTTAAGATGCCCAATGGCACTAGGATCCCAAGTTCCCTCAATATTCCCCCAATATTATTTTCGCTTTTACATAGTTAACACCTTAAAACCCACCTGCTGAATACAGTTGGGCTCATTTCCAGTCATACCCAATTTGCATTTCCAAAACTGTTTAGGGACCCCAGTGTGCATAAATATTCAAATACACAATTTTAGAAAAGGGGAAAATAACACCTTTATACTGCATTCAAAATGCTGCATGTTTTTGTCCAAAACCACACGGGATTACTGTAAAGTGGGCATGTCTGAAAAGGGGAGACTCGTGGGCCCATAGGACCCATTTTCATTCACATATCTTGAGGTCAGAGGTCAAGGGACCCCTTTGAAAATGGCCATGGCAGTTTTTCCCTGCCAAAATTTTGACTAACTTTCGAGTGTGATTTGGCCTCCTTCCCGACAAGCTAGCATGACATACCGATGGATTCCTTAGGTTTTTTTATAGTTTCATAAGATACCATGTGATACCTTCACTCTAACTCTAAAACTGAGCCTGGTACAGCCTCTGAAAGACAGTGAAGTTGTCAGGATCGCCTGGGCAGTCCTGGTTTAGTGTATTCAGAGCACCCCAAGGTGCTGTAAAAGTAGTGCCATATACAGTATTGCTTTTAGAAAAAAGGTTCATAAATTGCACCAGTGAACATTTCTAAATCATAGGTGATTTTATTCCCAGAAATAAACATTTTACTTAGTAAATACACTCCAAACACCTTCAAAAGTGTTGATGAACTGATTTTTTTCAGTTCCCTAAGCTCCCCAAGACGTGAAGAGATGATGTCATCAAGTGAGACCTTTTGGATTTAGTGCATTAACACTGAATAAATGATTCCCTCTGTGGGACTACTACACTAAAAATAAGTTTTATTTGAATTTAGGGCTTCCAGCTGTGAAACAGAAAATGTTCCCATCCCACATTCACTCTGTGTCCAGGGACGATTTACGCAGCAGCTAGCTCCAGAATTAACAACATCATTACCACAGTGTTGTCTCTACTGTTTAGCTCAGGAGATACTTGTTCAAATTAATTAAAAATGAGTTTTAAAATATTGTAAAAAATAATTATCACTCAAAAATAGCTTCAGAGTAGCTATTTTAACTGTCACTGCTGAAGTTTTAATGCCAGCAGGAGCAGCTGAACCTGTAGCCTTGCTTTGCGTTTACACCATCGATGAAGCCACAGGGGATTACGGTCCCTGAGACTGTGCCTGCTGTATGTGAATCCTCCTAGGGAGACATCAGGCTGTCAGTGTGAAATTAACGTAATAGGCCTGTCATTATTGTTGGAAAATTCTGCACGACAAGCACTTTCCTCCCATGTCCCTCTAACTTATTACCAGCCCGCTGCTGCCAACTGCATGCTTATGCTTGTGTGTGCACCTGAGTGTGACTACAATTTATAGGCTGTCAATGATGTTTTGTGTCTTCCTTGGGCAGAAAAATATGTCTGACAGATTGTGTGTGTGTGTGTGGGTGTGTGCTTGTGTCTGTGCACATGCTTTTTATTCGTTCCAGTATGTGCATTTCTAATGCAGTGCTATGGGTGCAGTTGACGTTGCAGCAAATATGTACCCTGCAAGCGCTGGTGTGTGAGCATTTGATTTGAACCCTGTGGTCTGCGCAGAGTGGCAGAAATAGTTCAAGTTCATTTATTAAGAACTGAAACCTTTTATTTTTAATGTTATATCTGAATTTGCAAGTATGGATAACACACCAAGAAATGCTTCTGTCACTACCACCATATGTGTCTCCTCAAGGCTAACCAGTAATGCAATCTCACGTCTTATACAAACACACAACCAATCTAACCTGCTGATGCCCCCAGCCAGTGTGTCTTTAATGATTAGATGCAGTTAATCAAAAACCTACCACCACTTTCACCATCTTCTTCACCCTCCCCTTCACCCTCCTCCATTATCTGACCTTGTAAAGAGTGGTAGTGTGCATGTGTACATGTGTGTGCGTATGAGCCAGACCTGAAGCATGCTCAGATATTGATCATTTGAAGATATAATTTCACAGTGGTGAGACCCAGGAGCTCATGGCATTGATGGTGGAATTGACTCTGTTTGATGTCTTATCCATTAGAGAGCCGTGGCTTAAAATGTGTAAAAGGGTGTGTGTGTGTATGTGTGTGTGCAAATGTCCTTGAAGATGTTGATTCATATGTGTGTTTCTGTCTGTGGTTATGTGCCTGCGTGTCTTTCAGTTCAGCTCCAAGATAAATATTGTCGAGTTTTGTGTTGGTGTGAATGGACTTTAGTCTTAGTGGATTTACAAATTACCTTTAAGACCCTGACATACCAAGCTGATGGTCGGCCATCGGACAGTTTCGGGCCGTCGGTGAGCATCTGTCGTAGTTTTCCCGTGTCTGAGGCTTTTTGGATGATTCAGCATGTTGCATCGGTAGCGGAGCCCGTCGGTGAGAGAACGGGTAAAGTCAACCAACGAGTAAAATCAATAGGGCACACACAGAAGGCTCTTTTCATTTTTTCGTCTTCATCTCATCTGGTCATTCCAACACCCGGATATTTTCACAACGACATGACCATCTGGGATGACGCTAAGTAGTGACTAAGAGTGGTGTGGAAATGGCCGCTAAACGCTGCTTGGTTTCATGTACAGTACGGATTAGAACAACGGTTTGTATATCTGCAGTCCTCAGTCTTCCGGTTTCCCTTTTTGAATGACGATTACAGACTACCGCCAACTGCTGGTATGAAGAGATATTTCATCTCACGCAGGCGCAGAACGTATGTGGTAGTTGTCCGTTGGCTGTAGTCTTTGCGGTGCGTTCGAGTGCAACTTTTTGACCAACACACAGGCGATGTGAGCTGTGCTAGGGATGTCATGGTGAGGAAATTTTCCCCCCTGTTAATAAACTTGTGACAACACCGGCACTTACTTTGATCTTTAACGTTGGATGGCTGTGTGTCCGGCCTCTCCGTCGAGCTTTCGCTGCGGGGCCGCAGGTTTCCACCTGACGGCGCTGCGCCACGCACATCGACTATGACCGTTTCGTAACATTATTGTTCCCTTATACTGTAGCATTGGCATTAAATCCGAAATGTTTCGAAATAGGCGCTTTTGCTTTTCACTTTGACACCAAATCCTCCGCCATCGTTGTCTGTAAACTCTCTCTCATCCCGTGTGTTTGAAATCTGACTCCTTCTACTCTGAGCCGAGACTCCGTACGGAGACACTTTCTCTCTCAGTTTGTGGCGTCCGTCCTCCGACTACGTATTGATAACACGTTGCTGATATATGAAAATGAACTAAATGGGTTTTATTTCAATAAAAAAATCTAAATGACGGTGGGGGCGGTGAGCAAGTAATGTAATCGGTGTATGTCCAAACACCGTGTAACACACACTGCCTTGGCAAGCCTAGTCGCCGCTAGTTCTTTTGATGTCGGTTTGGTGTGTCTGGGTGTTTAATGAGGATGACTTCCTGTCTAGTTATTCAGAATGCAGATTTGTTTAAATTGAAGATATTCCCAAAATACTCTGCACAGGTAGTAGCGCTACACTAACTCAGTTTTGTAAATGGTCCCAAACTGACAATGAATCAGGTTCATACTGATATGACTGTTCAACAAATAATTGAATTCATTACAACAGCTTGCTATTGACCTTTAAAATGCCACTTCACAGAAGACTAATACCGCTATTAGACATGGGGGTGTTCCCTGAACTAGGACACCTAAAAAGAGGAGAAAGCACACCTGGAGTTTCACTCATGGTCCTCGTGATCTCATCCTGTGTGTGTCTAGCCAGAAGGCCACCCAGAAACAGTCACAGAGTCATACAGTTTGTAGTTCATTGTCCCTGCTTTGTAACCTTGTGCTCTTTTATCCGGACCTTTATAAAAGAGCTCTTTGCTGGATATGGTCGACGGTGTAGATTTAATAAAAATTTTCTCTCTGCCAGAGCTTGATTCTTGCTCCTGAAATAATTATATATTTGCAACTTTGACAGCTGAGATTTTTCCAAGTTTAAGCCTGGGGTTTTGTGAAGACTTAACGGGATAAAGTGTGAAACAGGGAAACATTTTTGGACAGAGAATTGGAAATGGAAAGTCTGTCTTCTTTCATCCTCTCTTGGCGACTTCACTTCTTTATACGAATATATTCACCAACACCTCTGTCTTTTTTCTTTTGACTTTTCTCTAATATTTCACATTTTGATTTTGTGCTTTTTATTAATCTTACTTTTGATCATCAACATTAAGTTGTCTTAACTGCCTTTTCTCTATCAGTTTCAAGGGAATGCTATTACACATCTCCTTACACAGAGGTGTTAATACCTCTGCAGTGCCGTTCAGTAATTGTGTAAAGAAAATGCTGCATACAGTGAATGCAGTAATAATCCTTTCTTTGGTTCTCTTCACAAAGTCTTTCATTTTCTGCCCTCCCTCTCTTGTCTCCACCTTGCATTTTTCGCTGTCGTGTCCTTGCTGTCTGTCTCTCTCTCTCTTTCGTCTTCTGCCTCTTTCTCTCTTCTCTCTTTTTGTCTGCCTCGCTTCCTTTTTTTATTCCATTGCTTCCCATAATCATAAAGCGTGGATAACACTCCATCTTATGCAAAATACATGGGGGACGGGATGTTGCTGCTAAAAAAATAAATATATCTCTCTAATGCTAAAAATAAATGTGTGTTACATAAAAAGATACACTGTTGCAGCGCTTTATATCATCTAGTTTAGCTGCGACGAGGAGTGGATGTGCATGGGAGTTCATCCTACACAGCAATCCAACATAATGATATTTGTATTCTTAATGTGAATTCTGACACCCACAATACACAGTATAACCGAGGAGCAAAGTACAATCTGTCACCCGTAGGTGGCACCACCCATTTTTGTATCTACAGTAGATATAGTAAAGAAGATAGATACAGTGGATCTCAGAACAAATTGTTTTGTGAAACTAACTAACCTTAATAGCTGTGGCAGTTTAGAGGTTGATATAGGTTGCTTGTACTCAAACATGTGTACTCTTTAAGAGTTTTAAAGTAGCATATTTATATTACATGAGAACAGAACTTAACACAAAACTGATCTGTATTTTCTCTATGTATGTGATCTATTTTAGGGAGTGGGGGTGGGGTTCTTCAAATGAAGATGTTGCACCAGTGCATCAGCCAACAGCATAGCTTTGTATTTACGGACTAAAGGGTGTAATACATCCCTATGTTGTAACCACTGGGTTGATAACAATTATTATTACACAGCTTTGTTGAATACTCGATTCTGATTGGTTAATCGCTGCTTTCTGAGGTTTGTTATTTCTTTATAGCAGACCGTTGCTATGTATAGCAGACCGTTGCTATGGGTGCAGTTCTGATGTCGGACTCTGGCGGACCGGTTTTGTGTCAAATTATTGATTTCTTAAGTAAGTAGCCGTGTAATAAGTGGGATAATGTACAGCTGGTGGGTCATTGTTGTGAAAGAAACCCCTTCAGGGCGATGGGAGATAGGATACTGTGCATAAAACGTGCAGTTTTGAACTGCACGTTTTATGTAATGTGATTGTTGGAGCAGCGTAAGTGTTGGTTTTTCCAGGCTGAGCTGGGTCTTTGCATTAGACTCCCTCTGTATGCTGTACGTCATTTACACTCTCTGATAAATCACTAAGATTGGGACAGCAGGGATTGTTCCCGTTACCAAGCTCTTGGAAACCACTGATTATCTGATTGAATTCGCCATGTCGACATTATTTAAAGTTTCAACATGGCCATATATTTATATTATTTTAATTTATTCTATATACACTAAGGAGCAGAGTTATTTTAAACTTCGGTCAGCCCAGAATTTTGCAATCGCTGCATCCCTAGTAATCCCATACTATGTGCAGTCTGTACATGTAAACATAAAAGCATAGTTACATAACATGTTACTCTTAACATTACAACAAACAAAGGGGCCACAAATAAACCATGAATTACAAACCCAATTGGAAAAACTACATTTAACAAAAACTGTGAATTTTTATCTACAAACAGAAAACATTATGTGAAAGGGAATTCAGCATGAGTACAGTACATGCACAAAGAGAACCAGCTGCTCGTTCAATATTTCTGCATGCTGTTCGCTTATGTTTTATAGTGAATTGGAGGTCAGTCTTGTATATCCCAAAATCCCCACACTCTTTTTCTGTGTTACATCCACACTTACTGACAGATCCCAACGTGTCGCGAACAAATGCTACATGAGTGTTGAATGAATCTGGAAGAAACAACACGTCGTCACGCCTAAGGGAGGGTCCTTTTCCCTTTCTTTCACTCTTCCTCTCTCTTCTTTTGGGTGTCACCAAACCTCAAAGTCACAGCACGTCTCAAAGCTTGCTTGTTTGTGTCTCAATTAACCAGCAAATACCGCATTTATGAGATTTCAATTAACACAGTATCTCACTAATGAGCCACAACGAGAACATAAGCTGCCAATTAACACCTCATTCCTTTATTCAGGCACACAAAGACTTTATATTTCCTATTTGGCGCGCTTCCATTCAACATTATGGGAAGTGAAACACGCTGCTTCCATATTTGTCCTTTATGCTTTCTAAAATATCTGGATCTTTAAACAAGAAACCAGCTCGAGGAAACGATGTGTCGTCATGCTGTTTGTACTCTTTTTTCCTTAATGCATTTATCCTGAGTTAATGCTACAGATAGTACAGAACGGCTCTACCTACCAGTCGGCTGCTGAATCATTTATGAGAACCGATGCATAAAGGACCTGCAGTTTCAGAATAAATGTATAATTTGGTGAACCACTTCTAGCTTTCACTGTGGAAATTTCTCACATATAGTGTACAAGCATCCATGGCACACACGCACACACACGAATGGATATTCAATATCCATCCACCCACAGCTCCCACCTTGTAGTCAGAGCAGCAGCATACATGACACTAGCGGTAGAGTTATGAACTCAGCATGCTGACATTTGACCTTGAAACTGTCAGGGGAAATTGTATGCTGGTGATGGAGGACTATTTAATAATGTACAAGGACAGTCTTTATGAACACTATAAACTGGTGTAGAAAGCGTGACACTCGTATTTGGAGAATTTATAGTGTGCATTTGTGTATTCGTTGCTTGGGTTTTATGCATGTGCAATGGTTTGTGCATGTAGTTTGTAGCTGTTGGATTTTATGTGCAGGGTTATGCTATTGCATCTTTCTTTCAACCCACACGTTACATTTGGTTTGAGTATTTCACCATCACCATTCCTCAGCATGTAGCCATGGTTTATAAGCATACAAGGGAGAAATGATGTTTCTATTAGTGATAATTTGTATTCACTGGTAGTAAATGGTAAACGTTAAATGGACTTGCATTTATAGAGCGCTTTTCTAGTCTTCTGACCACTCACAGCGCTTTACACTACATGTCAGCATTCATCCATTCACACACCCATTCATACACTGATGGCAGAGGCCAACCTGCCCATCGGGATCTAATCTAAATACTCATTCACACACTGATGGCACAGCCTTCGGTAGCAGTTTGGGGTTAAGTATCTTGCTCAAGGACACTTTGACACTTTGACATGTGACTGGAGGGGCCGGGGATTGAACCACCGACCTTCTGATTGGTGGACGACCTGCTCTATCTCTGAGCCACAGCCGCCCGTAATAACCTCGTAGTAACTACATCATGAGGAAGCCATTAGAGCAGGAATAAGCGTAATTGAAAATAGTCTTATTCGCTTTTTTTGCCAAGAGTTAGATGAGAAGATCAATACAATTCTCATTTCTGTCAGATCAGTATGGAGCCAGAGCCATTAGCTTAGCTTAGCTTAGAATAAAGACTGCAAACGGGGAAACAGCTGGTCTGGCTCTGTCCAAATTTATAGTACCCACTAGGGTTGGACAAATATATTGGCTATTGGTAATTGGCTGACTACATCGCCGTTTTTTTTTGATAGTTTTTTGGGTGATGTTTGTCCTTTTATTTTGCTAATTTAAGGGTCTGGCTCCAAAGAACAAAAGGCGCTCAGCTGCTGCTTTATTCTGTTTCTGTTGAGTTTGAATGTTTTATGATGGTGCGCTGCTAGAACAGCTGATTGCTCAGGTGAAACTACAGCAGTGGAAGAGGGGGAGGCACACACACACCTGCACGAATATATCGGCAATCAGTGATTGTTGGCCGGGACAATAGCTGGTTGGAAATTTTGCCATATGGGCATATGGGCATATCGCCCAACCCTGGTACGCACCCTGCAATGGGTGCCACAAAGCTTATATGCCAAAATGTTGAGTCATTCCTTTAATGCTCCATGAAATTTAAAAGTCTTACATCAAATTCTTTACACTAAGTATAGAAGTGGTTCAGATGCAGAGCCAACTTAATGAATCTCTTTAATTATAGCTATGTGGTACTGTCCTGGGGAATGAGGTTATTTCATAAAGGATGTTGGACTGTGTGTGTGTCTGTATGTGTATACGGATTTGCTGGTTGTAGTTGACTTTTGCGCATTATGGCATATTCATATATGCATGGATCCTTGGTAGGTAATTTACAGCTAATCAATAGGTCAACAATAAATCAGAAATCCACTAATCAATACATTTCCATTTAATCACACTCACATGTAATTGGCAAGGCTGTTAAGATAATGAAATGGCATGCTGAGGTGTGAGGGGAGGATTGGGGGATGGGAAAAGTATTGAAATTGCATCCCGGGCTCAGGAGACTAAAATTAGAGTCTCTCTAATAATCTGCGATCTGAAGCCATATTGTTACTGAGGCGTGTGTAATCAATCAAGCTGTTGTTCATGTTGAACTGAAGCCACCAAATCAGTGGTACTTGACAGTGTGGTGAAATGCAGCCAGACGTTTCAAAATCAGCACCATGGACAGCGACTGCACAGCATCTCAGACTCAAAGCTCCAATACTGAAGACACAGGGACTGTCCAAACCCCAGCCGGAGATTTTATTTTATTACAGTTTTATTCACTACAGCCAGTATTACTCATTAGGGCTACAACTAACAATTATGTCCATTATCAGTTAATCTACCAGTCATTTTCTCGTTTAATCGTTTTGTTTATAAAATCTTGGAAAGTAGGGAAAAATGCTCATCACAATTTACCAGAAGTTTTTGTCCAACCAACAAAGATATTCAGTTTATTGTCATATAAGAAAGATGCAGTTCCTCTTATTTTACAACGCAATGTTTTGCTTAACTTTTGCTTAAAAAATGACTCAATTGATTTTCATTCATTTAGATAAATCATTTCAACTTAACTATTCAGATTGGAAAAGCTTGAGTGACAAATGTTAATGGTGTAATTTATAGCAATATTCATTTATATTATGGCACTTCCATGGTGTTTTACAAACAGATTCTGCATTCACATTCACAGGTAGAATCTGTTGTCAACGGGACAAGATTTTGGCATCGGGAAGCGTTCTGGTTTGTTGTCCGAGTAGTATTGACCAATCACGTTCGAGCAGGGTTTGGTTGAATGCAGGTAAACAGTCCGTGTGATGAGCAAAAGAGGCGGAACGCATTGGCCGAAATGCAATCTGGGAACCCGCCGGCTAACGTCTGACAATGTGATTTAGCTTTTTATTTGTTTAAGATTAGCTTGTAAACTGCCTACTTGTGAAACAATCCGGTCGTACACGTCGTCTCTCAACTCCAACTCCAGTCTCACATCTCAAGTTGCTAATCGGACTGTAAACTATGAGGAGAACACGGAAGAGGAAATCTTGGCCCGGGCATCCGCTGGCTGCACCAGAACCCCAGAAATACAGCCCCTTACCCCCGGAGGCTTATCCGTCATCAGACAGATAACCGATGGATTCAGAGATTCACTAACAGTAAAATGTGCTGGCAAGACCAAATGTGTCGATTTTGACTCTTTGAGAATAATCTTTGTTCCTTTTCTCAGATATTATTTTTAGAAAACGTAGTTGATAGCTATGATACAGTGGCCTTAGAATGAAGTAAAATAACACACATTACCTAGAAGATGGGACTTTGACCGACTACAGCAGACAATGTGTGTGTGTGTGTTTCGGTGTATGTGACATGAAATTACTTACTGGAATCTGTACTGATAGACAGTCCCCTGTTTAAACCTCAGACAAACTCATGGGACTCAATGGACGCGTAGGCATGCCCGTCTGTGGATGTCTGAGCATGTGGTAGTGTAAATAATTGATATGGCCTTGGTAATTGTGGTGTGTGTCTGTGTGTGTGTGTGTCTGTGTGTGTGCGTGTATGAAAGGCTGAGTCATGATATAACTTCTCCAGAGTCTAACCTATTATAAACGCCGTGCAAAGCTTCTGGTTGACTGCAGTGTATTAGCCTGCGCTGTTTGATGACCCAGTTCAACGTCCCAAAAACTTGGTAGAGGAATTCTTATTTCTCACACATAACCTGCCTGGTTGCTGAAATTGAAGTGCCATTTATCACAAAAAAAGGAGACAGACCGAGAAAATTTAATATTGATTTCACTCTCCGCATATTGCTGATTTCATATTTTTTCCTCAGTGCTGAAGGAGATCAAACGTTTGGAGGTGCAGACAGTGGTATCTGTTGTATAAGCAGTTACTGTAGTTTGGCCTTTATCATTTTAAGGCATCAAATAAAAACAAAGTGTTTTTTTATTAGTTTGTATTCCTTCATTTTAGGGTTGCCTGCACATAAGGTTGTTTCCACCTCACAGTTTTGCAGAGTATGCATTTATCATTGTTAGGATTTATATTGAATTTCAACAGCACACTGAAGAAAACTTGTTAAGTTTCTTTGCAAAAAGATGCATCGTGAGCTTTGTGGTTGGTTGCTAATGACGCATCCTCCATGAAAAGATAGCATATATTGCAGTTTGTCTGTTGTGTTGGAGGGCTGATGCTTAATATAAGTGTGTTGAAAGAGAATAAGATTCTTTATGACAGGAAGAGTCTTTTAACAAAATGCTTTGATCTGAGAGAGCATTGAAACAGCGCTCTCTCTCTGCCTGTCCTGCCTTATGTAATGTCTCATTTCATCATCTCTCGATCTGTACCTTTGTATCTGTCCTCTCTCAATGTTTCCTTACCCTGCTTCAGTATCCAGGACTATCAATATTGATAAGTACCAACTCTGTCTCATATCCTCTCTATTGATCAAGAAAAACTACACTACTCATACAAAAGACTGTTTTCATCTTACTCAATCACATTAGCCATCATCTAGAGTTCCTGTTTGAGAGCAGTTGCTATATTTAAATGAATCGTTTTGGGAAATACCCTTGATAAGAGCAATACCAAGGAGGAGAAAAAGGGCCTGATTAGCTTAACTTAGTTAGCATAAAGTCTCAGATGGTTGCCCGGCAACCTCACGGTGATGACAAGCCGCTGGCCGGCAACAAATAGTTCCAGCACGTAACTCCCTGTAAAACCATAACTGATTGTTTTTCAAATATCAGTTTGTGGTAAAGCTGCAGTTGGTAACTTTGAGCAAATAAGATTACTGTCACTCTATCCTGACAGTAGTGCACGAGACAGATAATCAATCAACTTCATCTGTGTCCTCCGAATGCTCCTAATGGCCTTTGCAATATTTCACCGCGCCCAAAAGAAAAAAAAACAATCAGAGCCGAGTAGTCTCTGGGCAGCTGTCAATCACTGCTCGAGAAACTAGCAAACTCCAATCAAACTGTCAATCTAGGCAACGCTGATCGAATATGAATGAAGAATTTGTAACTGTAACGTCTATTTCTCACCTCAAATGTTTTCAGAAACATCCTGTTTAGCTGTAAAATGAGAAAGCTTGCTCCGGCCGGTGGGCGGTGCTTGGTTTTGGGTCGACTGTTTTCAACATGGTGGTCGGGTCACAAACTTGCTCATTTCTCTCGGTTGACCGCCGGCAATAGTCCGTGGACTTTGCCGGTGTGTTCTGAGTGCGTGACTGGGGGTGAGCTCCATGCGCTGTGGCATGGAGGGAGATCGGGTGTCATTCATCTGCATGAAGACTACTGCTCACACTGCAGTGACACAGAGCTAGTTGAAAATCTGCAAAGTTTCCCTTCAAACACTTATTTATGTAATTTCTACGGTAGTAAGGTAGGAATGGCTTTATGAGTGTATTTAGCAGCTACAAGGACAAAAACATGCGGGGGTATAAAATATTAATGTCGACGCATCTTCGCCGTTGTCATTGATTATGCAGCCCAACAGGTTATCGGTCATGTTTTATGCCACACACATTTACACATATTTTCGTCAATACCCTAATGATCTCCTGTCTCCATATCCACTTATTTATTTAAGGCCTTTAACGCGTTTTTTTATTGATAATCAATATGTGGTCTTAAATAAGAGTTTGGAAACCTTCAACCAGCCAAAAGTGCTCTCAGGAAGGGGAGAATTTCTTCACTCTGCCCTGTTCTTTTCTTCTGATGTACAGTATTCTCAGGAGGAATTCACGCTTGTATGGCCGTGTATGTTTTCTCTCGATAAAGATTTTGTTCAACTTTTCCTCCATCGCTTCCCACTGTTTCTGTACAGTCATTGATTTCTTTCTTCCCCTCTGTATCCATGTCCCTACAAATACTATTCGCTGCAGCTCACACAGTGTGTTGTTTCAGTGTCAGTGATCTCACTCAGGTCATTAGCTGTGAGTGCTGGCATCTTAAATCATGCAGGGGCAGTTTTAGCTCCCCCGCTTGCCTCCTCTAAAATGTTTCCCTGTGCTTGCACTCATGGATCAACACACAGACACACCAGAACCCCATACACACACACACACACACATGCAGGCATCTAAAACAGGTAAACCACAGAGATACTGCTGTTTCATTGTGCGTGTGTGATTAGCCTGCTTCCTCTCCAGCTTAGAGCTGTAATGATACTTTTAATAGAAGTGAATTCCCTCGCTTGCAAAATGGATAAGGAGTCTGTACCCAGTGGACGCATTAGGGCTTTTTCCTCAGCAGAAATGAAACACACATGCACTCATGTGTGCTCGAACACGCATACATGCATGTGCTAAATGAAGAGCATGAAGGGTCTTTGAAGATCAGCTGTAACATTAAGCCTCATTTTTTAAATCTGGTGAGAAATAGGATGGATACCAATGTGTCGCTATTCATAGGAATTAAGACCACATGTATGCAAATTGTCCTCTCCATTTCTGTTTCCATCTCCATCTTTCCTTCCCCTGCATATCAATGCTTCTGCCTCTTGAACTCTCTATATCTCCTCCCAACCTCTTACCATCTATCACTCTAACTCTGGCCCCCTTTAAATGGGATGAGCAGCTCTAAATCTTATGGCACAGCTATGGGACAGCACCCCGGGGAGTTCTACCAGCTGCAGTCAGTGTGTGTGCATGTGTATGCATAAGTCTGCCTAAGTTTCAGTATAAATTTGTTCCCAATGGTAGGTAACGTCTGTTAGAAATATACAGTATAGATGTGGGAACAGGATTGAGATACGACGGAGAATAAAGTCATAATATTACGAGAATAAAGTCATAGGTTTATGAGAAAAAAGTGGTAATATGAGAATAAAGTCATACGTTTATGAGAATAAAGTCATAATATTATACTATAAAGTAGTAGCTTTACGTGTTATTTTAGAGGGGAAATAGAGCAGCGTGCATCTTGTGAAGTTATACTTTAGTATAGGTTTCACAAATAACAAAATACTTAATGTTTTGGCACATCAGCACCACATTATCATAATTATTAGGACCTTGAAAAGATTATGCAAGAAACTGCGTTTATTCCGAGGAACGAACCACAAGGACCTAGGGGAAATTGCCTCTCTTGTGGAGTAGGAAATTACTTTTTTTCTTGTAAAGTTATGACTTTATTCTCGTAATATTAGGCCTTTGTTTTCTTGAAATAGTATGACTTTATTCTCATTAAATTACAACTTTTTTCTCGTAATATTATGACTTTATTCTCGAAATCTCCGATTTTTTTCCCCTCAATGTGGCCCAAACACTCCCTCGTTCTGAGAAAAAGAGTGAGTGTGGAGGTGTAAAAGAAAGTGAGATTAGACCAGTTTTATCACAAAGGTAAATTAGATGCTCTCATATGTACATTTGTGCATCGGTGTGTGTGAGTGTAATTTGGGGTAGCGTTGAGTATGTGAGAAACATTATGGGGAGATGTGTGCGTATGTGTGCATATGCGCCCGCGTGTGTGTGGCTGTAAATTGGATATTGGGACATGGAAAATGAAAGTGAACAGCATGGCCACACAGGGCTATTTTTGTCCTTCCATCCATCTCTCAGTCCTTCTCACGCTCTCTCAGTTCTGGATTCCTCCCCCCGCCTCCTTCACCCCAACTTTCCTCCTCCCTTTTTTTTCCTCTCCCTGTCATCTCTCCCTTTCTCCTCCTGTCCAATATATCTGATATAACAGTGTCCATATCAGCCCAGTCAAACCAGTCTAGCCTCTCAATATCCCATCTCTTCTAGACCAGTCACACTTCCATTTTAGTCTGTGGGTACACAGCCCCTACACCCTGAAGGGACGGCTGTCATTTCACATCTTAAGAGGCTATTACAGCAGTGCTCCACTTTGGCTGCCAAAGTGCAATTTTTACAACAGTCTAAAATTATCTCCGCAATCCTCTCATAAATCATTTCCACACACAGCCTTTAAAAGTCTGCATCCAATAGTCAGATGTTCAGTCTTTCCCATGGTTATTGCATAATATTTAGTTATGTAGTCTGATTTTTTTTTTTTACATATTGGCGCTGCACTGAGGCAGCCCTGTTGTTGTGCTCCTGAGGGGAATTCTTTCTCTGCAATAGTTATGCAGGATTTACCTCCACTCCTTTTCATCTTTTCCTCACCCAGTTCTACAGTAGACGGCTCAGCTACGCCACATTAATCCGTATCTATAAAAATTCAATTTCTGCCTCAGCTAACAGTAAGAGATGATTTTCATAGGAGGAGAAATGAGGGTCGCTCTGGCTGACCAGAGAGGTTGCAGGTCGTGGTTTATTGGATATGAATGAACAAATATAGTCAGAAGGTCATTTGTAGATGCAGTTACTGAATGAAGTGTGTTTACTAAAGGATAAATAAATGTTTCACAGTCCAGCTTGTTGGTATTTCAGTGGTACCCATGTGTGACCTAAACATCATATATACCTCTACGTTACTTTGTAAATACATACACGCTGCTTCTTCCCAGTTCTGAGATGCTTTGCGCAGGACATGCATGCAGTAGGGATGTTCTAGTAGTGTGCCTCCCTCTAGAGTGTGTAACAACAGTGGCAGAACATCAAGAGGATTATACACTCTTTGAGGACAACCCGAGACTTAGACAGCACTGCTCTCTCTGCATGCCTTTCAGCCTGATCCCAAAAGGCAGGAGGAGAGTAGGATGCATCCACTTTCCCAGAGAGAACGAGAGAGGAGGGGGCGGGGGGGGGATGAAAGGGCTGGGAGAAAAATAGGAAAGGAAAAGCGAGGATAATAAAAGGAAAAAAAAAGGAAATTAGCTAAGCAAGGATAAATTAATGAATGAACAGACGGGAAAGAGGAGCAGAAATTAGGATGCAGGAAGTCTATGTGATGATGAATGTGTGCACAGTGCTCTGTGGGATTGTTGGCAGGTTCTGTGCCACTGAGCAACCAGCTCCAGTCCTGCCAGCAACCTTATGCAATGAAGCTTTATCCCTGTCACTCCACGAGGGCGAGAGGTGCAGCGGCACATTGCCTTCCCCCTGCACAAGTGCCGTAAAGAAATATCGAGCTGGGGATCATTAATGGAGAACATGAATGGGACTTGCTTGCTCAGCAGCTTCTCTTTTTAGTAGATTACATCTCAAGCTGTGACTTAATCAATTATGTTAAAATTGGTTTACTTTAAAAACGCTTGTTCAAATGTCACATTGGTCTTGTGTATTGGACTTTAAAGGTCGCTTCAGTTTCTGTTTCAGATAGGTTGCTGAATCTTTAATATGCTAATCAGTGCAAAGTACTGATCATCGGGACTTAAAACAGATTGGATATGGAATTAGACATTTCATATATTTTATTATGTAATTGGGTGTCCTTGACCTTTACTTATAGTACAGTGCCAGTTGATGCTGCTTAGGGCTCTGCGGCCCTCAGGAGGCCCAACTGTGAAATCACAATGTGAAATCCTTTACTCATTTTTTTTTTTGTCCAGACAATTATTTATTTTTGATCCCTTTTTGTATGTCAACTTGCCATAAAAAGTAGGGGTGTCGCGATTTCGATTCTAAATCGAAATTATCTTTCGATTTCGACCATCAAAATTTAAAGCAGGATCAGCAATTTTCTCAGATTTTCCTTTTTTCTGCCTCGCCTACTTTCGTGCGTCCGAAGGAAAATAAAACACTTAAAAGACGACACAGCGTCTCTTACCGGTATCCTGCAGCTGCACTCTGAGACACCATGGCCACTGCCAAAGTTGGAGATGATAGAGTAACAACGGAATAGAAAAATCCACCTACTTCCCCGATGTCACTGGTGTGGTGACATTTTGCCTTTCCCGTCGTTTCCTGTCGTTGAGAGAAAAACTACAGTTTGTAGACTGCAGAGGATTTAGAGACCGCATCAACCGAAGAAAACAGAACTCATCGAACTGTTTGCCGATTTCAGCCGTGGTTGCGCTATCTTCACTTAAAATTGAATTGATTGTTTGTCTACTTTGCTTTGTATGATAAAGTGGGGTTTATGCTCGCCGTAGTGTAAAGCATGTAGGCGCTGACAGGGACTACATGTTGCATTCAGGTGTGCCTCGTAAACTCTGAGAAACTCTGGCCTGAGTGTGGTACATTCCAAAAAAATATCACTTGATAGCCTCTTTTTTTAAAGAAGAATTTGAAAGTGTAAATGACAGTTGTCAGGGCATAAAACCAATGACCTGTTGATCTTTACCAATCAAGACTCCATAGTCTAACAATGACATGTTTAAATCGAAAATCAAATCGAATTAAATCATTACCTTAAAATAGAAAGTCAAATCGAATCGTGAATTTGGAGAATCGTGACACCCGTAATAAAAAGTACAACATGTACTAAACGGACAAAATTCTACCAAATTGACTTGTTTTCTGTCTTTCAAATATTTTAACTGTTGGTAATCCAGTTGTACAAAGATCAAGACTTGATCTGACTAACTAAATAAAACTATTAACTTTACTGAAGAACTATAAAGTTAATGAGACACTGACTTTGTGTTCAGTGCAAAACAGCTGTGTAAGCTGTGAGATGCTCTTTCTAGCTTAACACACTCGCTTCACATACCCAGATTGTGTACAGCAGTGCCTAAATGGCAATGTTAGTTCAGCATTTCTGCTTGCTCTCTCTTTATTGTTGCGTTTGTTGCTTTGTCCTCCGTGTTTCTTTTGAAGGCTCACCGCCATTCTTACACAAGTCCTGACAGTCCTGTCTCAGGTCAAAGTCACGGGGTCAGGAGGACAGGCAAACATTGCATGGTTGAGTGAAGCTGGGTTGAAACAGAAAAAAACAACCCTCGCTTTTAGCTGCTGATCAGGAGAGGTCACATATGGTTCAGCATAACGTACTGAGGCATGTGGAAAGAAGGTAATGCACTATGTTGGTCAATCTTCTGGTGTCTCATATGGCATTTCACATATGCTTCTATCTTGGGCTACGCATTGCCCCATGAGAGCACATTCATATTGTATGTTTTCATGAGCAAGTTTACGAACTCTGCAGAACCATCTTTCCTGTCCTGAAGTGTATTACATATGTTTATGTATTATGTGTGTGAGTCTGTGTGCGTCTGGTAAAGAGGGTCAGGTGCTTCACAGTAGCTGCTGCCAAGAGAGGCAGACAAAGAAAGCCGAGACTACAGAGAGGCTGTAAATGAGAGTAGCTATTTGGGGAAACCTCACTCTCCACAGCTCTGCACCACAGGTGCAGGGAGAAACACATATGAGTCATTTCATGGGCAGACACCAGCTCATGAGTACGCATGAGGATGCAAAGTACACATCCACTGGGACATGTGAAAATATTAATGTACGTATGGGTTTGAATGGCATATGTGAAGTAAGAATCGGGTGCATTCACACACTTGCTTAAACATGCATGGGCACACACACACAATCTCTCCATCGCTTCCATATTTGCATGTTTGTATGGAGGCATTTCACCCCCCGGAATTGAATAGATTGATAGAACGGGGCAGGTTAGCGAGGTGGGAATAGGGGGAAGAAAAGCAATTAAAGTGGCAGTCAAATGGTAGCGGTGCAGCCGAGCATCGGATGGAGTCGGTCCCTGGCTTAATTATGCTTAGCCCTCGCCACGAGACGTGTCATCACGACACACCAGAGGAGGCAGGAACATGTGGTCAGGCTTCATGTTAATGTGCGATCTGACTCCACTGTCGCCCCTGTGATATCGGGAGGAAGGAGGAAAAACTGTCAGGATTATAAATGTTTGGTGGGATTACTAAGTCTTTGAATGAGAGGAGATTTATAAACACACACTGTGAGGTGCTGACTGACAGACTTTATGAGGAACAGCTGACTCAAAGACAATACAGGATCATTTTAGCAGCTTTTTTCAGATAAAGGACTCAACTTTGAGTAGATTGTTTTATGGCTTCTTTTTTTAAGGATGTGTTTGATTGTTCCTATTCAGGTCCATGCTCACTTCAAATCCACTATTTCTCATTAATTCAAGTCACCTCCTTTGCCCTTATCTTTTGTCGGTACTAGGAGTGGGAAAGATATTTGATCGTTAGATACATAAGTGATTCTGTGTTGAACAAGTCCGCATTGATATGTAAATTCAATGTGTTCCCCGGGTGCAGGCTGTAAGCTAAATAGCTGACAACTCACCTCTATCTGACCGAATACCTTTACAGTATACTGTATACCGCGGTGAAGTCAGGAAAGAGAAGCGCTACAGTACGCAAGATGGTGTCATGAACATGAAATGCAGCGTCAGGGTTGTCGCGGTTAAGGAATTTCCCGAGTAGTGACAATAATTTGTAGTGAAATAATTGGCTCAACACATATGTGGTATTATTGCCATTTTGTGTTTTTGCAAATTAATTAATTTATCTGGATTTTTATGCTATATAAATAAGCTTTATTGTTAGACTATTATTACGGAGGCTATATTGTTACTTTTTTAAATGACAAAGGTACTTCAGCTGAGATGCTTTGGTTGCGTCTGGTCGCTGTGATGCGGAATATCCGCAGAAGTAGAAATATCGGCACACGGTAGAGTACTTTTTTTGGATGAAGGGAAGGCTGAAGCACGTACCGAGAGGACGGACCCGCCGGTCTATGTGTATTCATTTCTACTCCATTGTTGTTGTTGTTCAGGCACTTGTACATGTAGGATGTGACGGTTGGTCTTTGTGGTATTTGTCCTGCCCCTCCTCCATTTGGGTTTGGACAACTGGGTAAAAAGTGACAGTGATGAGTTCAGTGTTTTACCCAAGTTTCACATTATTCAACTCTCTGCGACCAGACAAAAGAAACACCATACGTGCAGCGCTCAGCGCAGAATAGATGCTCAGCGCTTCGTCACGCTGCTGGAGTTTGTAGCATAGTGAAAATTCACAGTGCCCCCATTGCAATGAGTTAAAAAAAGATCATTGCGGTTGTGACGGTTGCTTGCCATCCCCTGCAGCTGGTTTGGCAATAGCATCTAATGTCTCCCTTAGTATAGTTGGCATACTCATCATGTATTGATGATAAATGAAAAAAACATTGGACTGGTTCATGATGGATGTCAATGATTATTCTATCGTAAATCATTAGGATATACCTCAGAAATTATCACATTATAGCATCCTGAATCTAAATGAAATCAAATTGTGAGTTTCCCAGAGATTCACAGCCTTAGTTCAAACCCACCACCCCCGAGCCCTCCAGATTTTTCACATGTCCCTACTTCTTAGTGTTTGTGTTGCAGGAACGTGTCTGAGGGCTGACAGCCTGACAGCAAGAGAGGAGAGGAAAAAGAAAGCCAAAGAGAGGGAAAGGGAAGAGTTGAGAGCTGAGAGGTGATGAGGTGTTTCAACAGTGGAAAGAAATGGGAAATAAATCAGATTTTCAGTGAGAAAGAGAAATACAGTAGAGAGAGGTTGAAGACTGAAGGTAATAATGAATTGCTGAGAGAATGAGACAGGAATAAATCAGGAAAGAGAAAGGAGCGAAGATGTCCAATGCAAAGCAGAGAAAATAGGAATAGAACAATATGATTATTAAGAGAGCAGGAGAGGACAGCGACTATGAGAGGGAGACATGTCAGAAATGGAGAGTGGAAACGTGGTAATGAATGAGGGTGTGAAAGAGACAGGCTGCGAAAAAGAGAGAGGGAAAGACAGTGGTTTCACCCTGATCCTTAGCCAGCTCTTTTTGCCTTATCAGGCTAGTCCAGACATGGGAGGAAAACATGTACCCACAATGCACTGTGGCTCTCGTCCATCCGCCTGGAATGAACCCCTAACCCCCGTCCTATCGGCTCAGAGGTCGCCTGCCAGTGCCAGCGGCTCTTCATCTCTGGATTTAGGGAAAGATTTATGTGCAGAGCTCAGCAGATAGGAAAGCACAAACATACACAAACACACGTGTTGTTACCCCGGATTCGCCATCGGCATTCCAAAGACGAGTCCAGGTCACTTCACTGTCTGTATCTTTGTCTTGAGTTGGCAGCTCAGGCAAGAGACACGGGCAAACAAAACATACATATATGCATAAAGACAAAACACATACAAGGACATACAGACTAGGGCTGGGATGATAAGCCTATCTCCGGATTCAATACTATCACGGTATTTGGGTGCCGATTTGATATGTTTTGCGTTTTTTAAGTATTGCAATTCTTCAAGTATTGCATTTCGATGTTAAGATTTATTGCGATTTTAAAGTTTTTAACGCTAGACCATGGGAAAAAGTTGAATCATACACTTCTAGGGACTTTTACTTAGGAAAATATCTAAATTGATACAGTAAAAATGTTTGATTTTGTGTCTGTATGTAGTCAGAGATGTCCTGACGTCAAATATATCCGTCAGGCATTATTTATAAAAACATTTCCAGCAACCCCAAAATCAAAGAATAAATACATTTCCCTCACAAATTAGTGGTATTTTCTTTTTACATCATAAGGGACATGTAGCATGTTTTATACTTCTGGTCGATATAATCCAATCAATCTTATTTCCATATATGTATTTTGTATATACTTTAACAACTTTAACAACTTATTTTGAAAAACGGACGTAGTCACACGTGTATACTTCCGCTAACTTTGCCAAGTCCGTCGCTAGCTCTTACTGTCAGCTCTGTTATACATCCAAGGTCAGCTCCATCGGGGCCGTTTGAATGCATTTAACATAAATGTCAGTATATGGGTGCGCTACAGTTGTAGCGTCGGCTGATTTGACCACGGAGATGCAAGTGACGGCTGGCTTGGCTTCACTTACCACCATTACAATAACGTTTCCTGTCCATGCAGCTTTAGCCGTGATGTCTAGCTCTGCTTTTCCTGACAATGTGTGAAACCCAAAGTGTTTCCATACTTTACTGTATGTGTCGTGTTTACCACTTTGGATTTAAAATGTGAGGGTGCAGGTTGTATCATCGCGCACCCGTTTTTTGCATAGACGGGTTAAGCTCGCTGCAGCCGGTTGTGGCTTTACTTTGGTTTTTGAAACGTATATGATATCACGTTGCTCTGAATACAACAATGAAAGCTGTAATTTCCTTCTACCTCCGCATAGACTCAAATGAATCAAATATATTGATTCTGGCATTTAAAAAAAAATGCGATACATAGGTGAATCGATTTTTTTCTCACCCCTAATACAGACACACATTTGCAAATAATGTACATGAACATGCAGACCAAACATGAAGATGATGTCTGAATGATGTGTGTGAATCATTGATAAACGAGTTTCCCCTTTGTTTCACAGTAATATTTTTTCCATAAATCAATTTCATGCAAAAAGGAAGCGCTACAGAGTGTATCCCCAGAGGAGAAATTGGAGATTTCCATGCAGCCAAAATGTCTTTTGAAAAAACGAAAAACTCAGCTGCACTGAGCTACAACCTCTGGCAATATTGAGGTATGCTGATGAGTATGCTGCTGTCTGAATGCACACATTACTTAGTGCCACTACATTTATCACAGGGCTTGTTTAGTGACATGTAATTTACAATGAAATGTCCACACTTACCTTATGTCTATTTAGAGACTAGTCAGACATGCAGTTTCCGTTTTAGGTCACTTCTGAGAGCCACTCTGTGTGTGTGTGTGTGTGTGTGCGCGAGTGTTTCCTCCCAATTGCACATTGCCCTTTGTGTTGGTTCAAGGTATGTCTTTAGTAAGTGTGACTCTCTCTGATAGACATTGATGAGGTGGTTGATGAGCTTGCGAAGCCATTTCCTTAGAGGAGTAAAAGCCAGTGGACTATGTGATGTCATTTCAACTTGACACAGGCGTGAAAAATCAACATAAAAGCCTTTCGAATCATTCTACTTCCATTCGAAATGAGATATTGTGCACGGTGGTAGAGTGAGAAAAAGACAGAGAGAGAGAGAGAGAGAGAGAGGGGAGCGAGAAAGTGACTTATGAACTGTGTGTGCAAGGGTGTGAATGCACTGTCTTAAAATCCCCCGTGGAAATTACATTGAGATGAGATGAGATGAGCTTCTACATCCGCAACACGTAAAATAAATGTTATACAAAAGTGACAAGAGGAGCAACGTGACTCGTTGCTTCTGCATTGTCATTATCCACGTATACATACTTTGTTTCACCTTTCATATAATTGAAAATCTATACTTGTCAGGACAGATGACAGCCCAAGTGTTTGTTCAGGGTGACATTGTGTGTATTTGTGGCACGCAAGCTCTCTATGTCCTGTTGCTTCTGTCCATCTGTTGTAGATTAACCTGTCATTCCTACCAAACACGTTACTGTGTGTTCCCAAGGAGCTGACCGACGCACACTTGTTTGATACACCACTACGTGACAAATAAGAGTTAGACTAACTAAAATAGCCGAGTTTAAGTCGTGGAGAAACTGAAAATTACAATAACATTCATTCATTGGCTATTTTATGGTGATTGGCTGGTGATTTTGCAGGAAGCTCAAAGGAAGAGCAGCACTTCAGGTATCTGTAAACTCCTCCAAAAAGTACTGTTTCATTTATTTAGTACACTGCCTACTTTGAAGAGACTTGTGTATGACTTATTTATGGTGCAGAGACCTAATGTTATCTTCTATGGAGTTGCAGGAGCAATAGTTTTGTTCCTGACTTCTTGAACATTTGACTGATTGGGTTAAAATGCATAAAGCCTCAACTAATCTGACAAGACAACGTGGCAAAATGCCAATCGCTTTGGGTAAGGGACCAAATGGCGAGCTTTTGATGATTTGATGATTTGATTATAACATGATTATGCATGGTTGAAGCATGAATTTCTGAAATAAGTGTATAAATCGTTTTTAACTTCACAGGCATTCAATCAGTAATATTGTCTTTATATATTATTGTTGTTAGCAGTAAGTACAGTAGAGCATATTATCAATTTAATATTGCTTCTATATTTTTGGACATCAAAAGAGGACCAATACTAGTAATTGCATTTCATTTTTTTCCCAGAAATTAACCTTTTCTATCCCCCCCTTTTCATATACCCATTTTTGTCTTTTCTAGGGGGGGTAGAGGGGGTATTTAGGGGGAGATAGCAGATCAGCAGTATGTCATATAGAAGTGGTGTACATCATCTGAAAGCTGGGAACCTGAAGATTAATTTGAGATGCAGCTCAGCACTGTGTCAAGTTGTTCTAGTCATAAAACAGAAATAATTAGAAATGATCAATTAATTAATTAAAATAAATTGTGAAAGTGTATAATGGCTTAGAACATTATAGCGGAAGTATATGATGGCCCTTACCATGCTTTATTATGTTTCATAAGTTGTTGCAGCACTTTTTGGGTTGATACCATTTGTTACACAGATTTGGTGCTGAATTTAACCACTTTTTACTACTCGAGAATTGATAAAAAATGACCAATAATCCCTCCAAAATATCCCATTAAGATACCAAGACCTTGAGGAACACCTTTGAAAAAAATATGCTGTGATTTGGTATCAAAAGAGTTTGACATATGGAGATTTCTGCAAGAATTAAATTTTTCGGCGATTGGATGGCGAGCACTTCTGTTCTGGAAACTGCTCAGAAATCCCCTTCCTCCATCCTCTGAATGCTCTAGGTCTCTAGTTTGTGTTTGTAAGGTTTCATGAGGCTGTTATTATCCTAGAGGTCACCACAGTGAGGTCAAGTGAGGTCAAGTTTCAAAAAATGGTCTCACTACAATGAAATGGCTACTCCGGGGACTAACATAATCACACATGAATACAGTTGGGCTCATTGAATCCACAAACGTTTCAGCTTTCCAGTCATACCTAATTTATGTAATTCCAAGACTGTTATGGGACCCCAGTATACAGAAATAATCAAACGCATCATTTTAGAATAGGCGAAAATAACCCCACTGCATGGTTTATGCCCCAAACTGCATGTGATTATCATAAAGTGGGCATGTCTGTAAAGGTGAGACTCATGGGTACCCATAGAACCCATTTTCATTCACATATCTTGAGGTCAGAGGTCAAGGGGCCGCTTGAACTCGCCATGCCAGTTTTTTCCTCGTCCAAAATTTAGCAACAAGTTTGCAGCGTTATCTGTCATTCTTCCCGACATGCTAGCATGACATGATTGGAACCAATGGCATCCTTAGGTTTTTTAGTTTCATATGATACCTTCACTTTAGCTGTAAAACTGAGCCTCCTACAGCCTCTGAAAAAAGCAAAGTCCTCGCCCTCAAGGAGTGGAAGAGGTTAAAGCAGGATGGGTGGCCCGCTGACCATTTTCTAATTCAGAAGAAAAATAAATTGATTCACAATGGGATTATTTTTTTGTACTTTTAATGTAAATAAGGTGCCAGAGTACATAAATAAAGCATCAAAATAGACTAATAGAGCTCGTTAATATTAATAGAAATAAACAATAGTGCCAGGGGAGGATTCCCAGCCCCCCCAAACAGAGGTCTTTCAGTGTTTATTTTATCTGATAAATATTATATGTTTGTTTATTAACTGGCCCCTGGCCTACTGTCGTTTTGTAAAAGTGGCCGCCCCGGGCTAAAGCAGGTTGAGAATCCCTGGTGTAGTGAGATCACTTTCAAAATGAATGTAGCCATCTGTGTGAGATGTCATGAGTGGATGTGAAGGTATTATTGTGAGTCTTGCTTGAAAATGAGATGCTTTATCTAAAAAGAGACCTGCTCTCAGTGGAAGATATTTAGATAAGATAATGTGAGACTGGATTTAAGTGTGTTTATGTGTGTCTGTGTGTGCAGTGTTCAGGGTTGAGTGGTGCTACGGAGCTCAGCTGACAGGCAAGCAGGTAAACTCTACTGACATTTAGCTCCCACTGCGAGTGTGAACGCTTTGATAATTATGGATTTGCTGACCTAAAATGTAAGGCCGAGTTATTTAATGTGAAATCAAACTGTGACATGCACCTGCTTTTTGACACAAGGTTCACTGGACAGCAAGAGAGAGTAAAGGGAGTGAAAGCGTGAGCGCTGTGGTTGCTATGCTGACAGTGTGAGTGTATGTGTGATTGGGCAGTGCTGATTGTCTGATTATGTAGGTAATGGTGCTGTTCTCCAAACCCCTGCTGGTTTGACAGTTCATTTCACCGGACACTGTGTTAACTTGACACCATTAATCTCAGCAAATCAACACTTGCACGCTGTACAAAATGAATGCCTCTTTTTTTTTTTAGCCATTACCTTTTTAAAAATGACACATATAAAACCAACAAAAGCCCGCTGCCGACGGTGCCCACAGTTCATCTGACTAATTTGATTTTAAGCATTCAGGTAGCAGTACCACTTCTCACTTAAGAGATTAAAATAAACCAACTTTTATTCTGCGCTGACCTGCCGATCCATTCATTATCTCCGTCAGGAAGATAATGAGATCGGTCACTTGAGTGCGTGTCAGTGTGTGAGTGTGCATATCTGTGCCTTTCCACGGCTAATCTTAGATACTGCTGCACCAAACTGCAGACTATTTTAAGTACCCCAATCCGATACCAGTGTGATAAAAAATAGATATAGTTATTTTTTTTATATTATTATAATAAAGATAATTGCCAGTGGCCGTTTTTCCCCAGATTCCGTTTTATTTTTTCCCAAATTTCATGTTTTCCGTTTAAATTTTTCTGAATTCTGTGTTTTAGGATTGAAGCATATTTTGTCATCAGAAAAAGTGTCTAATCATGTGGTGGATGAATAAAATGTCAACAATTCATAAGAAAATATTCAAAATGTAATGAATATCAATGAACTTGATGTTCAACATTGCACTGTTTTTTTTTAGTGATGAAATTGCTAAAGTACAGCTATAAAAAAACAAAAACATTCTGTCCTCTTGTAAAATAAAGTGCTCTAAATTTAGCTGTTAGTGTCGTATTCCTCAGGTTTTTGGATGACTAACAGATGACCCCTCCCCCAGGTTTCCCCTCAACCCGTGTCTCATTGGCTGTAGCTCGTCCACAGGTCACACATTAAGCCTGCTAGGTGATGCATCGGCGAGCCTCTCGGCTCACGACTTTGAACAGCGAGCACCGAGCCAACGCCATTTGCCTCTGATCTGGGGCTTTTGTTGGGAAGCTCCAAAAACTATTGGCCAGTGAAGAATCAGGGCTAAAGTTGTGTAGTGTGAACTAGGCTAGTCATCTGAGAGGGCCTCTTTGACATGAATGTGTGCGTGTGTGTGTGTGTGAGCGGCAGCTGAGCTCGCTCTCGGTGAGACACAGAGCAAAGAAGAGCAGCAGCGTGCCCGTAAATGAAACCAAAACATATCAGCATAGGTGCTGTGAACAAAAAATGCTTATAATGGCAGGGAAACCCCAATTTTTCATAAATTGCGTCAACATTTTGGCAAATTACGCGCTATTCTGCGTTTTACAGCTGATTCCATCTTTATCAACTGATTCCGCGATTCCGTCCGTGTTTTCCACATCGCAGAAATCATAGGCGTCATGAAGGCGACTGTTTCGGAGCGGCGAAGAAGAATTGATTTCCAGTTAAACAAGTTGATTTTTTTCGGGGTTATTAAATGATGGTATTGGATCAGTGCATAGACTGGCGTACTCGCGGATACCCAATCCCGAATTTTAGGCAGTATCGGACGCATTTCCGACACTGGTATCTGTATCAGAACAACTCTAATTTTAGGTGCTCATTTATGGATGTATGCTCAAGCACCTCTCATGGTTGTTTGATACTGCCATTGATTAACTGCTGACTCCTCACACACTACTCTTAACCGGCCGCAAGTGATCACACAGCTGAGTGCATCGCCGCCTGTCAGCCGCTGCTCTGCGCCCAGAAACACAGTTTGCTCACTTTTAATGTTTCGGACGGTGTGTTTGTCTATTAGCTAACAGCTAACGGAACTACCAGTACACGCACAGCTGAGTACCTCAAATACCAGTTTGCTCAGTAGACTTGCAGCATAAATAAACGTTTCAAGTCGCGGTTCCGCCCGTGAGATGGAGCTGAGACGCGCGCCTGCACAGAGCCAGTGCAGACATCTGCGTAGATTACAATGAGAGCTTATCTGTTGTGTGAGATGTGCCAGGGAAAATCATGTCTGATACACTTGCAGTGTAGATGGGGGGGGGGGGGGGGGGGGGGGGGGGGGGTAGCCAACTGTGGGTTGTATTTATTCAATCAAACATTACATCAGTGGTCGTTGCAGACCCAACTGGCGGAGATCTGCACTCTACTGAGTGCACCTTTCTATTTACAACTTCAACCGATTCCTGACAATCACGGTCTAATAGTCCACCTGGGCTGTATAATCAACTCTGTTTATGTTACCCTGCTCTGTTCGAAAGGTCTTTTAGCTACTAAAGCTATGATGGTTATTTTTGTTGAATTTGTTATTAGGCCTCTATACAACCTCTGTATAGCCAGAACCGTAGCTATTATATAACTGATTACATAATACAACCTCATAATGATGTATCATTACACTGCTAACTCCCTGTTCAACATTTCATCCACTGGACAGCACCAATACTCATTTAAGCTCCCTAACATCATTACGTTGCAACACCAGATTGAATCTTTGTAGATTTGTTTTGTAGTGTGTGAATCAAAGTACAAATTATATTCAGTACCTGTTTCTCAATTGTGGAGCTGTCCTTGTTTCAACTTATGTCTCTGCGTTATATCTCTCTCACTTTCTCTTTCTCTCTCTTGCTCCCCCTCCCTCCCTTTCTCCTTGCCTCACTAATTAAAAGGCATTTGTATGTTTTCACTGCAGGAGATTTTTCTTGCTGAAGTAATGATGTGTAAATGCAGGCCATTTAGTGTACCATCCACTTCCTCTTTGTGCAATTAGAGGGCATGACACAAATCCCCGCTGAGCAAGGACAAATAGCACGCAAACTGGTAATTATCTGCGAAAGCAGGCAAAATGCTGATGGCTGAGAAATCGTGATTGTTTGAAGAAAATCGCGATAAGCCCACACAAACATACGGTATACAAATGTGGTGATCATGCTCGAGTCAAAGCAAGATAAAGAGGAAGATATGCAAGAATCTGACATGTGCTTAAAAATCAATATAGCCTGAGCTTTTTTGCTTTATCCCCAAACTGATCTCAGCAAATGGAAGTGTGTGTACAGTGTGTGAATATGTGTGTGTGTGAGACATCTGCCTGTGCGGTAAATTTCCTAGAGGGCACCGTTGGCTGTTTGTGAGTCAGATAAAGACTCAGAAATCATCAATGATGAGACTTAAGGGGGGGGAAAATGAATCATATTCATGCATGCATGTCTCTCTGTGTATGTATCACAGGCGAGGTACACAGTCGTTTTGTGCCAGGGTATTTGTCCTCATTATCCTGTCATGTCTGTGGTTAAACAAACCATTGCCCCTGCCCATCCAATTAGACCCACAGCACACATGACACACGAACAGACACTCCATTAACAATAATAGAGTCGAGGGAGGGAGCCGAGACAGGAGAAGGGATAGACATTTGTCCTTCCTAAAGCTTTTTTCCAAAAAGCTGCCTTTCAAGGCATCATTAGCAGACACAAAGTTTATCAAGTCGTGAATCCGCTGAGAGCAGAGATCTGAACATCACCACGAGGATTTGTCCGAGGCCTGCTCTGCGTTTTACATAATGTTTCAAGTCTCACTTGATTGGTTTTCGTGTTTGCTTATAATAAGTAGCCTACAGGAGCTGCAAAGCAATACTTTCAGCGCACAAACATGCACTCACTTTCACAGTCTCTCTTTCACATACACACACAAACAGCCAGTAATGATTCATAATAGAGATCATGAATTCTATTTCCAGGGCAATTATAATTGTGTGATTTGCTTCGATGCGGCTGATGCTGAAGATGTTGTGACAAGTCTGGTTGAAGAGTTCAAAAGACTGACCCCTAATATTGGTGTCAATTTGGTGTCCTTTAACTTTTCCACCTACAGTATTAAAATGAGTCAAATCATGATGCTGCTGTCCTGCACACTGGTATTCATGGATAAACATGTGGCTTTATAATAGATTTGCTATTAGTGTGGATGGATGATTGTGGATCTGATGAGTTGGATTTGAGGTAAAAATAAGTGTAATTTGAGGGAAGATGTAAAAGTCTATCCTGTGTGTGTGTGTTATGGAGTCAGTGTATTCATTCTGTGTGAAACCTACTAGAGGTCGACCAATAGTGGATTTTTAAAAGCCGATATAATAACGATAGTTTGGAGCAGGAAAAGGCCGATAGCCAATTAATTAGCCGATGTCTTCTTTACTTCTGCAGCTTCCTAGTCAGCTACTTTTGCATACGCTGTTTTTATAAATCTTTTTTGTTTGTCACTCTGAATTTAATAATTTGTAAGAAAATATCTTGAAGTGGGATTTAGAGGATTACATGATTGGAAAATGTTCTATTTATTTGCATTTGCGCTGTTCTGTGGTTTACTCTGGTCTACACACAACATTTATTGCACGTCTGTCCGTCCTGGAAGAGGGATCCCTCCTCTGTTGCTCTGTTGTCGTACTGTAAAGGACAGAGGGTGTCGTATCCTGTACAGATTGTAAAGCCCCATGAGGCAAATTTGTGATTTGTGATACTGGGCTATACAAATAACACTGACTTGACTTGACTTGACTTACAGTATGACTCTTACAGTATGACTGTCCAGGATTACTTCTGTTACCCGTCTCGTACATTGGTAAATGCCACTCTTACAGGCCATTAATGTTGGAGCATATTCCCAGGGTAAGGAGGGTCCTAAAGTGTGTGATTTCATTTCATGAATGGATGGTTACATGGCTGGATTATTTGGAAGAGAGAACGCCAAATTGCTTCAATAAGCAAGTTAAAGTAACAGTGAATGATTTCTCACTGTCTGCCTGTCTTCTATCTGGGACAAAGAGCTGATAGTGTTGCGTTACATATTCGAAAGATAATTTTTTTCTCCCCCTCTACCTTGAATTTGTGTATGGAGCCTCCCTGCAAAACAGTGATGTACGTCCCTACTTGACAGGAGGCATCGGCCACTATCAGAGCCCAGTTCCGTCAATAACGATAGTTTGTAAAACGTCCCTATCGGCGGCAATTAATGGGCCAAACCAATTAATCAATCTACTTCTAAAACCTACTATGCAAATGTTAGACGATGGTATTTTACTTTTTAAATCTGGACAAAAGAAATGAGGAAGGAGCTTCACTATCAGCTACTAATAGTCTGTCTAATAGTCTTTAGGAGACAAAATTGTGGACTCCAGGCATGTGACTTGGACTGAAGTCTAATGTCACAACTACTCTTCACATGGCTGAGGGGACTTGAGCTTTGACCTTAACTGTTAAAGAGATAACTTGCAAAACATGCAAACAGCAATTTGACCCTGCTGCCATGAAAGAGATGAAGCAACAAGAGAACAACAGTAGTTGAGATCAAAATGAAGGGCCGAGTTTAAAGATGGTTGAGGTCCGAGCAAGGGCGCCGGACGTAGGGGGGTAAGAAGTGTTGGCTCTCCCACTTTATGCCCCTGGCCCGATTTGGCGTTGCAGCTGGTGTGATCCCATCACACGCTGGTCTCTAGTTCTAGTTAACATCTCCTTTATCTAATTTCCAAACATATTGCATGTCAACGTCCTGAAATGGCTTTATGCTGGAAGTGTAGGAGGGAACAATCATTTTAATGAGACTTGCTGTTGTTCCTCCTCCCACTTGTATGCCTGTTTTCAAGGCCACGGTTAATCTTGATTTAGCTGACAGGCTCTTGTCGTGAGTGTGTGTGGGAAATGCTGTGCACAGAGCGATTGGTTCGCTGATTCACAGAGAAAGAGGAAATCCGCCTACAGATTCTACAGTGTACTCTGGACTGAGCTTGTGAACCTGCTAATAGAGACTCTGACTGCTGATGTTCTTTAATGAAACATATGTTGCAGCAAAGCAGAGAAGAAAGAAACTGAAACAACCCTGAAAGCTCTTTAACTTTTACACACACACACACCAGTGATTCCCACAGGTCCTGGGCAGTGGAGAGCTGAGAATGTAGATTGGGTTGATAAAATATAAAAGACACTCTTTAATATAATTCAGTCTAGTTGAACACCACTAACCATAAGGGCTGGGACGATACACCTATCTCCCGATTCAGTACTATCACAATACTTGGGTGCCGATTCGATATGTTTTGCGATTCTGCAAGTATTGTGACTCGATATTACGATTTATTGTGATTTTTGTTAACTTTTTTTCCTGTCCATGACAGAGTTAGCATGCAGCTATAGCCATCATGTCTAGCTCTGCTTTTCCTGCAATGTGTGAAACCCAAAGTGTTTCCGTACTTTACTGTATGTGTAGTGTTTACCACTTTGGATTTAAAATGTGAGGGTGCTGTTTTCTACTTTGTCGTTTCAACTCGCTGCGTTCGGTTGTGGTTTGTTTTGGTTTTTGACTGATATGTAACGGATATGATGTCACGTTACTCAGACTACAATAAAAGTGGTAACTTCCTTCTACCTCCGCATTGATTCAAATGAAGCAAATATATATAGATTTCAAAATCGCAATAAATAAATAAAAATAAATCGCGATACATAGGTGAATTGATTTTTTCCCCCACCCCTACTAACCACAGCCTCGTAAATAACCATAGAGTTGAATCAGTACTTCTCTGACAGAGTGTCACCAAAGAAATGAACATCTTAGGCTTTAGAACGTTAGGATTTATTGTAGGACTATTGTATTAGGTTGCATAAAGTTGGCACAGATAAACTGGTAACTGAATGTTAAATTATAGGTCTTTATAGGCCTGCATATTTATTTGGCAGACGCAAGATGCACATGAGTGAGGTTGTATTGTTGTTCAGACTTGGCAAGATGCTATAATGACTTGAGGAATAACTTGACTGGGTTTTCCAGAAACCTGGAAGGTGTGGCAAGAACGTTTTGCAAAGTTGGATATGGCTTTCCCTAATTCCAAATAGCTGTAACACACCATGATATCAAATTCACCTCTATCATGAGTGTTTTGCACCAGTATCATCCAACATTTCAATGGGGACCCTGCCCTAAGGAGGCACATTATTTTGTGACTATCTGTAGTCTAACAGTTGACAGGCTGGGAATCTTTAGACAGCTGTTTTTACTTGATGGATGAACGAGCATCATGGAGGTGGCCAGGTTAATGGAATAACACTTATGTCACCAGAGCTGGGTCAAGCGCTTTGGGAGATTTGAGGTTTTTTTTTATGGTTAAGGCTAAGACAAGCTGTTCACGACACACAGTCCCAGGGAGGGAAATGCATGTGTGTGTGTCAGAGAGAACTCATCAACCAGTTTGGCAGCCTGTATAGGTGTGGGCACATTCAACTCATTTAAATACACCACTTTTTTTTCTGGCAGGTATTTTTAAAATTCATCCTGAAGGATTACCTCTTGCAGCTGCTCAAATACTGTGACTTTGCTGGTTTGTGACACCGCTTGTCAAAATGCACACGATGTTCCTGTGCACATACTGTATGCCTGGTTGGCAGTTTTTAAAAATTGCAGATTGTTTTTGCCAATAAACGCCAGGAGCACTAACTCATAGGCCTCCAACAGAATTTACAGAATTAAGGTCTAGCCTTTCTGAAATGTAGAGAGAGCAGCTTCTAACATTAGCCCACAGCACACACTGCATTACACCAAATATTCCTAAAATTAGATTATACCGCTACTAATAGAAAAATGTGTCATATAGATTGTCTGATCATCTGATATTATTATTATTATATAACTTATTGCCACTTCTCCTGCCTTGGTGAATGCTACAGACAATAACTGTGGTTAGCCATTTGATGTCCACCTGCTTCTGGATTAGTACCAGAAAGCTGCCAGAGAGTTTAGTATCAAGCAAGAATGCAAAGTTTATTTATATGACACCTTTCACAGACACCGGTCACAAAGTGCTTCACAGTCAAAGAAATAAAACAAAGAAAAATGAAAACATCGGATAGAGAACATCTAGAGACATAAGAGGCACAAAGCTACCAAGTCATTCATTATCAGCACTCTTCCTCTGTATGACAGCTGAGAGAACAGACACTTCCACTCAGACTATCTAGCCTCAGTTGCCTAAGATACAGCCTCCACCTCCCAGAGACCCGTCTCTCTGAACTCAAGTATAACCCCATCAATCCAAGCCTCAGCACAGCTGCACTTATCCCATCCAACTTCCTCCTCATTAGACACAGCAGCAGTGACACAGGTATAAAGTCGAAGCCCTAACTGCCTTTTCCCTGCAACCATCCCTCCCCCTCTCCATACACATGTCCCAATATGAGACAATGTTATGCAACATTTTGACATATTACATAAAAGGCAGTTCTCAGGCATTTTTTTTTTTTGGCCATTACAACTGTTAATCAGATGCTGGAGGGTCAGAATTTAGATCCAATTTGTGTGGTTAACCTGTTTCAACCTCCCAAATCTGTGTTTGGAGCATATAGTAAACAAACTAGATTTTATCTAATATTTGATGGCACAAATATTATTCAACTTCTACATGCCCCTTTTAGTAGGAAGGACATTATCCTCCAAAAAAAAGAGAGCACTGTTTTTAGCAAACCTTGTGTGCTTCCTTTGCAACTTTCTCCTTATCACACACATCTCTGGTTTCAGAAAGCTTGACCTTCATGTTTGGGAAGATAAAAAAAAAATCAAGTACAAAAAGTAAGGCCCTTATCGCCAACTGTGTGCTACTTAATCTTTGCTTGCCACTCGTATCACACAGTGAATAAAAGAATGTAATCATGGGGAATATATCTAAAGCATGATCACATATTATACTCCTGTCTAGTGTTGTGGTGGTGAAATCAATGAGTGACATCCAATGCTGAACTATAAATCCAACGTACGCTGTAGGTATCTACGGCAGGATTCATGTTAACCCCCTTGCATCAAGTATAAATCCAGCTTCAAAGACATTTCTCACTAGTGCGATGCAAAAATGCAGTGCGGGAATGCGGAAAATCTGCAAGCGGATTTTCCGTTTACATTGATTCCGGTGCGAATTATCCGCGTTGCCATGTTCCGTTTTCATCATGAGGCCAAATGAGTTTCCTCCTAAATAGTAATAATACCGAAAAAAGCCCATTGGACCAACTCTCTGTTACCTCTAAATCAAACGCCCATTGTTCCATGCAGCGATTTTAGAAAAAATAAATTTCCCAGTGATTATCGAATAGTATTTTTGCTTGGAATGAACTTCCCTAAAGCGCATAGCTAATTATTATGCAGAATGACGACGGCCAGTTAAAACAAAGGATTTCATTGGTTAAACATACTGTATATTTCTGCAGGCGAAAATCTGCTGAAATTGAGGTCCGTTGAAATATATTTCCCCCTCACAAATGTTCCGCATGGGTGTGCCAGCATTCATAAGAGCCCACAAAATCATTTTTTATACATTTTTGTGCAAATCTTTCAGATAAAAATCTGTGCTTGGTGTGAAACAGCTTTTAGACTGTATTCCCCACTGCAACCATCTTACCTCCAGCCTCCCTTGTATTCCTCAAGCTTTTACTATCCTTCTCTCTCCAGTCTTACTACTCCCACTCCTTCTGACAAATCCCTCCTCCCTGTTGTCACATAACTGCTACTGAGCCCATGCCGGAGACACTTTCCTCTCCCCCTCAGCCCCTTACATTTCCACGTCTGCCTCTGGCCTTTGAGGTGGTCTTACCTTGACAAACTACTTCACCACTTTCTCCTCCATCCTTGTTATCGTTATCCCTCAGTTGGTCATCTTGCTATCCTCTTTCAGCCTTTGCTGTGCCTGTTGCCCCGGCCCATCTGCTTGACAGTGACAACCCCCTCAGGGTGTCTCTTCCCCCGGTCAGGATTTCCCCTCTTAAAACAGTGCAAGTTGTCTGTGATGGCATGAAGCGCACAGGAGCTGTCGCACAGACTTATTTTGACCATGTTTGACCAGCTCCTGCCACGTACATAAATACCTGTCTACAGAATGACAAACTTGATTTCACCTTGAGTCTCTGCAGAGAACTGGCGCGGTGAGAAACTGAAGAGTATAGGTAAACCCTCATATTTAATGTGAGTGAGGCATATGTGACACTCTGGTCACTAGCAGCTGATGGTGAGACCAGGACCCCTTTGTGAGCAAGACTAGAGAGCTTTTCACAACCTGCCTGCTGGCAAAACTTCAAAATAACCCTCCATTGAAGCACTGCTGCCAGGCACAAAACAGCTCATAGGAAAGTGACAACTTCTCCAATCCCCTCCTCCCCCGACTAAGAGGTCATTCTGACCTGCAATGTCATACCCAGAAAAATAGACCTGCTAATGAAGATGTAGAAAGACAGAGAGGGAGAAAGATATTTTAGAGTGGTTGTTATCAGCTTTCCTTTTGGCAGATTCCCCCCGTGCAGAAAAAGTTACACCTGATTACGTTTTGAAGCAAGAAGTTCCTAGAAAGTGAACGATGTTTGGCTGCTAGAAGCACAGCCTTTTTTTGGACTTTCTGTGGTCCAATTTTCTGGAAATAGGAAAAGAGACATGTACACAGGGAGGCAGATAAACAGAAAGGTAGGGAGAGTGTGTGTGAGTGTGCATAATGTTTATATAGTATGTCCAACTCTGTGAATAGTGTGTCTTGACATATTTTCTCATTGGGCCCTGGAGACTCTTATGCAGAATTTCCATATAGTTGAGCAACCGTTATCAGAGGTTGTGATGCGGGCATAGCACTAGCAAACAGTTACTTAGTTCATACTCATTTTATGTGCTTGATTTCTTACCTTTTAATGGAACAAGGCTTTCTGTTCTGAACTGTACACTTAGAATGTATTATTATGTACCACGCTGTTAAACTGCCTCAGTGTAAGTCTTTCATATTTTTAATGGCTCACTCTTTGTGTCTCTCTTTGTGTCTCTCTCTCCTGTTACCACTCTAAGGGTACATTTTGTCTCCATACATATTTTGTTTATAATACCCTGTACACAAAACAAGATGCAGGGTTAGACGAGGGGTAATGTACACTCAGAGAGACGTAGAGAGATTGGGAGAGAGACAATAGGATTAAGGCTCAGGTCCCAGTAAAGAGCTTTGTGTCAGAGTAGCTTTGACCGCAGATACATTACTGAATCTCTGCAAACAGACAAAGCAGATCTGATTCACATGGATGAGTTTCTGGCCAAAGGCCCTCTGCAGGGAAATTGAGATATTTCACTGTCCTTCTCTATACTCCTCAATCTCCCAAGCATGTATCGGGAATACTTGTAGAAGTGGATTTATGTGTGTGTTTTAGGGACTTTCTTGAGACCTTAATATTCCTGACATTTAATCAGTTTACAGTATGTAGGCCAAATAAATGGACACAAGACTGTTTATTCATTTGAAAGGTTTTTGTAAAGATCATCTCCCATGAGATCTATGACGTTAAACACATTTGCATTTGTTACAAATTGTACAAATTGAAAAAGCATCTTTGTCACAGTTGATAAAGCCGTCATACAGCCATATTTACTCTGAACTGTTCACTTGTGACCGACAGCATCATTAGTGGTCAGACAGCTCAACCAACAGGCTGATAACAAATCACTTCCGTAGAAAAGAGCATGTCTCAGAAATGTCAACATACAGTGATATGTAACTGTGCAGCATATATAGATTAGCAAAAAACAAAAATGAGATAGTTGGAGACACTCTTTATAGGTCCTACTTGTACAGTAAAGTTCGCAAATCCTCTCACAACTTCAGCAAGTCAAGCCTCCAGGATGTATCTTAGAAATCAGCAGAAAAACAAGAAAATAAACTGGAAACATGAGACTCAAAAGACACTTTTAAAAAAAATGCAACCAATTGTTTGACACAGTTTTATGTGCCACATCAATTTCTCTCTTTTTTTTGTACCAAGTTGTTTTCCACAAATGTGTTAGACGCCTCTTGTGCGATGCAGTCAGTTACAAGATGAACTGTCTGTCTATCATCAGAATCCACGGTTTCGGAGATATCACATGCAAGTTACATGTTTTAACCTTTGCTTTTAGCGCCCGCTCCCTTGATAGCAATCAGTGTCATTCTATAAATGCTGGGACACAGTGTGATGGGGCGCTGTCCCTCCCAGGCTTGTCAGATATCACCTGACATACAGAATCATGTGTGATGGACAGAAGAACAGATAAACAGAAGAGGCCTGATCCATTGTCCCAGCCTCTCATTTCCTTTCATTAATATTCACACTTTTTCTATATCATTCATATGTTTCCATAAGCCTGTCAGGGAAATATTGTTAGGCAAATATGTAATTATTATTTGTTACCTTTTCCTCTGCGTGTGTGTATGTGTGTGTGTGTGTGTGTGTGTGTGTGTGTGTGCGTGTACTCGTTGTTGTATCAGTGTGTGCTGACGCACATGGGCATGCTCCAGAGATCACCACTCCAGTTCCCAGCTATGCCTGAGGGGCTATGGGAGGGGGGCACATGAAGCAAGGAGGGGGTTCCTCCTAGTTTTTAGTATCCATGGTAACACCATCCTGCCCTGCCAGGATCTGTGTCAGTGGTGCTGAAATGGGTTGCAGAGAGGCACAGGAGGAGATGAAGGGAGGGAGAGAAAAGAAAGGGTGGGAGAATTTAAAGAAAATCATGGCTGAAGGTGAAGCGGATGAGGGGGATTGAAAGGATACTTAAAAAGGAGGGAAATGAAGAGGCATGGGGTAGATTGAGTTCATGTGAATATGGTTAGCGGATAAATGGACGTATAAATAGAGAGAGGTGGGAGTGAGGGGGGGATATTGAAGAAGAAAAACTGACAGGGTTCAGTGAATTGAGTTGTACCTGCTAGTTCATGTATAATGCCCAACGAGGTGTCCATTATCAGGAATTAATGGACGACGGGGAAGCCATAACCGTCCGACACGCAGCAGAATTTCATTAATTCCTGATTACGGACACCTCGAAGGACCATTCATTTATATTTTCATGCGTTTTGCAACCAAAATATAAAGTTTTTCACAAGCCATAACTCTTACTTAACTTTAATTTTTCCTGACAACACCTGAGGGTTTGCCAATACCTGGAAAACTCATTACCATCCCATAAGAATCTTATGCAATGGAAACATTGTTCACTGCTCCAGTAAATAGGACGAATCTTAGAAACGACTTGGCAACAGGAGATATTTCTATTCTGCTCAGCTCATAGAACCCTTTGGCTCAGCTTCGAGCCAGAAAGCTAATGTTATTCTAGCATTATTTAAAGACAATAACATTGCATAGGGTTGACAAACAGTAAGTCAAATTTGACAGTGACGTGCACAGACATTTCTGGGGGCAGGTGCTCAAGCGAAAAAAAAGGGCACCCCTCACATAATTATTTATAAAAAATAAAGTTACACACAGTAGCACGTATATTTTACTTACTTACATATTTATTTATTTCAATACCAAGCTCAGTTTTTATGTTTTTTATGCACTCTGGCACCTTATTTACATGCAAAGTATGTCTTAATCAATTAAAAAACTGTTGTTTACTTTCCAGATGAATTATAATTTGTGATGTGAAAATATACACAAAACAAAACATTCATTTTGACAGGCTGTTATGTTGGGAGGACTGTCTCACATTCACACACATGAGCTTCACATTGTATTACATTTGAAATTATCTTCAGGCCTACAATCGAAACGTTCAGGGTTAAGATATATAGATATACAGTATATCTTTATATACAGTCTATGGGGTTAAGCCCTGACAAAATGCCCAAATAATTTTTTTTAGAAGCTTCTATTGAGTGTTTTTTTTGCAAGGCTAAATGCAAACAAATGTTGATTGAGACAGAATATTTTGTTAGATAAAGACGTGAAGAATTTGGAAAATAATCTCTTTTTCAATACACTTAGACTTTAGGACTTTGGACTGAGACAATGTCAGAGACAAGGAATGAGTGTTGCAGCGCTCGCTGTGAGAGAGAGAGAGAGAGAGAGACATAGAAAGAGGTAAAGGAAGACTATTGCAGCAATGTTTCTGTATGTTATCAATAATAATAATTTGAATGTCAACATTATGAATGAAGCTTCAAAGTATTCAGCCGTAGTGCGCGTGGCGAGAGAGGAGAAGGAGAGATTACTTTCACACAAGACTCAGTGGTTGTATGAGCTCATAATTAATATTTTGGCAGTAAAAAAAAAAGACCAATATCCAGGCCATAAACAAACACTATTGTTACACTGGCAGGTCAGGAGACGAGGATGCTGCTCCGCAGTGCGCTTGATTCGAGTGTGTTAACAAGGGAAGTCGAAGGGGCAGGGGCTCGAAAGCAGTTGAAAGCAAAAATTTTGAATTGGAAAAACTAGAATTAGAAAAAGAAATGGAAAAAAAAGTTTCTCAAAAGGGGCACTTATCTAGTCAGAGGCCAAAACGGCAGGTGCTTGAGCACCACCAGAGGTCTATCTGTGACAGTATGTTTAACAACACAACTAGCTCGATATCCAACTATGTCACTGTCTCAAAATCAATATGAAGAGTTTCACCAACAAATGAGGGGTCATGTGTACTGTCGGCCGCAGCCTGAAGTAACGAGTAGAATAGCGAATGGGATGTGAGTTGATCGCTTATGTGATACAAAGTATCATCTTGTGTGTTACAGTCCCCACCTCAGCATTGTAAATAAGATATTCTGATTATTTTTGTAGCCAGCGCATTAATTTAGTTTCACTGGTACTACCATTATCACAAATTAATGGACACTCTGCAGCCAATCAGAATCGAGTATTCACCCAGATCATGGCATAATGCACAATGATGTAATGCCTCTTACATCCCTACATCATCCACCCACGTGCTCCGACCCCCACCACCAACACACACCCCTCTCTGTGGCAGCAGGGCCAACACTGGCACTAAGCATATTGGCCAGAGGGGACGAGCTGTGACTTCCTTCCTCTCCCCACCTCTCTTCCTGTCTACCTATCTGTCGATTCAGTCTCTCTGTCTCTCTCAATTGTGGGAGTCGGATTGAGTTTGCCAAGCTGCTTATCGATCAAGAAAATGTTACAGAGGCAGGGGAAGGAGCAGATCTACGATTCAATACAGGCCTAATGATTTGATTCTAATACTGCAGAGGGTTGTGTTTATGTTGGTGTAACGGTAAGGTCTGGGTATGCTATGGTTTTCGAGAGAGGTTCTTTTTCTATTTGTGTGTAGGTTTCGTTTGTGCGGTGTGAAATGATACTGATGGCGTGCCAGTAGAGGAAACTCGTCAGCTGTTCCCGCTGTGATGGGAACAACGGGGAGACAGACAGAGAAATAGAGACAGATATTGCGTGTGTGGGTCTTGTATATTTGTGTGACCACACTGTGTAAGCCTGTCTGCGATTGTGATAAATGGATTTAGCTGCTCATTTCTGCTTCAGCTCAGTAACCACGAATAAAAGTTCTGTTATGTTGAGGTCTATATTCCACTTGTGTTGCTAAAATGAGATGTTGAATGGAGGAAATAATCTGTCATTTTTTTCAGGGATGGTTAGACACAGACACACTCTGCTACTCTTAAAGAGATGTCATTTTCCTCCATTTATGTCAGAGCAGAAGATCTTTTCTTTCTCTTAAGTGGCTTCATTTATTCCAATTACATTAAAATCTTTCGTCAGATTAATTGATCACGAGACAATGCACCATTAGATCTCAACAGCTATCATTGTCCAAGTAGAAAAAAAGGATTTTGTGCTTCACGATATGCTTTAGAGACCATTTGACATATCTGGCTGCTGCATGAAGAACACTGGACTTTCCTCACAGCGAGAGTGTGAGTCGCGCTAATCGGATCACGTCTGAATCACTGTATGACCACTGTGGCGGTTGTGACATTAAAAATGCATCATAGGCCATGTACACTTGACCTGAGAAATGCATCCATCATAAATTGATGAGAGAGTCAAGAAAGAGTGAGAACTCGGAAGGACAAGGAGTGAGATGTGGTTGGGGAGGACAGACCGGGCCAGAGTCAGTCAATATGAGCCTATATGATGATATTCTTTTCTCTTTTTATCTCTTTCTATCTTTTCCGTATCTGCACATATCCAAACTCCCTATCAGCTGGACTGTGGTGGTTGCACAAGAGGCAATTTCACAGCCCTTAGCCCGAACCACCTCAGCACCTGCAACTTCATTACAGTACACTATCGCTGGTCTGCTGCACACATGTAGACACACACAACGCAACACAGTGTGCAACAGCTCATGTTGTGGCCCTTGAATGTGGCACTTCATGATAATGGTAGTAACATGCAGTGTCCCAGTCATATTGCCAGTAGTCTGGTAAACAGCAAATCATTTTGTGGAACAGCCAAAGCAACAGAGTAATGGGGGCTGTAACAGTGCTGGACAGGTCGAGATACAGTTTAAAGCTAAAAAGCACACACACACAAAGAAATTATTATTATAACAAGCACATGTTGTAACAGTACAATTGGTTATATAGCCTGGTGTGAATTGTCGCCCACATCTCCTATTTGTTCAGTGATTTTAAATTGGTCTGTCTGTTTCCACCGGATGGAGAAACAGTCGACAAATCACAGCTTCGCAGGCGGGATTACGAATGGTGACGCCATCTTCCTTCTTAGCTACCAAGCTACTTCCACGAAAAATGTGACAGAAAAATGATATACATGACATCAACACAGCTGCATAGTTGTAATTTATGGAAATAACTCCTAAATCTACATATTTTTTTGTGTCTTTATGACTTAATTAACTGCTTCTAGCAACCGCTATCAAATAATTTTGGTTAATGTCAAACAAAATGTGAACTATAGTCTGATTGTCAGGCTGCGGGCTACACATTATGCAGATAATGAAACTCAACATAACAAAACAACATGTCACAACACAATATGAAGATCACAAAGCGCAATGGATATTAATATGACACAACAGAAAACACAATATGATACAACATGACAAGCCAGCCCAACAACACCAACCAAAACTGCACAGTTTACTGCTAACACACCTAAGAACACTACCGCTAAAAACACAACCTCTCTATTTCCTTCCTTTCTCTGGCCCCCAACTGTTATAAAAGTCACTTACTGCAGGCTACTCGAAAGGTGTCAATCAAACCGCGGTTGACTAAAACGATGAGTGATCATTACTGACTGCGGTTCACTGGCTGTTCGCTCCCCTTGTCATTCACTGTGGCTAGTTGCCTCTCACTCTCTCTTTCATCACTCTTTCTCTGCTGGCTCCTCATTTCTTCCGATGTAAGGTTTCTCACTACTCTGCCCTCGTCTTGACACAGACAAAATGGATAGAGCTTATCTGTCCTCAGTGTCAGTCCATTTCTTTCTTTCCTCTCTCCTCTCTCTCCCTGTACATCCACAGTTTCTGCTTCTTTTCTATTACTGTCTGCTTTCTTAATCTGTTTGGTGCCTGATTTACAACAGATAGGTTCTTCTCCCTTTTCTTCTCTGTTCAGTCGTGTCCACTTCATCTTGACTTCAGAATTACAGTCTGTCTGTGCAGGCAGACTGTAATTCTGAATTCTGTACCGTTCTTTGCCTTTGCTCACCTCCACGCTTTCTCTCTCATCTGGCATTTTGACCCTCATGCCTCTCACACAAATTCACTGATTCAAACCCACATCTTCCCACTTTTTCCTTTTCTTTCTCTCTCTGTCCAACTTCTTTCTTTCTTCTCACCACCACCTCGCCCACCTTCACCTCTCCCTCGCCTCTTATCTCTCCCACGACCTACCTCTGCCTCCATCTTCTCCACTTTCTACCTGACCCCTTTCCTCCTCATCATCTTCTCATCATGCTGACACCAGCAGCCCACCTCTAACCCCCCAAAGTGGGAACCTACTTCCCCCCTTTCCCCTCTCTGTCACAGACAGAATGGCCATGCCAGTGTTGATTAGAGCCCGCATGGCCAGATGCTCAGCTAGGCTTAGCGGAGGCCTGTGGGAAAGAGAGCTGCTTATTCTAGCCTCAGGAGATGGATTGAAAACGACGGGAGCTAAAACAAGCAAGCATTCTCTCATTACACTCACACATTGAACGCACCCGCACATGCGCACTAGTACACAAGTAAGCACGTATAATACACAGCAGTCTACTCAAGCAGAAAACAGCTGCATGCCCAAGCACTTTGTAAAAAGACAATTCTTGTCCTCATGTGGCATTTTGCATTCAATGTTGTGTGCTGAATTATATGGTGGGATCCTCAGCGGTTGTTGCTGAGGATTGATTTTGTTTGAAGAACAATACACTGTGTGGTATGCATGTTCACTGTAATGCGAGGGAGTTCAATATCTTACTTGTCCTTTCAGGAGCTGAGCAAAATGTTTTTTGTTGTTTTTAGCAATGTCTTTGCAATATTTCACCATTGTTCTTTAATATTCTGCTTTACCCCTGGATTGCACCGGGTGCAGCTGCATCACGTTCCGGCGGCCAGTCTAGACAATGCTTGTGATTTCACCAGATGCGCCGTATCGCATCCCAGAAGTGGCTCTCCGCTCTGCTCCACTAAAAATACGTGCCTGGTCTGTTTTTTGACGCCGCTGCGGCGACTTGACAGAGTAGTTCGAGCTTTCTGGGCAGGTGAAAAAAATCCCCTTGTTGTCTCCTTTACTGGTTGAGGGGATGCACCCAAAACTGGTTCCTTCTCCTTCTACCTCCTCTCCAACAGGTCAGTGTGTCAGTGTGCTGACATAACTATGACTTTCCCAAAACTTCATGGGATTATCATAAAGTGGGCATGTCTGTTAAGGGGAGAATCATGGGTACCCATAGAACCCATTTTCATTCACACTTCTTGAGGTTAGAGGTCAAAATCGCAATGCCAGTTTTTTCAAAATTTTGCGCAAGCTTGGAGTGTTATTTAGCCTCTATCGTGACAAGCTAGTATGACATGGTTTGTACCAATGGATTCCTCAGGTTTTCTAGTTTCATTTATATATATATATATAGTGTGCCAGTATCTTCACTCTAGCTTTTCAATTACGTCCGCAACAATTTAAAAATCGCAAGTTCAGTTAATACGTTTCATAAATTAGTGAATTTGTGTTAATATGTCATTATCGCGTTAACTTTGACAGCCCAACAATAAACACAATTAAACAGACAAAATGAAAACCATTTAACTACATAGCCTACATACTTAATTGTTACTGATGGTAGAAGCACAAATATCAAGGAAAAATGACCAAATCAACAAATTTGCAAGTCGATAAAATTGGGCAGGCAAAATGTCTGGTATGAAGCCATTTTGAGGACAGAACAAAACCAGGAAAGCATCGCAGCGGTGCCAGGAGGAAACCAGGAGGATACCAGGGGTTAGTTAGTATCAAACAACCAAATATTTCTCTACATGCAAGAAATTGTTCTTCAAAGTACACATTTGCGATACAAGACCTCTGCAGAACACAGCTAGGGATGCACCGATGTGACTTTTTCATTCTAATACTGATCCTGATACCTCACCTCAGAGGTCCTGTTGATACAGAATACTGAACCGATACCAGTGCTCATTTTCTCAAATATAATGCCTGTATACCCCACTGCGTGGAACTCATTGGATTTGAGTAAGGCAAATTGAGGCCAGAGATTGCACTTAGGGATTCACCGATCCGACTTTTTCAGTCCTGATATCGATAGCGATACCCGGGTTTTGGGTATCGGCCGATACCAAGTACAGATCTGATACCAGTGTTTAATTAATAATAATATATTAGATTTATATAGCGCTTTTTAGTGATCTCAAAGACGCTTGATCTCAAAGACGCTTAATAAGCCGTAAGCCTCACTGTGTGGAGGTGACTGATCATTCTTTTATGTGTAACGCAACATCAGGCTTCACTTAAACATTGTTTATTTAACATTGTAAAACAAAATGTAACAAATAAATACAAAGATGTTATATATTTTTAAAATAATAAATCTTACACCAACAACTTGGCAGATTTTTTTTTCAAAATTAACAGGAGTTAGAATTTCAGTAATGTATATAGTATATAAACATAGAAATGAATTTAATAGATCGGCCCCATTGTCACAGATATCCGATCCAGCTATTTGAGTCAGTATCGGTGCATCCCTAATTGCACTAGCACTAAAGACAGTTGGTGTCCCGCCATATCTGAGTGAATGTAACTGTAAAGTATATTTTTTTGTGGATCTGTCTCGTCTGGCTCAGTCACATCAGCATCGGCTTGGATACTGATCCTTTGGATCAAATCGGTGTATCCCCTAGCTACAGCTGATAAAAGCAAGATTATATGCCTTTATATGTCACCTTTTTTTCACTTCTTTTTTTCCTTGAGTTTTTCATCTCCTGCACACAACCATGCTGTTCATTTCTCCCCCTCTCTCTCTTCTTTCTCTTTCACATTTCTATTCACCATTCTCACATAGCTTCACCCCAGGATTCCTGCCAGTCTCTATTTATCCGTTTTATATTGCGCTCTGATTTACAATTACTTGCCGAGGACGTGACTCACAGCGACGAAGTGCACTTAGGTCTATTTTATAGAAAGCCATCATAATATGAAATGTTGAAGAGGCTGATTTATTTTTTTCCAGGGGTATATATACTATTCCAATTAAAAGTCATATAAATCAAGTGTAGTACATACAGAGCTGAGTGACATACTGTAGAAATGCTTCAAGGGTTTTTTACTCTATCGACACTCTTCTATTTTACAGGACATTTTATGGCTGCAGTCGAATCCATAAATTATATACAGTATAAGTCACTCCATAAATCTGAGTGCAACCTGCCGTAAAGACTGTCATCGGGTTATCAGAAATCCCATTCCAGATAATTTAAGTGAAGGTCTTCTCAAGGCCATTGAGTTGAAAGGTCAGACACAAATAAGTAGTCATTGATCTGGTCATCGATGTTTTGAATGATTATAAATCATTGAGTTACATTGTGTAAAATGGAAATGAGTGTATTCAGCAACCTGGAAAGCCTTTTTAAGATTGAGGAGCAGATTTATAGCATTCGATGTTACCAAGTCTCCATCTATCAAACCTAAAATTGTTGTAAATCTTTATTCAATATTTATATGTCTGTGCCTCCTCAACTCTGCCACATGAATTTCATTGAAAGTAACCACTAAAGAGAAGAGAAGAGCCAATCTTCTGAGTGTTAAGTGCTTTGTTTGCTGTTTTTTGGCAGGTGGATGACACAATACGTGCTGTTAAGCTCTAAAGACACACATTGACAGGCTTGTTATTCAGCAGCTTAAGTTTGCACGGGGTGAAATTGTGTATTGTGTTTAAAACATAGAATCCCAGTGGCATTTAACAAATTACAGGATTTGAATAAATGTTCCATGAGTATCGTTAGAGCTTATTAATGTTTGGAATTTAACTGAGCTGTATTTGAGATGCGCTTGTTACATGGTTCTAATTGGACGACATAGTGAGCATGATGAAATTGTGGGCAATTGCCTCAAGAGTCTAAAATCTTGTTTTCATGCGTCTTTCTGTCACTGGTATTAGGAAAAGTATGAATATTCTTAGTATTTGTTTTCAAGAGTGCTGCTTACTTTGAATTTATTTGACACCTCATTGAGAACAGAGAGATGAGACAGATTGGTTTAGGCTGCACTGGGTTATCTTGTGTTGACCAATTTGCCGCTGTCCTCCAGTCTAGCAGACTGAAGGAGAGCTGCTGAATAGAAGTGGAAAAGGTTATTTTGGATTGAGGCTTTTCTGCAGTGTAACACACCAGAGGAGAACCCTCAGTCTGCACTTGGTTATCTTGTGTATTGGCCATTTTGCAATTTTGCACAACAGAGTGGTGGAAAAGATTAGTTTGGGCTGAAGCAGTGTATACTTGTTTTTGTTGTGCGTTTGTGTTTCTTTTCCAACTGTCCTCCAGTCTACCAGACCGGAGAAGGGCTGCTGAGTGGAGGTGGGAAATGTTGGTTTGGACTAGAGGTTTTTAAGGGTCCAAATATTGAACCCAAAAAAGACCTGGAAATACAAAATACCCAGAACTGAACTGGACCTGTCTATTATTTGGGAGCCGGATCTATTCAGAACCGAGAAATGTCAGACCTGAACCTGGCCGGGAGACACAGACTCCATCGGGTCAGAGCAGATTTCACTGCTGATTGCTATTAACGAGTTAATGTTAATTTACAAAATTGCAAAACAAAACTTTGTGTTCTACCTAATGTAACGTTAGTAGCCTTCTCCCCTGTGCCTGGCTGTGACGCATACAATCCATCCTCCTTGCCAAGAAAGTCTGTCAAATACATTCAGGTTTCTTGCTCATTGAAACAGCATGGCTAATCCACTCCTTATTTCATTTTAAAAGTCCACTTGCTGTCATGGTGACGGATGACGATCGTTTTTAGAATCAGCTTTGCAGTTTCGTTTTATCTGGCACAATAAAGATAACTTTGACTGTTTACCCTTTTGAACTATAATAACGATTGCTCGTTGCCACAGCTGCTTACGTTGGCCTTGCTAATTTGCTATCATCTCTCCGAGTCTGACCTCTGCTCTCTGACCCTTCAGGTCCTGAGCAGGGGCACCCGCGTCAGGCAGGTCATTTGGTACCACCTTGTCATCACAGATGCACTTTGCATTTTGCTTGCAGTTGCTGTTGCACTAAACAATGCTCACATATACATACACACCAGGGTTGGAAAATTAGCACCAGCCAAATGCAAGTGGCTGCTAGATTTGCTGTACTGACCAGCCAATTAAAATAAAATGGTAATCTATTGAGTAGCTGGTAGTTTTGGGAATCCACAAGCCACAGTGGCAGTTCATTTCCAACCCTGATACACACAGCACTATCATGATCATGGCTGGGTCTTCTCGGATCCACTTGGGTATACACATACAGTAATGTTTGACAAACCTGGGACCCGCAGTAATAGAACAGGACCTGACCCAAACCTAGGTTCTAGGTTTTGGGTGGATCTGTGAAGACCTCTAGTTTGGACTGAGGCTCAGCCTACAGTCTGCACTTTGTTCTAGTAGACCAACAGAGAGCCTCCAATCTGCCTTTGAGTTGCGTGTTGACCATTTTGTAAGAAATTACATCAATTACTGACTAATGGTGTCAAAATAAACCCATATTCCCATCTTGACCCATGAGAACACAGAAACACACGCACATGAAGTTGGTCCTGTAAATCAGCTCTGTTACTCTGTTACCATTTTTTGGTTTATACTTTAAATCTCTCTGACAGTAAGCTGCAAAATGCTGAAACAAGTGGAAAACTCATGTTGTGTGTTTATGTGTGTCAGAGAGAGAGAGAGAGAGAGAGAGTTTGAATGTGTGTGTGGCCCATACTCATGCATGCCAGCTACCCTCCAGGAAGGTAAACTCATTGTTTGCGTGCATTCAGGTCAGTGAATGCTATTTCACTTGCCTAAGTGGTTCTTCTCCTTGACAAGATTGCGTTTAAAGGCAATGACCTCATCCTTAATGCAAACGGTAACTACATGGTACTGGCATTGGCCCTCGCCAGTATGGATCAAGCATTGAGTCACAGTCTAGTGTTGTTTACCAATGCATTGACTTATCCAACATGGCTATCTTGTGAAGGTCATTGTATATTATATCGCCCATCTCTGGGGTTACATATGGTGCGCATGGTTTCCTCCTGGCTGCTGTTGTACGGGGTTACAAAGGCACTTGATAGAGGAGACAGACAAAGAAGAGAGCAGGGATAAACAAGATGGACAGAGGCACTCAGTGGGACATTAGGAGAAGATGAGTGTAATAAAGATGGAAGGTGAAATGGCTGAGCTGAATGTGTTTTAACTTTAGTGCAATTCAGTCTGCTCTGGCCAACCAAGAGCAAGGCTACTAAACTATTTACTATTTACTACTAGAGGCCTGTAGCAGGACTGTCCACACTTTTTGAATTACTCGAAAGACATTATACCTGGTCTATGTTATCTTGTTACTGTAAAATAAAATTGACATGCTTTTGCGCTTTCATGATCTTAATTTGCCTGGACTGTTAAAGTGGCAGTAGGCAGAATGATTTTGGCATCACTGGGCAAAAATTCCATTATAACTTTTCAGCAAATTGTAATTCAAGTGTTCTCAGAGATAACTAAACTTCTGCACCTCATCAAGGCTCTGTTTTCAGGCTTTAGAAAATCTAGCCTGTGACGGGAGACTTTGGCCAATCACGGGTCATTTCAGAGCGAGAGCGTTCCTATTGGCTGTTCATTCAACGGACGCAGCTGTCAATCACTCACAAACTCCGATCAAACGGTCAAACTAGGCAGCGCTGATCAAATATGAATCAATATTCTGTTACTGTAATGCCTATATTTCTCCTCAAATGTTTTCAGAAACATCTCGTAGTGTACTGTTTAGCTGTAAAATTGAAAGTGAAAAAATGCACTCATGCACTACTGTCAGGATACAGTGACTGTTTTATAAAAATAACTTTTTTAATCATATTTGCTCCAATTCTACCCACTGCAGCTTTAACATAATAGTGCACATTGGTTTTGGCAGACATAAATAAAGGTATTTTTATAGGGCAAATGTGTAGTGTAGGTGTGAAATAAACAAAACAATGCAGTCCTCTCCACATAAGGATGCTTGTATGTTTTCTCTATAAATGCATATGTGTTTTACCACAAGTGCAACAAAGTGTGTTAGCTGTTATTTTTAGAAAGCTACAGTTTGCATAAAGGTCATGTGCATTTACTGTATGTAAGCGTGTAGGTGTGTGTGTGTGTGTGTCCCTCGCTGGCAACAATCGAGTGAATAAGCAGAGAGTTATGACCTTACCGTGCTCACTTCTTGCTCATAGTATGCGTTTGTGTGTTTTTGTGGGTCTGTCTGTCTGTGAGTGGTTTATCATGTGTGCAGACACACACACACCTGGCTCTGGTGCCTTGTAGCATCTGGACCGTCTGGACTCAGGTGCACTCCTCTAAGCTACTCTGAGTCTGTCATGACAATACATTACGCTTTCATTCACACCGGATCTGGGGCATTTTTGTTGCTGATGACTTTGCTCTCATTCACATTTTGCTGTTGGTGCGTGTGCGTTTTTACATTAAGAAGGATTACAGTTTTTGGAAAGTACATTCTCTTTCCTTTCTGTGTTTTTCCTGCTTGTGTATTGTTAGACTTCATTTAGATCAGATTACAGTCTTATGTGGCCAGTTTCCCCCACTGCTCCTGCTAATTAAACCCGGTCCGTATTATGTACAGGTCCGTTAATCCCTTTGATGAAATCAGGTAGGAAACTGCCCTTGTACTATAAAAAAACAGCAGGGAAACTGCAAATGCAACGGCAAAAACTCACCTTCACGAATGTGTGTGCGTGTTTGTGTGTTTGTGTGTGTGTGTGTGTGTGTGTGTGTGCGTGTGTGTGATTGTCATTTAGGACAAAAAAAGAATGGTGAGCAGGCTATACGAATGTCATATTGCTCCACCTAATAGGCTCTCTTGCCATTCAGACTCCCCCTTCGGTCTTGATCTCTGACAGAAATGTGGCTGAGAGAGATGAAGCACTCTCTCTCTCTGCCTCCCTCGCTTGCTGTCTTTCTCTTACACACCCACACACACACACACACGCACACACACGGCCTGACAGTCCACCTTTAATTTGAATCTAAATCAGGTGAGGTGCTTGTGAGAAGTGGAACACAGCAGGTAATTCTCTAAGCACACTGTTTCTGGAAAAGGCGACTACCTTTTGAATATTTTGGAGGGCTCAGACATTATTGGTGCTTTATATATATAGTTAGTTAACAAGCTGTGTCATGATGAGAGATTTCTTTTTACATTTTTATTTCATTTTTGGCTCGTACGCACGCTCCCAGCTGTTTGTAGCTGGGAGGAGACTGTGAGACATAGGTAAAGCTATCAGTGGTGTTTCAGGGCTTTCTCAGTGTGTACCTTCAGTACCATGAACACACACACTAACACACATACACCCACGCACACCCACGCACACACACACACACACACACACACACACACACACACACACACACACACACACACACACACACACACTTACATACCAGCAGTGCTAATAGTCCCAGAGTAGACCAGTTGCCACTGGACTGAGAGGTGGCCTGATCAAGTTTGCTCTGATCAGTTTTGTTCAGTGATCTTAATTTTAAGCCGCTAATATTCAACCATGCTTTTGAAAGAAAGGCCACAACCATGCAGTCCAGCACACAATACAGGTGAGTCATGAAAACCAGACGCGTGTGTCACAGCTTTGCTTAGATAAACCTTTTTTGATGACTTCTAGATGTTTTGCCACAGCTGATTTTTGGTAGTTGTTTGATTGTTATTTAAATTTTACTCAATATTTCTCCATTTGGGGAAATGTATCTCTTTATTTACTGCTTATTATTTGCTACTAAAGTTGTTTTTGCAGAGAAATGCAATGCCATGCGGTGTTCTGTATTAGAGATATTAGTATCTTCAGAGTCTCAGGTATGTATGTGGGGGCTCCATCTGAGAAAATGTAAATTTTCTAAGATAACTATCTCTGGTCTTTACATTTATCTTATTTCATCTATTTGTCTATTTTAAGATGACTGATGAAAGTACAGCAAAAAGGCAGCACTGTCTTCTTGTTTTTTACCCTGAGGGTGTATCAAATGTGTCATAACTCATCCCAAAACAGTGGCCTCATTTTGGACCATCCTAATTAACTTAAGTGTGTTCACTGTCTACTGACATTGACTGTTTAAAAAAGTTGATAGCTGTCTGAGTTATGAGATCATTATTGGTGCGTGTAACATCAAAGTGAACCAAAAGAAGAAATCAAGATGCACTTCAGAAAGGGAAGCAGCCATGTCTCTTGGAATGGCAGTAAAACCACATACAGAGCAGGGCTGCACAATTAAACTACATTTTTATCAAAATCGCAATATGGCCTACTGCAATTTTCAAATCACATGATGAGGAGAAAATCTGAATATTTTTTAAAGGTGAAATGTGTGTCAAAATAGGATTTTAAATTAAATATTTTGGTGCTGCAGAGATGTTCTTGCCTATGCATCATATTCTACAGACTTAATAAAACATCTTTGTTTGGTATAGATCCCTGCAAAAATCACCTCATAAACATTTTAATATGTTTTTCAATAAAAATGAGAATAATGATGTAAAAACTACCATTCCCTCTACTCGTAAATCATATCGCAAAATCAGTCAAAATAATCGCAATTAACTATTTTTTCAAAATCGTGCAGCACTAACACAATATTCATGTAATGCAATTGAAGAGTTGGAGGATAAAGCACAAGGGGACAGGTGAGGATTTAGCTTTAATCACTTTTTTGGAATAGATGTACCAGAAAATCAAATGGAGAGTGTTTGGGTATCTTGACAGTACATACTGTATATCGCTCTTGTCAAATGTCAGTTTTTAATAGATTCTTGTCAAGAAAACTAATATTTAATGGTAAAAGATGTTTTATGTAAAAGTGCTACAGGCTCCCTATATGTCCATATAAAAGATGAGTCATTCATGTTTATAAAAAGGAAATGAGAAAAAAAGGGCGAGAGCAAAGGGATTAGGCTGTTGATTGGATATGGTTCCCAATTCAGCTCCCTGCCAGTGCCAATAAGAAAGAGGAGACACAATAGTAAAGGAAGGGGACGAGAGGACAGGGAGGACCGGGAGGACCGGGAGGAGGTGGCGGAGTTTGATTGTAATGGAGTCAAGACCCCTAACAGGCTGTCAGATGCTGCTCACTTGCTGCACAGTCGCTCCTTACACACGCACACACACAAACACACGGCTGGCGTGTGTGTTTGTGTGTGTGTGTGTGTGTGTGCGCCCCGGTGATAAATCTTAATTACACAATGGAGTGCAGGCCATGTGCCATCTCATCATACCATGTCAAATCTCATAAGCAGCACTAGAGAGCGCGAGAGGAAGAGCGAGAGAGTGAGTGAGAACATGTGCACCTTTTCTGTACAGAAAAGAAGGAAAAGCAGAATTGAAAAGGTAGAGAAGAAGATGGGGTGCAAAGGGAAATGAATCTTTGTCTGGGATGCTCTAGGGTGAAACTACTGTGGTCCCTCTTTTATACGGGTTCACTTAGAGGACATAAAAGGCTTTTGTGGTATATGACTGTTTGGGATTTTGCCATCAGCCCTGTCAATACTAATCACATTTTAGAAAAAAACTCTGCTGTTGCTACTATTGTGTGGATCTAGTTTTGTCCCAGGATGAGCTGGCGGATGAATACACAGTTCTAGCATGTCAGGGAAAGAATGGGGCTGGGGGCGTTGTTGTGGCCCGCTGAGTCATCGTGGCCAGGGTGAGCTCTAAAAGCAGCCCCCCTGCCCCCCAGAGTAATGGTTAATCGTGGGAAGACTGGTGTTAGGGTAAGTGTGCCTGTGTGTAGGCCCAGCCGAGTTTGTGGCCAGTTGCGGTGGGTTTTGGCGTGCCGTGGTGTGACAGGGCCAGTCAGGCGGATGCGGCGTGTGTTGTTGTAGCTGTGGCGGTGGGGAAAGCCCTGTACAAGCAGGTCTCAGCTCTGCTGGCTGGGAGAAGAGCCGGGGCTGCTCTCCCAGAATGAAAAAAAAACAAAACAGAAAAAAAGCTCTGTCCTTTTGTTTTCATGGCTGTTGTGTTCCCTCTGCTGTGGGTTAGGGAGTCTGGTCTGTGTGTCCTCCTGGTTGTCTGGTGACTGTCCCGTTGTGACATTGGGTCCTATTCTGGACCTCTTGTGTTGTGCTCTCTGTCGCCACAAAACCTGCCACAGACATAGTCCACTTCCTGGAATGGCGGTGTCAACACAGGAAGTGTAACCTTTGAACCACAAAGCGCTGAGTAGAAAGTAGTAAATAGCATGTCATAGTCACAGAAATAGAAAATGTACATTGTACATTATGCAATACACAGCTGTTTTGGATGAACTGGATTTTATTTCCACAGTTAATCATCATACAATAAAAGCATGTATTACAGAAAGAGGGAAAAACTGAGATATTGATCCTCTGAGCAGGGAGACATATAACGATTTGATGATTGATGGAGCAAGTCTGTTCCAGTCTGGGTCTGTTGGCAGTAGCTCCATCCACCATCTCGTCCAAATTTAGAATATTTCTTGTGTTTCTTTCCCTTTCAAGCACTGACTGCAGTATGGATGACCAAAACAAACTCTTTTTTTGATTAATCTGTTTCTATTTTGGCAAATTAACACGTGAGAATTTGTGTTCTCCAGGATTTTGTTGTTGGAAACAGTCATTAGCTTTAGTGTACCAGTACCTTAACTATTTGTGATCTTCAAATGTTATATAGGAATAACTGTAGTTCATGTCAAACCTAAAGGAACCCTCTCTTAACATTGACATTTCAAAACTCACTTTACAGCACAGTACTTTAGTACATAAGCTCCCAGGTCTTCTGCCACAGTGCCCCTTTAAATAAAACAAGCCAATATTTGTCCTACTTTTATCTTAATGCTCTGGATACAGTTTCCTTTCCTATTAGCTTCAAGAAGGGTTTCCTACAGTACATACAACATATTGCCTCTCGTCGTACATTGATCCTTGTTGATATGGAACAAGTGTTCATGCATGTATCTGTGGGGACACCTATACAAGATGTGTATTAGTCTTTAATCCTGTGGCGCTACGGTGTCTTACTCGTTGTGTCTGTAGCAGGATAATTGGCTCCAGTCACTCACTCTGTCACTCAGACCCGCAGCAGCTGCGACTGCAGGGCACCACGGTGTTTCAAATACACCATTCCCCTAGCCGCATCCTGCTGAGGAAGTTATTCTATAGTGTACACAATATAAGAGCCAAAAAGCACACACACACAGTATAGAATCACATACACACATTTTGATCATATGAACTCACATACACTCAGCCGGCTGCACATGAGAGTATCTAAGGACTGGAACTCTGACATAATTTACTGCCTCACTGCATTTTACATCCACTTTCTCTTTCCCAGCTCTTCATCTCATCCGGTTTGGGCTGGAGTCACTGAATAACATAAAACATTTCTGTCAGAGTGTCTTCAGCGTTTGAATTATGCGTGACTGTGCCTCTACTGTGTGTGTCTGTGTTGTCTTCGTGTATGTATGCCATTTCCAAAGTGCTGTGATTTCTGTTCTCAAACCAGGTTTGGATGTGAAATTTCAGATTTTTCTTTAAATGTTTAATTAGTACTTAAAAAAAGACATGAAGTCCAACATTTCATAGTATATGCTCGGTTTGCCACCCTAAAAATGGACTGCTGCTTGTAAAGAAAGAGACAGATAAGTCTCTATATAACAAAGCTCAGACGTGTCATTTTACACAACAAACAGAACCCTTCTTGTTTCTGGAAGGACAAGAAACACTTTTTTACAGGTGACCTAACACCGTCTGCTCATGATTCAAGGCTGTTTCTGCTGTCTGTCTTCTGTCACTACTGCTTGCTCAGGTCACAGCTCCATTATCTGACAAAGGCTGACTGAGTTCTTCTGTCTTCATTTCTGCAGGCACAGAAATCGTGGATCGAAAGAGCGTTCAGCAAGAGAGAATGTGTTCATATCATAGTGAGCGCCAAAGACCCCCATAGGTGAGTAAGAATGTGTGTGAAGGAAATGGGAAAAAAATGTCAATGCATTACATTGTTGTGTGTTTATATTAGTGTATTAAGTGTGCAAATTAATCGCTCATTTTTTATCTGTTTAAAATGTACCTTAAAGGGAGACGTGTCAAGTATTTAACACTCTTTATTTATTATTGGAAATCAATTAACAACACAAAACAATGACAAATATTGTCCAGAAACCCTCACAGGTACTGCATTTAGCATAAAAAAATGTGCACGAATCATAACATGGCAACCTCAAGCCCAACAGGAAACAACAGCTGTCAGTGTGTCAGTGTGATGACTTGACTATGATTTGCCCCAAACTGCATGTGATTATCATAAAGTGGACATGTCTGTAAAGGGGAGACTCGTGGGTACCCATAGAACCCATTTTCATTCACATATCTTGAGGTCAGAGGTCAAGATACCTCTTTGAAAATGGCCATGATCGTTTTTCCTTGCCCAAATTTTGAGCAACAAGCTAGCATGGCTGGTATCAATGGATTCCTTAGTATCTGCAGTCTAGCTTAAAAACTGAGCCCGCTACAACCTAAAAATTGCAAGTTGCGTTATTGCGTTAAAGAAATTAGTGGCGTTAAAACAAATTTGCTTTAACGCGTTATCGTGTTAACTTTGAAAGCCCTAGTATACATGTAAAGTACATTATTCTTAGTTCCAGCCAGTCATTTTTGTTTTGAATTGTAGAAGATGCAAAGGATAAAAGAAAGTATATAAATAAGTCTATCTATTTAAGATTCAGCTGCTTCATTATTTGCCATAAAAGCTACGCGACCTTAAAGAGTGAGTTAGCTAATGTGATAGCCCGCCTCACATATAGCATATTAAGAGCCCGTTTCACTACTGACCTTTTAAAACATGCCTCAGAGTAATACCACGCTGGCCTCTATTTGCATCACAGTTAGATGCTCTGCACTAATGAGCCAAAACAACTGACATAATACATTTTAAAACCACAAATGTGCAACTCAGTGCCAGGCAAGTTCATTTATTCATCATTTTAAAAAGGTTATTCATATAAGCAACACTCAAGAACAACTCCACAGGTGCGTACTGCTTATCAGTATAGCAAAGCTTAACTGTGAAAGTAGTTAGGGCCTTGTCTAATACTAATACTGTAACATGAATTGTAATGATAAGAGCACTTCAACAACATGTAATGTAGTTTTGAGAGAGACACTTCTGCGCAATATTCCTCTCATGTTGCTCTGCAAAGTCACTGTCACGGTGACGTTATCCAAATCTTTACTACAGCTGATGTTGTTGCTTTGGGTGACAAACTCAGAGAGGCAAGTCTAATTCCTGCCGTACTGGCCCTCACACACACACACACCCGCACACACACACTCACATACACACAGGAAATGGCACTGTTTGTTAGGTAAACAGAATTAGCATAACTGGAGGAAAGCCAGTGCAAGCCAGGAGTCAGGAGGAGGGGAAAGAGATGTTCCTCAAGATCAAATCAGCTTTTCTCTTTGTAGTCAGAGACACTTGTGTTGATGCATAAGGCAGAAGAAGGCAAAGCACCTTTGGTAAGAGATGACGGAAACATGAAGTGATAATCAAAGCCTCCTGACTCCCTTCCCTCCCAGGGCTCCCACTCCATCCTGTAAGGTTAAAACACTAAATGTGAAAGCTGCATTCAGTACATCTGAATAAGCATGTGCTTGTGTAGGAATACTACAATCCATATAACTGTCATTCTGCTAACTCCTGTAGTTGCTGCTGAGAGGGAGAAGGAGAGGAGAACATAGGGGAGCCGAAAACAAAAAGAGACAGCTATTAAAAGATTGCAAGGGGCCTACAGATCCTTCCCCTCCTCTCCTCCCAATCAGGAGATGAAAGTCCGATGACAAGCTGTCACTTCATCCTTGCCCACCTCTTACTGCTAGGCTCATGACTATGGCAGCTCTCACGCTTTTTCTCTCCCTCTCCCTTCAGTCACACACGATCTCTCTCTTCTTTTTTCTTCTCGATGCTACAGTAGCTTCTCTTGGGGCTCTGGCTTCTCATGATTTCAACTTTCCTCTGTAAAGGACTGTGTTTATATGCCAATCTTAGGCTACGTTCACATTACAGGGCTTAATGCTGAACTCCGATCTTTCTGCCTAGACTGTTCACATTCATTATTTGAAGTGACCCATATCTGTGTGAACAGATCTCTGCCCTGAAACGCCTCACATGTAACCAATAACGTCACACACATGAGGGACTGCCCATTGGCCTGAAAATACAACCTGGAGTTGTTGGAATTCAGCGACTGACAAACTCTGTTTACATATTGCTCAATTTAACAGATCTGGGTTCATTTGCTTGTAATGTGAACGTAGCCTTGCATTAACTTTTACTTTCTCCTTTCATCCAGGTGCTGTTGTGGTCGTCTGATAGGTCAGCATGTGGGCTTGCCCCCGGGCATCTCATCCAGTCAGAATGATAAGGCAGAGCGTTTGGCCAAGAATGACAGCCTGTCGGAGAAGTGGTCGATCAGCAAACACACACAGCTCAGCCCCACTGATGCCTTCGGCACCATTGAGTTCCAGGGAGGAGGACACTCCAACAAAGCCATGGTGACTCTCATAACTACTAACTCTGCTGTGTAGCTTTTTGTCAGTGTCCCTGCTGAAACTTTGCTTCTCGAGATTGCCCCAAGGCAAACAAAAACAGAGCAACTTGACGGTTTTGGAAGTCCAAAAATACCCATCCAAACAACCAGGTGTCACGGTAAACTTGACCTCTGATGGAAGTGGTCCCTTGTGTTGAGAGGTGTGGTTTTGAAAATGGTACATTGTAGTGAGACGTATCAGTTGTCAAAGAGAGAGTGGTCCTCGCTGAATACACTGTAAAAAGAGGATTGCAATCATTGCAACGTCGATAAAGGCAGTAGCGAAAGCTGAAAGTGCACAATAATCGAATGTGATTTGCAGATATTTTCCTCCGCTGCTGTAAACTGATGCAGTTTGACAGCACACAGGTTCAGAGGAGGGAAGTGTTAGATGCTTGGCTTACTGAATTGAATTCCACTCTTGGTCTGGATGTCACAGTTATAGCAGCGCTGTGAAATTGGTTGAATATGCCAATGACTGCCAATTCTTTTTTTGTCAATTAATACATTTCATACATAGTCCAAATACAAATGTAATGAGGACTCATCTACAGTCTTTGTGTACCTTCATAAATCTAGCTTCCCTTCCAATTACACTGTAACTGGCTAGATAATCAAATTTAAACACATATGCAACGAAAATTCATCACATCAGGATGGAGCAAAATCAATGAAATGGGTGTAATTATTAGGTAATTACATATAATTATTGATTTAAAAGACTTAAGTGTCTAGAGACTGCAGCAGATAACATTTTGCCTGACTAATAGATCCATCTCAAAAGTAGTTTGATTATACATGCTATTCACGCAATCACCGCCTATGATAACCACGGTGATGGAATCACATCACACATACTATAGCATTCAGGGAATTCAGATGATTAAGGCCGCTGAATTATGTCTGATTTATTGCCAGTGTTAAATAATTCATCCAGACACATGTCAGGTTGGGTGTCTGAGGGTGAATTAGATAGATAAGCAGATGCTCTATAATGCATGTGGTTCTCCAATCACGGCAAACATCTGTTCAATACTGTTGTAGCTCCAAAAATGAAAGCCACACACTCGGGCAGGTCTGCAGCCCCAATCCATGTGATATATTCTCCACTTCATAATTTTGCCTTCACAGATTTGCTTCACACTGAATGCTTTTATAATGTATGTGTATGTGTGTGTTCCTGTTTGTGTTTAAGTCTTAGGCACATGCAGACTTCGAGTCACCATGTGCCTGAGGGTGATGCCGGTGTGCTAATCTGTACATCACTGACACATGCCCCACTGTTTTCAGTACGTGCGGGTGTCTTATGACACCAAGCCTGACCTGCTGCTCCACCTGATGACCAAGGAGTGGCAGCTGGAACTGCCCAAGCTGCTCATCTCAGTCCACGGGGGCCTGCAGAACTTTGAATTACAGCCCAAACTCAAACAGGTCTTTGGCAAAGGGCTCATCAAGGCTGCCATGACAACAGGAGCCTGGATCTTCACAGGCGGGGTTAACACAGGTGAAGTACAGTACAGACACGCTGCTTATTTTCTGTAAAACAATCTTTACTATACTGAAACATTTTGCTACATTTGCTAGAATGTTAGTTTAAATATTTCTGTGCAGTGTAAAAAAGCCTCCTTTCTTTTTATATAAAAATAAGTGGACTTGTGCTAGGAGTATGATGAGTGTATTCAAATGTTCTCCATAAGATATCAGCTATTAAATAACCATTTGTCAAGCCCCTCAGGGCTGTAAAGATGTTGAACCACTGAATCACTGCCAAAGGGTTCTTTTAAGCATATTACGAGCACTCAACTATACTTACGGAAACTCATAGTTAAACCAGACAGGTGAAAATAACTCTCAAGTAGTCTAGACTGCTTATTTTTATTGCTAGAAGTCAATGACATTGAGACGAAAAGGTGTATTTTATTACTTAAACTGTATTTAAATCAGGGAAAGAGTTCTCATTTTATTAGTTGCGTGACAGAAATGACTGAGGAGGCAATTAGGGCCTATCGTGAACATACACTTTTCAAGGAGTGATATTCCATTGAGAGCAATATAGGGGTTTCCCTGTTGTCTTGAAGAATCGAGGTTGTGGAGAAGATCGGCTTAAGACTTTCATGAATAAGGAGATCTCTTTTCAGAGATACTGAGAAGCTGGATGAATTTGGCCTCAAGCAGGATTAATGAGGAGCTCAGTGGATGGGATCTTGAGCATAGGAGGCGGAGGGATGAAAATGTGAAGGCAGTCCAGAAGGAAACAGTGTCTAAGTCTGACAGCAGCAAGGTGATTGGGCAAAATACCATAGGTAGAAAAGAATATAGGGAAAAAGAAAGGTCGTCAGCACATGGATTATGTATAAATATGGCGTTATCATGCATAGGGTTGGGCAATATGACGGTATATATCACCGTGCAACGGTAGAAATGTGTCCATCGATTTGTGAATGGGTTTTTAGTTAGATGCCTTAAATAAGGTCTGTCGTTAACACAACATTAAGAGATTTTACCGTTTTGTTCTATGATATAAAATACATCAGTAAATATCCCACTCATGAATTTTGAAGGTTGTTATGTCTTAAAAAAGACCTAACAAGTGGCTAAATGAAAGTACTTAACGTCATCATGCCAACTTGTCCGCCTTTACAGCCTCGTTGTGTACACTTGATATGGCGAGATCTGACAATCTCGCAAATCCAGCTGCCTCGCAAGGTAACGTGATTTGGCAGTAGGAGGCATCCCAACCAACCCAATATGAGGCAGAACTCTGGTTATATGATTATCAGACATTTGCACACTAGTTTAATTTGACAGTGTTTTGTCAGCTTTTTGAAACAAAAGATGACCAAATCCTGCAGGAAAAGTCTTCTTTTTTTCTTTTGGTATACTCTAAAATATCAATTTATATGATTTTTATATTGCATGGCAATAAAAAACGATTAAAAAACGTGTATACGTGTAAAAACGTACATACAGTCCCTTTAAATAAGAACAAAGATGGGAGGAGAGATAAGAACAGTTGGAAGGAAATGATACAGCGTTGGATGCTGTAGCGGGCTCACACTTGAATACAGGAAGGAACAGAAAGTGAGATTTAGTGACACAATGGGTGCAAAGGCAAGAAAAGAGGAAGAGAGAGGCCTGAATAATGGATGGAGGGATGAATTGGAGGGACAGTGGAGGTAGAGAAAGAATGAATGACAGCAGGAGGGATGGGATAAGATGGCCTCCAGGTCTGACTGCTGCTCCCCTGAGGACAACAACGAGAGGCCTGGAGCTACGACCTGTCTGTGTTTGAAGCTCTGTGTGCGAGTGTGTGTGTGTGTGTGTGTGTGTGTGTGTGCATTCACATTGGCTGCCACGCTAACCGGCTGCGCTAACCGGCTGCGCTAACCGTGCGCTTCATAGATCCTGTTTATCCTTCACAGCCGAGTGTATCATTATCTAAGTTTACACTGTGTATTGATCGTGACGAATTCTGATTTTGTTATCTGTTCCTCTGTCCTTCTCTCTCTCACACACACACACACAAACACACACACACAGGAGTGATTCGCCATGTAGGTGATGCATTGAAAGACCACGCCTCCAAGTCAAGGGGGAAGATCTGCACCATTGGCATCGCTCCGTGGGGCATCGTAGAAAATCAGGAGGATCTTGTTGGCAAAGATGTAAGTCTCTGAGAACAAACAAACAGAACAATATGAAACCGTTTCAGAGCGGGCGCTTGCGTGCTTTAGCCCTCGTTTGCTTGTGTGTATATGTGAAAAACATCACGTGCAGCCCACAGTTGCCACAACGTGTAAATGGCACTTGACAGTTTATTAATTGAGATGCTGAGTAAGACAATCCAATCTGTGATAAACACTCCTTCAAAGTGAGTTGGACAGCTGGCGGAACCACATGAGACTGTGGAGCACATGCTGACTCATTGAAATCTTCTGGAATCAATGTTATGTTATAGTTAAAATTTTATCAGAATGTCCTACTGAAGCAAGTCAAGCAGAGCAGATTAATGTTGGTAGCTGAAATGAGATAATTAAGTGCTGAGGCTCTTTTCCCATGCTTGATTGGTCTCAACTGTACTCCTAATGACCAGATGAGTTTACCTCAGGTTGTCAGGTGCTTCTCCACTCGACCAAATCCAAGCTTCTGAGAAACTGATGAATTCATCTCGTATAAATATTCATCCAGTTTTTAGTGTAACTTTAATAACAGTAAAATAAATGTGCAGTAGCTATTGAAAATACATGAGTGAATACAGAGTCTTTTAATTTTTTATTGTTAAGAACCAAATAAACATCTTTTATCACCCTGACAAAAGCTCTATGTTTAAACATTGATATGTTAGAGGGGCCCCCCTGTGATTTAGTACTGAACCTCCATAAAGCTGGAGGACTCACAAGAGACAGATTTTAAAAACAGATGTCAAAATCCAGCCCGTTCTCATTCCCAGGGCGTCAAATAGTGGCGCTTTGTCATGGCTGTTCAATTCCACAGCACAAGGCACCCTTTAGCACCGGTATGCGACGCACAGGGCTTTCCATTAACTACAATGTAAACCTATCGGCGACAACAGCGGCAACAGTAAACGTTCAGGGAAAGTGCTGTGGTGACGTATTATAAAAAGCGAAAGAGACACACAGGGCGGGCTGAAGAGGAGGTGGATGGCCCAACAATACAGGGCTTTCCTCCAGGAGATCGCTGATGGTGTCCCGTGTGTTAAGTTTCATTTTCACGTTACAATCAGCTGTCCCATGTACACAACATCAAGTCACATTTTCACTGTACAAACTTAGTAATTTTTAGCCCAACCATGTTGTTTTTTCCTAAACCTAACTAAGTGGTTTTGTTGCCTAATCCTAAGCAAGTTTTTTTTTTTTTATTCACATTAAGCACATTTACTGCGAGCAAAAAGTGATCCCAAGGGCACTGACAAGGCTAGTATGTGATGCGTTGGGATGAGAATGTGTTGCACAATTGGTGCAGCAGAGGCAGAGATATCCTGACTTTTAGTAGTGAGTATGGGTCAAGCCCAGAAATGTCGGATCCCACATCACCCATGATGCAACCAGTACCGTCTCTTCGTTAGTTGCTCTCTTACGCCTTTCAAACTGTGCCCAGTTTGTAACATTGGCTTGCCGTTAAAAGTGCTCCTTTTATTTAAACCCTTGAAAATGAAAACATTCTATAATGTTTGCCAAATGATTTTTTTTTGCCAATACTTGGGTTACATTAATGGTACATTTTTCCTTTGTCAAGTAACCTGTCAGCTGTGGGCTTCTCAGATGTTTGTGTAACTGTTAAATCTTCTCTTGGACAGGTGGTGCGTCCATACCAGACCATGTCCAATCCCATGAGCAAGTTGACGGTTCTAAACAGTCTCCACTCCCACTTCATCCTGGCAGACAATGGCACCACGGGAAAGTACGGCGCTGAGGTCAAACTGCGACGTCAGCTAGAGAAACACATCTCCCTGCAGAAGATCAACACACGTGAGTGGAATTCACCGTATCTGCCTGTCATTGGCTACTGACCTACTTACCCTAAATTAGCGAAGGTGTTTTTCGAATGACACGGCGAGTGATAACAGCATAATGAAACTGTAATCCTCATTTTATTGACGACACCACCGTGGATTAATTGGGTTCAAAATCTATTTTATAGCTGCAACCAGACTAAAATTATCTTTACCTGCTTCGTACTGATCACATGCTGTCAGACAGCGTATTTTTAGCCAGCTGTGATATAACTTGATGAGCCTTTGAAACCGTCTCTCCCTTCAGGAGGGGTTTATTTTTTTTCTTTCAAAGCTTCCTGACAGCTCCGATGAACCTTTTCCTCAAATGAACCTCTTGATAATCATTGTCTCCTTGTTCCACAAAGACCAAACGAGCCATCAAACACAGACATAATGACCAGCACACGACCTCTGTACATGTACATACACACATGTACAGTATTATGTACTGTAGATACAACAAATACATTAAGTTGTACTTATGTACACACACTTAAAGGAATGAAAGGTGCGTCAGATGTTTCTTTTGTTTTTTTTATCTTTATTTGACACTTGATAGTGCAAGCCAATCGCAAGTATTTTAAACCACTGGGTCAACATCACAGACGTCAAGATGGCCTAATTTCTTTGTGTATTTTTGTATATTTTGACAGACACACAAATAACAGGGTATTATTACAGACTGCTGTTGAAACTCAACAGAATATTGCTCTCTTCTGTATTTCTTTGCAGCCCTCCATCCCTTCATTTTTAAATTTGTTGCATCAAAAGTATATAATGCTCATAACAAGGGCAGCAAGAGTACATTTGAATCCTTGTTTGTGCGAGACGCAGGTGTTTATGTCCTGCGTGTATATTAATGTGTATTTGCGTCTTCACGTGCACATATTTGCCTTTGTATGGAGTGTTCATCCACCGTTCAGCCCTTGTCACATTGCATTTCTCTGTTTTCAATTTCCACAATTTACTTTAGCTGGAAACCAAAGGGATTAGCATGAATACAAAATGCATTTCTGTCTTTTTTTCTTTTTCTTTTCTCTTATTCTCTCTCTCTCTCTCACACAGGCCACAAACAACGACACACACGCACACACAAACCTCCCTGATACCCTTTAAATACATTTCTCTATAGCCTCTCACAGCATTGTGGAGAACGTGTCAGAGCCGAGAACAAACCTGAGTCAAAGAAATTTGGTTTGCAGCCATGATGTATTTGTTATTACCTTCTTTTGTTGCCAACATAAAGCCATTGTATAATACGTTCCTCAGGGTTTGTGAGACATAAATGCACACATTTTAACATCAATGCTTCTTTAAAAACTGAGAGTGTCAGGAAATAGATGTCACCAAATGGAATCTCACCTTTGTCAACACCATTTCCATTCGCTGTCAGACCTATCACTGATGTTCACTGATAGGGACTTTATAACGGTGTGTTAAATGTCACTCAGAATGAAACTGGCCTTCTTTTTCCACTAACCATTACTATATTCCTCCTAACCTCTTGTCTTCAGAGATTTAAGAAACGTCCCTGGGGTTTGACAGGATACACAAATGTACTTCTTCCTTGTTCATCATCCAGTCATGTGACCTATGGACTTCCCTTTGTCATCCTATGCCTGGACTCATACAAAAGGGGCTGGGAAGGCAAAGGGACGCCCAGTCGTCATACAAGCATCTGACCATCCATATGATGGGAATGTACTGCGCCATCCCTAATTTATCCATCATATGAACATATGTTTGGATCCAGCACTAATACTGCCTGGTAGGGGTGGAAATCACCAGACCCCCATGATACGATATTATCACGATACTTACGTCACAGTACGATCTTATTGCGATATGCTGAGTATTGTGATATATTGCAATTTATTACCTTTTTTTCAACTGCAAATTATGAAGTTTTTCAACATCTGTTTTATCTGATAAGATCCAGTTTTCACTCTATTCATCTAAATAGTTTTTATTCACATACAGTATCTTGAGGTCCGAGGTCAAGGGATCCCTTTGAAAATGGCAATGCCAGTTTTTTCTCACCAAATTTTGTGTAACTGGAGCGTTATTTAACAATCTTCCCAACAAGCTAGCATGACATGGTACCAATCAATTCCTTCGTCCTGTCTAGTTTCATATGATACCAGTATCTTCATTCTAGATTTGAGACTGAACCCGTTATAACCTCTGAAAGACAGAATTGCGTCAGATTGTTAAGATGTTAATAGTTTATTTAATAAAAGGTCGATACTTGATGTCAGTGTATCGATACAATATTGCCACGCAAAATATCACGTCACTATTCTGTAATTTTCCCCCCACCCCCACTGCCTGGGATCTACTAATGAAACAAGTTGATAGGTGACCATGTGTACTGTAAATCTGCTGCTGGCCATCCATAACACAGAGCTATCACTCTGACACTAACCTTAACCTCAGCAGTGTCTGAGGTTACACTGATAACCAGCTTCAGTTTTATAACCTGCCACTCAGCTTGGCAACTGTTGCCTCTTGAGGTGAAGTGCTGTATCAGCCAAAATGGATCCATAGCCCTAATCATAACTATTGTTACGTAGTATGACGTGATTTTTTTATCTGTGATTCACATGAAGAGCATTGTTTGCATAATCAAAGCAAGTTTACCTTCTTTTGTCTGGGCACTGATAAATCTAGCTATTGTTGTTAGGAATTTCATAATGTTGTAGTTGGTAAATTTACAAAATCTAAACATTATCATAAAGCTAATTTAAGATCGCCCTACTGGCTATCACCACCTGTTGAGTATAGCCAAGGCAAATTGTTCGAAAAGTGTTACAAAATAAATAAATAATAATAATGGTCTGTGGTCCAGAGTGTACCCCGCCTTCACCCAATGTCAGCTGGGATTGGTTCCCGCCCTCCCGCGACCCTGACTGGGATAAGCAGTTACAGATAATGGATGGATGGATGGATGGATGGATGGATGGATGGATGGATGGTCTGTGGTATAGACCAATAAAAAATACAGGTGTGGCAGCTGCACATACGCACACTCAGTAATAAGAGGTGATGTTGAAATCAAAGCAATTTAATAAGTAATAATTCATTTCTGCATGGCTGTGAAATTTGAGGCTAATTTTAAGCTTCTTAACATGAGAAAAAAAACTCCGCTAGAACAGCTGCAATCCTGAAGCTCTGCATAATAGCAAAGGGACAATTTTACTCCCAAAAGAGGTTAACATACATCAAAGGAGTTAAACACACGATCTGACAAACCAGCCACATATCCATTTTCGTATAGTTTGAATGTTGCTACAATTTATATTGCACAGATTGTCAGGTAAATGTGCAGCCCCAGTGTGTGTGGGTCTGTGTAAATGTAATGTACCTCGTACCACACGTGTATCCTTCACTTCCTCATTCACCTCTGAAGGGCTGGCAGACAAGGACCATTTCTTGATTTGATTACCTGTCCACGGTCAATCGAGAAGTGCATCAATTTTCCCCACAGCGGGGCTCCCGTGGGATCCAAGAGTAGCCTGAGGTCCTGTCAAGGAACGGAGGATAAAGAAAGTAAAAAGGAAAAAAGCAGTTTAGTCTGAATGGCCAAACATGTGGGTTGCGGACCACACGTAACCACAAGCTCTTATTTTTCTCTTAACACACAGTAGTCACGCACGCTGCACACAAACACAAGATGAAAGAAGTGTGGTGGATAGATATGTGTAATCTCCCCCTGTGGTGTTTTTTGTGATGTCTGAGCAATCCTGTTGCTAATCCTACTGTGCCTGTGTGCGATTTTCCATGCAACGGCTATCACCATGTGAGTGCCGGAAATGCTGTAGCAATCAAATTTGCTCCACAATATAATAACACAACTTTTAAATATGAGAATCGATTCTATATAACTAATAGGAGTGTGTTTCGGTCTGGCTGCGCTCTAGATATAGTTTGGATATTGCAAACAATGTTTTTAAAAAATCTTCTAGGTCACGATAATTTGACTTGTTACATTTTGATTCCCTGTCCCCAAAATATATTTGTGGTCATTTTGCACATTGCGCATTTCCATCGCAAGTTATGGCAGCACCATTGGCACCTGTCAGAACTCATCATTGGAGGACAGTTGGGCAGTTCCTAAACCTCTTAACACCACCCTTGGTGACAAGACTTGTGTATTCCCCCTGCATACCTCCAGTCTCTGCTGTATATTTGGTGTTGCGGAAGGTGTCGCCTCATGTGGTTTTGTGCCCTCTTCAGTGGAAAGTGGACAAGAATATGGAAGGGACAGCTCTTGTTGGGGGTAAACAAAATAAATGGCTTGAGACAGGCAACTGGGGTTGGGAGGCTGTAAAATATGGTGAGTGGACTGGAGCCAGCACATTCACACGCTTGAGTAAATGCTCAGCACTGTGCCCCGCCGTACATGCATGGCTCTCTCGTGACTTGTTCGGCCCGACGTGGTCTAGCTTGGTACAACATGGACGGAGATGCAGATGCCAATGAGCCTGGATGACCGTGACAAGGATTCAGCTTAGGCAGCACAGGACGCTTCACATGCAAACAGAGGGACAGAGCTTATAACCAGTGATCCTGAACATTGCATAATATTCAAATTGTTGATTTGACTCACTCTCAATTATGGACTTTGAGGACACACAGTGACATATTTCATTTTTAACTCCTCCTTACTGTCTCCTCAAGGTAGCAGACATTGTCAAACTGAAAGATGAAGAAAATCAATAAAATGATTGGCACCATTCAGCACAGCTCACTCAGCCACCGCACAGCTCTTTTGACACGTCTCCATGAGGCTATAATGCTTTTTTAATCACACACCTGCCTCAGAGAGATGACAAGTAAAAGAGGGAGAAAGGAGAGTGAGAAAATGAAGACACGGAAAAGGGATTGAGGGCGAGCAGAGAGGGGAGAGAATTATATAAAGCACAAAGAAAGTGTGATGCAGCTGTTGAGGATGCAGGAGGTGAGACGGGATATTACCTTGAGGTGTCTTCACTGAAAAAGCAGGATGAAAGAAGTGAAAAGGCAGAAAGAGTAAGGACATTGATTCATGAGTGTTTTCTTACTTACTCTCCTCTGAACAAAAAAAAAATACGAAAACCCTGCATCTTAGTCACACTTTTTTGCACATGTGAAAATATTAAATTGTGATGCACACGCCAGGCCCAAAGACAAGTTATTAATTTGTGCTAGTTTAGATAAAGTCTGCAAGAATGAATGAGGCACCTTGAGTGTACCCTCTTCCATTTTACTTAAATTACTTGGAATATTAAAAAAGGGCACATAAGTACTTTGTATATTGAATGAGTGCGTCAGTGTAGGCATGGGTGCATTTTAACTCTGAGTCGACTGTGTAACCTTCACTGACCCTCATATAGCCGTGCTTTCATTAATCACGGCATAGGTAAAAGATGAAGTAGCTCTGGTAATTGAATCCAGAAGCCATAAGGTCTTGCGTTGCAGATTACTGTAGCTGTGACATTGTGACCTCCACCATGGAGCAGTCCATACAGAAGAGATTATAGCTAAGCTATGGTACATGGGAAGCCAAGAGGGTAGTAATGCTGTTCTTTCAAGCACTATAAGTGCCTGGACAAACTCTTGAATTTTCAAATATAGCTTATGATATTGCCCCTTTCTTACACTCTCCAACTGTGTGACCAACTGGATTACTTGGTGGCTCTTGTTCTTTGACACATATATCACACAGCTGCAGTTTCACAGTTTGAGTCTGGCTTAGAAATGTCACCCTCTGCTGAATGTATCCAATAAAGCACGTCTAGCAGGAAAATATTATGTATTAAAGCTTGTAAATTGTGCTGTGCAAAAATTAATATTCAAAAGCCATTTAGATGTTTACAAGTTAATTCAAGTCTCGAGACAATTAATACTATGAGTCGTGTAAATTGATATTAGTTTTTCATGAGCCCTCTGGTCGATGGTTTTGGTCCCAGCGGTGGTGCTGCATTGATGACTGGTTAAATCAGTGGAGCTGAGCTGAGCTGGCTCTGTGGGAGTGGATCAGTAGATAAAATAGTTGTGGGCACGTGAGAGAATAAAGTGTACAGAGACAGCATGGGGACAGTAAAAGTCATTGGGGGAAAGGTGTGTTCGTGCACGAAAGGATACACAAAAAAATACGTCAAAAAGATAAACATGAAGCGCCAGAGTGTTCAACCCTGTGGTGGAGAGATAACAACGCCAGTAGAGGGTATTGGTTGGATGCAAGACTTGATCCAGGTATGGTTCCAGGTTGAGGATGTGCAGAGTGTTATGTGGTGTGGAACGAGTTTGATTGCATGATCAGTAGTGTGAACTGTGGAAAAAATAAACAATTAAAGTTGAATCAGGAGAGACTTCATGTAGAGTGAACAAATAGATTAATTACACGGTGAACAATCAAATTAAAAATTGTGGGGAGTCTTTGGCAATTAGACCCCATCAAGACATATTCAGAGGGGTAGTGATGCCATGGTTCGTACAGGAAGATTCCCAGATGGAGTCTAGACACTGGTGGTGGTGGTGAATGTGATGAAGACTGGAGGTGAATGGGGTGGAGGAGGGTCACGTCCGTTACTTAGACTGTAGATGGACGACGCATGTCCACTTACATCCACCGTCCAAAAGTGAAACCAAAATATCTCAGATACGAGAGTTGCCATCTTGAGATTTTGACGTCATTTGCAGACAGAGTCTGCGCAGTAGTGATCGGGGAGCTGGAGCCGTGGTATCGAACACCCGCCTGAACCTATCGCGAGCCGAGCACCGCCGCAGCTTGTTAGTAATTAGAGACTCACAGCTGTCAATCATGACGTCTCACCCCTTTTTTATAGCATCAAATAACCAATTAAAACCAAACTCATTAGAAAAATGAACACTTGGACATAGAGTATATCAGCGTGATAAAAACTACCTAAAATGACAGAGACCATCTTTGGGAAAAAACTTATTTGACGTGTATTTCGACTTCTTAGTTTGCCCCATCCGCTAACATGGAGGAGGTGGGATTTATGACCTATACTGCAGCCAGCCACCAGGGGGCGATCAAAATGTTTTGGCTTCACTTTTGGGGAGCTGTCATGTCGTACATCTTTATATACAGTCTATGGTTTGTTCTTTTTAAAATGACACTGACAGCAGAGAGGAGAAACAGTCTATAATTTAGAATTTAACGGCAACGACATGATTGGCTTAGGGAGATCGTGACAAAATCTGATTGGTTAACTTAGAGTGAATGACCATAGTCAGCTGATGGAGTAGAAGTCGGAGAGTGATAGACAGAGATTTGTGAATGAATAAGAAAAAGGAGTCTCCCTGACTGAACTTTGGCTAAGCTTCAAGATTCAATTGTTTCTTCTTATGTGTTACAAACCACCATTTTATATATGATAATGGGCTAAACAAGAAACCTGAGTTACTGCATTCCAGCATTTCCAATAACTCACTGATAGGCTAGAGTGAGAGTCAAAACAAGGTGACATATCTACGACTACTCAGAGGGGGACTGTAGCCCTTGTGACGTGATGACATGTTTACTGTTGCTTTTATGGATCATTTAAAGTGCAGAGTGGAGATACGTATTGTATCTCATTAGTTGCTGATACAAAGTTGTCTGAGCAGATACTAAAGTGTTTTGGCAAGGACAAGTCAAGTCATCTAAGACCCTATTTATACTTGTCATTTCAAGTGTCTTGTATCGGAATAAAGTCCAGATGACATTTAATACACTTTCTTATAAACTTGATTTGACTTTGGGAGAGGATACATTGTCTTCGGTACAAGTTTTGAACCCACAAACACATATACAACACTATGTAAGCTTCAGCACTTACAAAATAAGGCTTCCATACATGATTTTTTCATAGACAGGGCTCTCAAAGAAGCACATACAGGCTCACATACTCGCCACCACACAAATCAATGGGGTAAAATTCCTTTAACCCCAATTTCCCAGTTGTAAATGTATTTTCCTGAACAATAACACCATTCATGATTGATTCTCTCTGGCTCACGGCCTTGGTAACACTACAACTCGACTAAAATGACTTTTAAAAGGTGGCACAGACCATCTGATTTACTCTGAATTCCTTTGAGTATGTTAAAAAAAAAATGACAAGATATGTTGATGTCACAACACGACTGAAAAAGTAAAGTTTGAGAGAGGATTTGCCCTTTTGATGTACCCCCTGACCTTTTGTTCTGTTGCCTGTCGAGTCATGTTGCCTTCACAGATCCGATGTTTCCTGTCTGCTTTAGTTGTTGCCAGGATAATGATGTTTGTGTGTGTGTGTGTGTTTTATTTTTTTTGGTTCTGGTGTTGAGGGGTGCGAAGACAACGACCCACATACTGTAGCACACCTCCTCCAGTCATGCTGATACTAATTTGACACATACAAGGACAAACTCGCAGACACTCGCACACACCCACGCACGCACAGAGACACACACGCGCGAAGGATGAGTCATTGCTGGATCCTTAATTAGGACCATTTAAGCATGTTATGTGTGTCTCGCTTACACGCTCCTCGTTTCCTCCTAATTCCTTCTTCTCCTCGTCGCTTCCTCGTCTCCCAGGCTGGATAAATATAGAAAGATATGGCCGCGAAGTCTCATCGACCACCTCTCTCCTTCTCTTCTGCTTCTGCTGTTTCACACAGTTTCACACAGTTTCACACAGTTTCACGGTAGTTTCTCCTCCTGAGAGATAAGGTGTGGGCACTGGGTTAAAACCATGTATGAGACAGAGAGAGACGAGGGAGAGAGTAGGGGTTTGCACATTGTGTTATCTGATGCGTTGGAGTGTGTGAATGGTGCATGGATACAGTCATTACAAGAATACGGGTTGGAAAGGCTGAATGTGTTGAGGGAGACAGTATAGACTGTGTAGGGTATTTTGTAGGGGCGGGGGATAAAACCGATACAGCAAAGTTTGCGTTATTTTGTTTGGCAATATTGTATCGATACACGGATGTCAAGCATCGATCTTTTATTATATAAACAATTAACCTCTTAACAGGAGGGAAGAGTGATAAATAATGCTCCGAAGTTACGCTGAATTTTGGCGAGGAAAAACTGGCACTGCCATTTTCAAAGGGATCCCTTGACCTCTGACCTCAGGATATATGAATGAAAACTCTGAGATGAATGGAGAGAAAACTGTATCTTACTAGATAAAACATATACAATAATTTGCAGATGAAAAAAGTTAATAAATCACAATATATCGGAATACTCAGCATATCGCAAAATGTTTAACATCGCAATATCGTGACTTAAGTATTGTGATGATATCATATCGTGGGGCCTCTGGTGATTCCCACCCCTAGTATTTTGTGTAGAGTGTGTATTTTATGAAATCACGTATCCACAGAATATACTATACACTATTTCACTGTATAAATCAGTATATTTATCATTATCTCCAGCCCAAAGTTGGGAATCAAAACTTAAAACAGTTAATATAACATAACAGATTGTTTAAATAATTCAAAGACCAACAGCTCTTGTTGATAAATCACCCAAGTGGCAGCAGATGGACAGAAAGAGACGTCTTTTACAGACGAATACTCTCAGCGCAAAGTCTTAAACCCATTTTCCCATCAAAATATCAACAACTCACTTTGCACTGTTTCATCTGAATGAACCTCCCACCTGTTTGCGCCTCTCCTCCCACCTGTGCGCTGTGCACCAAAATAACACACAGACGGGCAAGGAGAATCTCAAGGTCAGGAAACAGTTGAAGCGCGGCTTTCACTATGTTGCAAGGCATTTTATAGTGAACAACAGATGGGAGACATAACAACGAATAACAGCATCTCCCTACCACCCGCATCCTGATTTCCACAGAGACTTAAAATATATTTTTTTAAAGAATAGGAAAATAATGTTTATCCTTCTCTCAATGTAACTGTCAGTTAGGCATACATATTGTATATGTATCTGTGTGAAAGTGTTCAATCAGCATCACTGCTTGGTGTAGTTGGATGTGGTCAGAAGTGTGCACCTGTACCCAACAATGATTCATAGTGTACTGACACGCCCTGGAGTACGCCTCTGCAACTGTTTTTGGAAGATACAACAGTTGTTCCACTTTAATGAAGTGCATTTATCATTAGAGGACATGTTCCTCCTTCATTTGTAGAGTCCCATCTCACTTCTGGATTAGCAAACATAAAGAAACAGTGATGGAATGTAAAAGTATTGGGAGAAATGAGGAGAAGAAAACACACTGTGTGGACAGTCCACAACAGTGTTGCACTTTGGCAGAGGAAACACTTGATGAACTCCAGTAAGAAGTATTGCATCTTCAATAAATACGCCAACAGATTAGCTCTCCAGCTTTGGGTTCACATTTCCATCTAGAACTATGGGTATTCTTCTGAAAATGCCGACTCATGTAACCCACCCTGCATGTGTTCAACTATTTAGTATTTCATTTGACCTAAAGGGAGAATTCAGACCACATAATCCGCCTCCACAGATAGAATAATTCAAAGGACTCTCAGCTTTCTAACAATCACAGGATTAAAAATATAAAAAGTATAAAATTGCAAGTTCAGTAGAAGCAGCAGAGTGTTAACACTATGTTTAGGGCATTAAATTCCCAGACAGTTTTTTTAGTTGCGACCCCAATTGAAATTCAGGTCATGTCCATGGATCCAGAAAAACTTCCCATAAATACATTATACTACAAATGTGTGTAAAACTAAAAAGGAGTGTCCTGGGCATCATTACGCATTGAGTTATCTCAATTATAAGGTTCAGTAAAATTGAAAGGCAATAAGAATTAATCATAATGTAGTATCAAAATATTGTTTTAAGTGGAAACAGGAGAAACTTTGTCGGCGTTTGCACTGGGTGGACAGCTTTAATTTGAATTAATGGGCTGCCATGTTCATACATCGAAGTTCCCACAGGATTAAATACAGTAATCAAAGCCCTCATCTGTTAAATAGAAAAACTGTAAATGGGAGGTCAAAAGCCATTCTAAAATGTGCTCGCTGTTTTGGGGTAGTCAGGCAAAAGAGAATTTTATTTCATTTGTGGTTTGTTTACGTGTGTGTGCCTCTATCTGTATGTGTGTTTGTGTGAGTGTGTGTGTGTTGTGCGTTCTACCAATTAGCCATGACACAGCTGTGCTTTCCCCTCCTCATCTGCTCCTTGGTGGGTTTCAATTGAACAATAATCTGCTTTAGATACTGTCGCGCTGCCTCCAAAGCTCACTAGTCATCAATATCAATGCTTGATCCGACACAACTGCAAGCTCACACACATGCAGGTAACGGCAAAAAATAGACATCCAAAGGAAAAGGAAGAATCGGATACAAAATACAAGTTATTAGTCTGCGTCTCCCTCACATCCGGCTCTGTTGATATATGGTCGTGTGATGTGTTGTGGCACGGTGACGTTTTACCTCTTTGAAGTAGTCAAGGCCCCTAAAATATTCTCCTTATGTAACTGTCCCTGTTGCAAGGCCGCACGAGGCTGTGTGAGGCAAAGCGTAATGGTGGTGGGTATGCTTCGGCGTGCGTGCGTGCGCTTGTGTGTGCGTATGCGCATACAGTATGGAAGCGCGCATCTGTATGCGCTCGTCTGCCTGCGTGTTTGAGAGACAGACCATGCTTTCTCCTCTGTGAATTATGCAGACCGGGATGAGGGTGCAGGGCGGGGAAGATCCGGCAGTTACACAGCTTTTGAATTAGAAGAGTCAAAACACCCGGCAGAAAACACAACCTCATGAAACAGAATGGGAGGGAGAGGAGGAGAACGGAGGGTCTATAGAAAGAAAGACTGGAGAGACAGGAAGTGAGACAGAGGGCAGGATGAGGGGAGGAGGGTTTAGGAAATGGATTGGACTGAGACCTCTAAAAGGAGGAAAGAACGAAGGGGGGTAAGATAGAAAAGGACTCTTGGGTTTATGGTGTCTTAAAGGTGATGTTCAGTGGGGTAATGAGAAATAGAGTCAGAAAGGAAACAAGAAGAGCAGTACAAGCAAATGTAAGTGTTGAGAGAGGAGAGTTTGGCAGTAACTTTCTTATCTACAGTACCTTCTCCTGTACATCGTCTCACCGTGTGTAAAAAAACAACAACTGCTAATTATACATAATTACTCTAAAGATTAGAGAGATTAGCAGGCAAGGAGACATTTTTTGTGTGGAACAGTGGGGGGGTTTTCAGTGAAACTCATTCACACACACACTCACACCATGTCACAGGAACAGAGCACAAAGCACAAAGTGGGCTGGTTATTTTTGGTACCGGTGCTTTTTTTTAAAAACCTTTCTACCATAATTAGAAAGCGTACAGTGTCTTGACAGTCTTACAGTGAGTCATGAGACATCACAGGTGTCACGTTTGCACCTTTTTTAACACATTTGGATATAGCTTTTCTATTTATAGATCAAGTATTGCTGATGTAATGAAACCTATTTATTGACTATCCTTCTGTTTTTTGGCTGGACCGCAGACGGCCAGCTCTACAGACGCAAAAGTCTGTCACTGAGTGAGTGATTGACTGACTGAGCGACTGAGTGTTACACGAGTTACATGATTGCTCGGCCAATGAGTTGGCCTTTGCTCTGTCACAATGAAAAGGCAGTTAAAAGTCCTTTATGCAAATGAGCCCGTCCAGCACGTCACATCTGGCTCACAAAACCTGGACCAAGCTGTGAAACTAGGCGATGTTGTTCTACAATGAAACGAGATTCAGCAGTGGCATCGCCTATTTCTCACTTAAAATGTTTTCAGAAGATTTTGGTGGATTGTTAAGAAGGAATAACAGAAGGTTTACAAGCAGGCCGCTATGTTGTTTCCTGTTTGAAACGGCAAGGAGAAAACCAGGGACAAATCATGTGCATTCCACGAGAGGGTACGTCACTGATTGAACAGCCAGTTGAGTGGAGCAGCGCGTCCCCTAGTGTCCTCGCCGCACTTGGTGGACGTGTAGTGCTGGATTTAATATTATAAACATAACCACTCACTATTTATGTAACAATTTAGCCATAGATTCACAGACTGACCATACACAGTCCAGTCCATATACTTGCTTTTGACCGAGTCTTATTTTTCTATCTTTAACTTCCCTCTTCCTTCTTCACATTTCTGCATTCTTGTGCAGGTATTGGTCAGGGCGTGCCGGTGGTGGCTCTGATCGTAGAAGGCGGCCCTAATGTGATCTCCATCGTGCTGGAGTACCTCAGGGACACACCCCCCGTCCCGGTGGTGGTGTGTGACGGCAGCGGCAGGGCCTCAGACATCTTGGCCTTCGGACACAAATACTCCGAGGATGGAGGGTAGGCACTCACATGTACTCATTCTGCTGTTATCCAAGGAGAAACGCTTACTTATACAAATTTGATCTAATGTGGAAAATGTGGTAATCCGATTTCTGATATTTTTAGTTTGAGCATGCAATTTCATGTATACTGTACATAACAGCAGCGGAAATAAATACATGTATATATATAAATATATGGTAAACTTGATGCAAGAGCTTGCAAGTATGTATACATTTACTGAAATGTGCTGATGTGTTACTTAAAAAACAAAACACAGTGAACATTTTTGGTTATATTCCTCGTATGAATTCAGTTATTTTTACAGCTTCATATATCCAGTTACAGATTAAGGTAAACCTGCAGAATCACATCTCACCAAGGACACAGAGACAGTAGTGCTGAGAGCCCCAGTCAACCTTGGTTTCACTTTCTGACAAACAGATTTAATTTTTTCCTGCTCCCCCCCTAACTGTTTTATTCTTCTTACTTCTAGCTGACCTCCTTCTTGACACACTCTTTTTTTTCCTCTCCACACCTCTGCAGCATAATTAACGAGTCTCTAAGAGACCAGTTGCTGGTGACCATCCAGAAGACTTTCACCTACAGCCGCACGCAGGCCCAACATCTGTTCATCATTCTCATGGAGTGCATGAAGAAGAAGGAGCTGGTGAGTGTCACTTTCATAGATGTGCACATGCACATGCCAGCTGACACACATGTACATATTTGCACATGCATGAGTATATTTGCAGATGCAGGAAAAGCAAATATATGAGCAGTATATACACACAACATTAAAGCACTGACACATAGACAGACGCTCACTCACACACATACATACACACACACACACACCATGAAACCACTAATAACAGTGTAATATCACCATTCATTTAAGCTTTCATGTCTCTGCTGTATAAAGAAGCCCAAAAATGAAAAATAGCAAGCTCCAATTGACAAATGGATTTGTCAGTTGGAGCTTGCTCACCATGAAACTTTTATTGAAGCAATTATTAACCCATCTTTTATGCATGACATGTAATGTTAAGTGGATGTAAATGTATTCAGATGACGTTTGGGACCAAATGGCCTCCACCTTGAGAGTCTGTATCCCTTTGGCAGTGTTTAATTCCCAGTCCTTTTAGAGCACTGTCAGTCACATGAAACCAACCTCTTATTAATGCTGTTGAAAGCTATAACTGTAGAGGTGGTGTGTATTTATGTCTGCGTGTGTATGCGTTTATCGTGGTACATTTGATCACAGTAGCAGGCGGCTTGATGTTTTCTCGCCACAGGCACACACATTGTGATTGAAAGTGTGCACCACAGCAGTGCATGCAAACACCCACAGACAACCTTACACTCATTCACAAGATGATCATGGTGTTCTATGGTCGGTTATTTCTTTATAGCAGGCCGCTGCTATGTATAAAAAACTGTTGCTTTGGATGCAGTTCTTAACTCAGACTCTGGAGGAGCATTTTTGTGTCAAATTATTGATTTCTTAAGTAAGTCTTGCATCGCCCTGTTGGGGTTTATTTCACAAGAAAAACCGTCTCACTGTACATTATCCCTTAAATAGTCTTCACTGTTTATAATAATACCCGTGCACGATATATATCGTTTCAACATCTGCAATGTGCACATGCGCAATAGTCACATCCCAGAACGTGAGATGTCAGCAAATTAACTCAAACATGTCATGCTACAACCTTTTTGCTGCTTGATACAAAAGGAAAACTTGCATCGTATATATTTTTACACTTCTCAACGGTTGGGGTTAGCGCAGTCTGGGATTTCATATGGCGGGTCAGAGACAGCCGCTTGGTGTTAGAGGATCCTTTCCCCGGTGCTGGCTAGCCCTCGCCGGGCGCCTTTCCTCCATGCCGGTGCGCCGTGACCAGTTCCAATCGGTCAGCTTGGAAAGGCCCAGGTGAATGTGGCTCGCAGCTCCAGCCGTGAGCTTTACAGCACCCCTCGGACCTCACTGCTTTCCAGGCTTGGACTTGCTACGCCCTATCTTTCTGCAAGGATAGACGGGGCTCCTGGAATGACTGTCAACTGGGGTGGACTGTCCCCAGTGCGAGGGGCTGCGACGATGTCGGCAACTCAACCGACCTGTCTTGAAACACGGACAATGTCTCGTTAACCATTGGTGTGATTTTTTTTCCGTGGCAGCGCCATTCATATCTATAAAACAAATGCGTTTAAAATTAAATGTTGTACTAGAGCACACATTTGTTTACAAGAGCGCAAACTTGTTTATCTAGCCTCATAATTTTGCTCTCAAAGTGCATCAGTTTGATGCATTTAACTTGTACTAAATTAAGGCTGAAAATTCCTGTATTTTTTCATATTGCAATATGTATTGTAGATAAAAAAAATATTGCACTGTCAGTTTTCCAACATCGTGCAGCCCAATTTAAATAACAATTGTAACACACTGAGTCACAGAAAAAAAAAATCAAAAGCGTGTGCACAAGCGAAGTGCACACACAGAAACATGCACACACATAGCACACATAGTATTTTGCAGGCAGCCCAGCATTGGTCATGGTTGTGCAGCGTGTAAGTGGATTGATTGTGTTGTCAGTGGGGTTCCAGTGGCTGACTGATGCTCACACTGATGGTTCTTCTGAATACAATACACCAGAGCAGAACAATGTGTGAATCATTCAGCAGGAGCAGCTGTACAGGCCAGATAATCTGATGCTGCCTCACTCTGAACTTAAAAAAACTGTTAACGCTGCCAAACTGAAACGGAGCACCGAAAGTGTATTTTGGCAGTATTATAAAAGTCCACCGACCCTGCTTCACCCTTGTGGTAATATTCCTGTGTTTTACAGGCCAATTAGGTATTTTTCTGAGGAAGGAAGAAAGAAAATGTTCTTTACTGTACCATGCCATCCACAGTTCAAATGCAGACATTTGGGGCTACACTATTCTTCATGTGACAAAAGGGCTATACAGTTACATCTCTAATTAACATGTCTGTATGATCACAGAGTGCTGGAGCAGGTAAACAGTGGGTTAGGTGTTCATATCCAGGATGCTGTACTTCATGTAGTATGTATGAATATAAAAAGAAATAGTCATTTGTGGCTTATAACCTTAACAATGCCATAATACATTTACCAATGATATAAAACTATGATAGCATACTCTGTGGTAATGTATTCACTGGAAGCACTCCTCTTCCTTGTATGTCTTCCAAAAAAAATTCTGGCTTTTCTCTGCAATCATTAGTGCCCATACACCATGCAGTCTCAAAAAGCCAACGTTGATTATGGCTGGAGGAAGAGAGAGAGATAGATGTCATCTGTGTGCAGTCTGGCACCTCTCTCTCTGTCTCACTGAGGTAATTTCACTAGCCTCCTATTTATCAGGCTGATAGGCATCAGGGTTCCCTCCTGATCGCACTCAGAAAGCCACGGATAGGAGTGTTTATGCATTTGTGATTGGAGGGGAGTAACTGTAAGGGAGGAAGGGAGAAAAGAAATCAAATCAAGGTCCTTTAATGAATATAACTCGTCAGTGTGTGCATCCCTTTTTGTGCAGCAAGCAGGAGAGCACAGTTTTTTGACCGCTGTGAAAATGTTGTTTTTGAAAGGCTAAACACCAACAAATATGAATAGAAGCAGAATATTTCTTTAGATAAAAACATGGTGTGCTTTTTGGAAATGATTGCATCTTTCTTTTTTCAACAAAGTTTGACTTTACACCACTCTGAAGTTATTGGGAATATTTAAATCACACAAGTCGGAAACAATCCACCACCAGAATTTAATTCTAGTATAATACTATAATAATATTAGTGTAACCTGATCTTTATCTGCAACTGTGCAGAAACAATCCCGGGTTTAAACAGAATGAATAGACATGCAAAAAGAAAAAGCTAGGCAACATTCAAATGTTGATTTCCAATTTGAATGTCAACGTTATGAATGAAGCTTCAGCTGTTCAACTATTCGGGACAGCCCTAAAAAGTGATACATCCCTTTTGAGATGAGGCCAAAACAAATCTCCCATTATGTGATCATAGGGTTTTCTGGCTCCTTCCCACTGCAGTAATTCACCATATGGGCTCTGCAGGACAACATTTTGAAACTTGTTTGTTACCCCCACTTGTAAAGTATTTTCAAAACATGGTTCTGCATGGTGAACAAACTGTTCATATCTACCGGTAAACTAACTACTATGTACATGGTCTTCTGTGTTGTACTGTGGTATGTACTCATACCTACATGTGCTGGCAGTAGCTGTGCAGGATTGACGATTTTCAATATTTACACTGGAGACTTAAAAAGACAAACATTGCAGGAGAATTGGTGAAGTACTTTTATTTATTCTGTCACCTATGAAAAGTTTATTCAACACTCTCATTCTACAATCATGTTCAAGTATCTCAAGAGATGACAAGAGTGTAAGTTAAGACTTGAGAGGCTCTAGATGTCGCAGCTAACCGACTATAGGGATGCAGTGATGCAGTCCCATAGCAGTTATAGAAACCTGTGTTTACCCTTGTATACCAAAGGCAAGTAGCGTCACCCCATGTTAACACCCAGGTCAGGAGCAGGGTCACAAAACTGTTGCGTTGAATCATTCACACTGGCAGCAAATGTGGGCTTATCCTGGGTCAGTGCAGCGGTCCGAAAGGGGTAAGTGTGTGTGTGCGAGAGAGACAATGAGAGTGTGTGCTCTGTCTGTGTGCCAGTTGGCTGGCACTTTCATTTTTCTGGCTCTGCTGCAGGAAAGCCCAAGAGTAGGAGGAAAAGAGACAGACTAAAGGTGACTGCCTGGGATAATGTATGAGACAGGGAGAGTGTGTCTGCTTCATGCTGGCCTTACACCAGCATACTTTTCCAACGATTTCAAGTGATCGCAGACAAATTTCCAATGTCGGAATAAAATCATAAGAGGTTTGCTAGAGTTGATAGTTTGGTGTAAGGGGGTCATGAAACTCAGTCTGAGCTGCCTTAAATCAGGCTTTTAATCAAATCAAATAAAACGTTTAATATTATCATAAGTTCAATGACCAGTGAACATTCTCAACAACCAATAGGTGTGATTTCTCCAGCAGCAAACAATATTGCTAGCTTCTATCATATAAATCTGTCTGCAGTGCTCCCTCTCTCCCTTTCTCTCGTACATACACGTGTGTGTGTGTCGATTAGTATATGATTGAAGCCAGCAATCAATCTGAAATGTACGGTTAGCTCGCAGGCTATTTATGCTTGCCGCATCCGCGAGGGTCGCGAGTATCCGCATGGCCAAAGTGATGTCACACCATCAGAAACGGCCTTTCGCGGGGATTCCCTGTGGCAGGTTTTTGCCTGTCCATGCAGATACAATTTTTTTTTAACTATGTGGACGAAGATGGGTGGAGGAAATGGAGAACTTTGAGGGGCTTTGAGAATGTCTGTTTGTCACAAGGAGAAATCCGCATGGAGTATAAAAGATCCAACTGTTTCCTTGTCACAAATCCACATCAGCTCATGTTCGTGCGGCCGTCCTTGCGGAAAGCATTTTTCTGTCCACTTTTTTCTCGACAGTCTCGACTCGTCAGTTTTTCTTGTAAATTTCCACCTGGAGCACGATGGGAAATAATCACAAAAGGAATCTAGTAGTAATTTTTCAAATGGTGACCCGGCAAGATCCCCAGTCTTTGCAAAATCTTATAGTCTGTGAGTAACTGCCCTTCATACATTAGAAGTCTTTGAAAAGAATTTGAAAAGATAATGTCTGACACCCTCTCACATCTAAAGACAATGAGTCATAAGTCACAGAGTTCTAGTCATAGATTTCACTTGCGTCGCCCGGTGCGAATTTGCGTCTTTGCATTGACTTTGTATGTAATCGCGCCGTGCAAAAAATGTGCTTCATGTTTGATGTGAGCACACCATAGAACAGATCGGACTGAGTTTTATGACGACCTTAAACCAAACAACCTATGTTTCGGGAGCATAACCACAACTTTAGCAAAACCTTCATGATTTCATTCCAAAATTGGAAATTTGTCTCCCACAGTGAAATCGATTGAAAAGTCGTTTAAAACGGCGTAAAAACTCAGTGACTTTATGATGACGGATGATGACTATGATGTGACTTGTTGATGCATTGTCTTTAGATGTAAGAGGGTGTCAGACTTCAGTCTTTTCATAGTCGTCAAGTGTATGATAGGCATAGGAGGGCAAGTGAAGAGTAGGAAGACTAAAGAAAGGATGTGTCTTGCTTCTGTCTCAGCATGTTGGTTTATTCATGTAAACACTTTGTGCTTCAGTTATTTCCCTGCTGCCTGGGCTTTGTTTATCATACTGGGGGCTCTTTATGTGTTATATCAAGAGGCAATAATCGTTATGCGTGCATACTGAAATGTATACATACATCTGTACCTCTGTGTTTTATGTTTTTATCTTTGTTTTTGCCAAAAGGGGAACAGCTGGTTGTATTCAAGCCTCATAGACATTTTTTCCTTAATATTGTCATTTCAAGAGGCCACGTGATGAATTTTATCATGAATATGTTGCTGTGAAGTCGGTTAGGCAGTAAATTATGAAACTGAGAAGTGCTCTTTGCAGCTACAAACAATAGTGCCACTTATCTGCTTTATGCTTTCATTTGGTCTAATTTAGGAGTGCGCTGGCTCATCTCCCAGTGAAAAACATGTCTTCTGATAGATGATAGAGGGTCCAAGTCGGCGGGGGGTAGGGAAGGGAAATAATTGCGAATGAATAATGCGTAAGCTCTTGAGTTATACGTAGGGGGAACAGATGTAAAGTATATAGATGGTGTCTTATACAAGTGCAATGAAAGGGAATACTAAAGCATAGGCCACATCTGTAACAATTTGTCTGGATGATAAGGGTAATTATCTTCCTTGAGTATTCACATCACTTATCTTGTTTCTTTTATCTCTTCAACATAAAGGTGGAACAATTTCATATAAATGTCAAGCAATTACACTGAAAAGACTACAGGCTGCCTGTGAACCAGTGCTTTTAAATATAATCAAGGCCTGTTGTCACATCGTTTTTTTTTTGTTTTTTTTCTTGCTAGAAATGTGTGAATCCAATTCTAGGTCTAATTAAAACAGAGGAGCCTCATTCTACCTCCCCTCCCTCTCTCTCGGCCCCTCACTCTTCATCTGTGGTGGTGGGGGGTGGCAAGATGATTGTCCTGGTATCTCCCTGCTTGGTATGAATAATTGAGTGTAGAATAGTCCTTATATGTTTAATTCGGATTAAATATTGAGGAGGAACGACCTATCCGCGATGTTCCCCCGCCTCCCTGACAAGAGAAACTAAGAGCGAGTAGGAGGAAGATGAGGAGAGCGAAAGAGTGACTTAAATGGACCATGAGAGAGAAAGAGAGGGAGGGACAGATGGAGGGATAGAGGGGGAAGGTGGGAGGAAATGAGACAAGAGAAGAAGTAAAAGAAGGGAAACAAATGATGCTTGGGTGGAGAACATATGTGAAAATGAGGTACAGTAGCGAGTTTGAGCCACAAAACAGAGAAAGAAAGAGCTAGAAGAGCAGCAATTCCTTGGGTGATTATCAACAGGGCAGTTTATCAGTTTAAAATTTCATGAATAGAGAAACTTATGTCTCTCTTTCCTCTACTTTGGCTGTCGTTGTAAAAGCCTGTTGGTTAATGGTTTATCCAGGAAAGTAATAAATACACATCTAAATATTTTATGCTCAAATTCCCACAGTTGAAACCATTAGCAGAGCTTTGTCAGATCTGAACTGCTAACCATTGTTAATGTATGGTATGCAGAGGATGCAGAGGAAACCTCTGTGGACTGTATGAGTGTGTGTGTGTGTGTGTGAGGTTTGCGATGTGTCTTGTACAGTATGCACATGCAGCAGCATCAGCAGGGTCTTGCCTGTTAAATGAAGATGAATGTATTCCAATCAGCTTGGCTCACTGCAGCGTGAAGTGCAGTTTTCTGATCCTCCTCTAAGCTTGTAGCTTAGCGTCTCTGAAGATGCGGGAATCCTTCGACAGATCCCAGTCACACTGAGACAGATTGCTCTGCCTCGTCCTTTTTCATTTCTTATATCCGTCTTGAATTTGTCAACACTAAATCTCCCTCCTTCTGTCTTCCTCTGCATTACACATGCTTTCCTGCCGTCTCACGTCTATCCTCCAGACCCCCCACCTCCACACTCGTCTCCACCTCCTTATCGTTCCCGCTCTTTTACTCTCTCCTCTATTCTTGTCAACAGAGAGATGGAGTGTGACAGACACGAGTCAGTGCCCTGTCCCTCGCTTGTTTACCCCTGAGGTGATGATTGTCAGTGTGGAGGCCAAAATACATTCAGCATTTTAAGATATTTTGAGATACAGTATTAGCCAAGCACATCGGAAACATAATGTACAACAGATGGACGGGTTTATGCCATGAGTAAAAAAATACAATGAAGCTGGGTCTACCCGTTCGATAAACTTGTTTGCTCACAGTAAGTACTTGAGAGCACCTTTGCTTGTACAAGACAATGAAAATAGATGAGGGAGAAGCGGTCTGTTTATCTTTGCACACACTTATTGACGACTCTCTGTGTGATCATCGCGATTAAACCTTGTGTTGTCATAGAGGTCGTGTTGCTTAGCCTCGGTATTGTAGAGCCTTTATGGTGACAGGTAGCGCATATCCACAGGGTCACCTTGGAGGTGTGATTGGGGGAAGGGACGAGGGAGGAAGAAGTAGGAGGAAGCAGGCAAGGATGAGGGTGGTGGTGGTGGTGGAGGGGAGTAGCATGCTAGTGGGAGGTTGTTGTGAGATTAATGGTTGCAGGTGGGGGGGCTGAAAGATGATGGCTGGAAGAAAAAGGAAGTGGAGGTAGAGCCTTGAGAGACGGGAAAATAGAAACAATGGTGAACATCTTCTATAAACATCATCTTTCCTTTATCACACTGTCATCCATCTTCAGTCCCGAAGGCAGCCAAGACCTGTATGTACATCTGTGCCTGTGTCTGCGCCTGTGTGTGTGTGTGTGTGTGTGTGTAACTCTCCATTCTGCTATAACGATAACTACAGGGTTTAATGAACAAGTGGCCAGATTAGGATTCTGTACTAATGAGGTGAAATAATTAGGCTCGCACATGAGCACGCCCTTAAAATGTATAGATCGGTTATGATCTTGTTAGAAAATCACACCCTTGTGATAATTTAACCTTTTCTATGTAAGAGCACACATGGGACAACTCACTCTCTTTAACACACACACACACACTTGGTTAGATCACAGTATTGCATGTGTGTTCAGCAGATGGCTCTCTAAATGTGTTGTTAACATCTATTAGAGTGAAGGCAAAGATGCATTCTAGCAAATAATAATCTAGCCACTGGCCACCATTCAAACACACACACACACACACACAACCACACACACAACCACACACACAGACACTATAACTTAACTCAGAGAAGCGCATGAACACACCGGGCCAGGGACTCATTGGTGTCCCCGCTCATGAAGTCCTCAATCGATACCTTCACATCCCATTGCACTCCCATTTCACCTGTAGAAAGACCTTTTGATTGCACGGGCCGATAGTGACCGTCACACACACATACGCGCACACACACTTAGATGCTCCCGTTATTAGGGTTGACAGTTTCGATGCATGACCCAGGTCTAAGGATATTCATGATATCACACTCCGCATTTCTCTCTCAGGAGGGAGCCAGCATGTCATCAGCATATAACATACATTGATCATACGAATGATGAATGAGCCGACATAATAGATACTGTAAATCATCAACGTGGATTGAATTAGTTTTGTGCATTTAGATTTGTGTGAAAAGAGAAAGGGAGATAGAGGGAGAAAGGAGGAGGGTTAGCCCACAACATTGCAGCATCGCCCAAGGGAAAGCAGCAGCAGCAGCAGCAGCAAAGCCCGCAGATTCCCGGAGCTCCACGAAATGAAGCCATTTAGAGGGGGGAGATGGGCTGCAGGGAGGAGAGGGAGGTGGGAGGAGATGGATGGGTGGATGGAAGGATTAGAGGAATAGCTCGTCGGGTATTCAGAACACGCATTCTCCCGTACACGACTCCCACAAGGTGCCCTTCACGCATGCACACATGCGAGCATGTATGCCCACACACGTTAACGCGGGATATGTGTACACGCGCTTGCTACATTTCACAGAGGAAAAAAAAAAAGCTGGAAAAGCTGCTCCATTTCTCAGATTTCCCTCTCAGCGGACTTTGGCTCTCATCCATCGCGCCATTAGTTCATCTCACGCAGGATATAAAAAATGCAGCTAAAAGACAAGCCAGACGACACAGACGCAGACCCAAAGTAGCCTTAGAGTACAATATTTTCCTGAAAGCCTAATCCAAAAAAATGTCTGACACAGCAACAGAAAAAGAACAAAATGAGCTTTGGTAACGGAGAGCATTATTAGGTCATATATTCGTTTGATCTCTCTCTGTTATGTTTTCACTCTGGTTCCCCTCGGTTGCCTTTCTCGGTGAATCCCTTCATTCCTTCCGTGCAGTGAACGTGTATGTATGAAGTGTATGTGAGAGTTTTGTGTTGTTCTCTGCACAAGAGACAAGAGAGGAATGAAGAGAGTCTGGAGAGGAGATAAAGTACATTACATCAAAGCAATTCCTCTCCTCTCCTCTCCTCTCCTCTCCTCTCCTCTCCTCTCCTCTCCTCTCCTCTCCTCCTACACCTCAGCGGTTTTAGTGAAGCTGTTTAATCCAGCAAATAAGAGCCCTCTCAAGATGTGACTGGATTTTTGATGCTATAAGGCTTGATGCATTCAATCAAACAACAATAGAAGTAATAGAGTTAACTTTCAATAAATGCTCCTTCTTCTCACTCGTTCTCTCTGTGTCTGTCTCTCTTTCTCTCATTGTCTCTCAGATAACAGTTTTCCGGATGGGGTCGGAGGGTCATCAAGACATTGACCTCGCCATCCTCACTGCATTACTCAAAGGTGGGTGTGTGTATTTATGTGTGTGTGTGTGTGCTGGAGCATGAGTGTACAGTAAGTGGCTTCCATTTCACTTGCCTCCCTCCAGGGATGTTGTTATTTGGAAGTTTCTGTACATAAAAGGAGGATGATATCGTTTCAGAAAGCATTCCTCTCACTGTCCCAGTTTAGGCATATGTTCGAAGCACACAAGTATGTTTTTAGTTTTGCAGTTCATTGCTCAGGAATAAAACATAAACATCTGTGCTTATTTTTTTCTCTCTTAAAGCTCCATTAAGCGATTTTTGAGCACTGCGGGGTAGGAAGACAACAAAGCAAACTTGCAGCATTAAGTTTTGGTGTTATAATAGCTTATCAAACAACTGCTTTCTTGCAGTTTTAGCAGAAACAGAGTGCCATGGGCATGGAGTCCTCTTACCACTGCCTGTCCAATATAAGTCAAGTGACCAAATTGGTGCCCTCGGCAAGAGTTTAGCTTTTTCCTCAGTTTTTGGTTACATAAGATATTATGTTTTAGTTTGTGAACTTTAGAGGTGCTTTTTGGCAGATTTTGCTGACTCTAGCTGCATATTTATTATAAAGCCATCTTATCATCTAACTCTAACGCAAGAAAGTGTATTTCACTAAATATCGAACTATTCCTTTAAACCTGAGGAGTTCGTGTCTCTAGTGGCCTACCAGCTATCAAAGCCGTCTCAGACAAGCTTGCACCGAGCTCAGTTTTCCTACTTTATATGCTAATAAATCCCGATATCACAACAACACCTGCAGAATAATCAATTAGCATGAACACAGCTGCTCATTAACTGTGTGGCCAGAGACAAGTAATTACAGGAGGACACTTACCGGCACCAATGAATTGTAAAAGGCATTGTGTCTTTTAATTCATCTCTTTTGAAGTATACGTTTCGTTGAATTTAATTTGCATTTATCAAATGAATTGCCCTTGAGGTCAATAATCACTTTTTGAAAGGGACACATGACCTTACTACATGCTATTATGCAACATCAGCTTCTCATTTCTCAGAACTACACTGATGCTTATAGTGTGGCCAGCATCCCAAAATTCAAGCTTATGATCTTTACACGCAGTTGCAGGTCATGTTATACAGCCACCAAGGGGCGTTAGAGTAGCTGCAGACAAACAAGCAGTGATTTAAAGGCTCGTATCTATCTTGGTTTCTCCCTCCAGTTATCACACTGCAATACATAGAATAATCAATCAGCATGGTAACAGCAGCACTGACCTAAAGCATGACACAGTAACATATAGAGAGAGCTACACAGCCTCCGCAAGCTGCAATCCTTCCACTGTAACTAGTTGTTATGCATTTACCAGTAAGGGCCAGGAATTGGACCAAATTGAGTTACAAAATTGAAAATTCCTCAAGTGCAAACACAGCAATTAAACCCAGCCACCTCATCCTCTACCCTATTTCCCACTTCAGTGTTTCCCATGCCCCCGCCCCGCTACACACAAACACAGGATCCATACTTTCGATTAGTTTTTCAGTAGCTTATATTGATCACTGTAGCTCTTGCCTCTTTAAGGATTTGACGCTAACACCTCCCACTGGAGTTTGCACGCATGCCCTCTCTCTCTCTCAAACACACACCTATACATGTGAAAACATGAGGTTCACACTCATGCAGATTAATATCAATAACTTATCAGAGGAATCGTTCCTCAGAAGAACATTTCATTCCACAGAGACTAAACAAGTTGAGTTTGGAGAGGGAGAGCGTGACAGAGGAACGTGTTTTACATAATTGATGTGTAGCAGTCAAGATGCATGATTTCTGTGGCCCATGCATCACATTCTCGTCTTCTCACTTTCCCTATGTACACGCGTCTCGCTCATGTATCCTGTCAACTCCATCTGTTGCTCTATCTTTCATTTCGTTTCTATTCATTTCATTTCACATTGTGATAGGAATGGCATGCGGATGAATGAGTGAAGAGAGGAATTGAAATCAAAGAAAGAAAAGATGAAATAGGAAAAAGGAAATGAAAAGTAGGAGATCATAGAAGTGAAAGGACGAGAGGGGAACACTGACAGAAGATGGGGGAAATGCTTTATGATAAACAGCATGAGGGTCATTCTACATGCAAGTCTCATTCTGCGGCTGAGTGAATGAGACGCGTTAAGGCTTTTAGTGTAAAATGAAATCAGTCACATCCTGCCTGAGAGCTTTTTAAAACACTGGATTAGACTCCTTCGCTGAAGAACTAAGCTACTGCCTGAAGCTCAACACGGCACAGCACAGTCAGGAAAACACGGTGAGGGGAGAACAGAGAAAGAGCAAGAGGGAAAAAAGCATAAAAGGAGAGAGTGTGTGTGAGAGAGAGAGATTTAGAGAAGTGGGAACAGGAAGGAATCTGCAGTTAAAGACACATGGTGTAACAGAGGGACGTTTAGAGTAATTGATGGTCTGCTGTCTGAAGTAGTCAATATCCTGAAGATTGGGTCCATAAAGCCAGTTGGCTACAGTTCGTATTCCCTGCAGGCAGACTGAGTGAAACCGCAGGCCTTTGATGAAGCAAGGCCACCCTGCTTTTACACATACACATATCTCCACTAAAGCTGGCATTAGTAGGCTCTGCATCTTATTAGCAGGGCTCTGTCTGAACTCACACCATTAAGCTCCAGTAATGCTGAACAGGCCTTTAAGACAGAGAGAGAGCACGTTGTAAAGTGATGATACTTCTGTGCTTATTAAAAATGACTCTGTCTTGTCTACACACAAGGGATTATTATTATGCTTTATATTACAGTGGATTTCTCCAGAGGCTGAGATGAATTGTCGCCTTATCTTTCTCATTTCGGTTAACTCCTCCCAGTGTGCGGGTGAATTATTAATGAGAACAGCAGACTGCGGTTTTGTATTCGGACTCATTGGTCAAGTGCCACTAAAACAGGGAACAGCTACTAGCACTTTTTTGCAGCATATTCTATCGCACTTTTACAGTGAAGCTGTTTTATATTGGATCATACAGAGCTAATCAGTTCTGAAAAGAGACGTTTGGTTTTATAGTTACTGTCCCTCTCTGTCTCTGTTTCATTTTATGCTGCCTCTGAGTTTTTTGTGTGTTGAAGACGTATCACCTCCAATAAATACTGTATTCACTGCTGTCTACGCTCCTTTTACAAATACCTACAGTAGGAGGCATTACTGTACATACTGGGGCTCCATTTCAAGTGTCTTTACGCCTCGTTTCCACATCGCTCTGTGTACGTATGCAAATCAACCGGAAGTTCATTTATTCCTATGGTAACCTTTGTGATCTCCGATGTGTTTGCGATGTCTTCCGTTTTTTCGGAGGGTGATATTGAAATTATTTTTTTTTTTAAATGTTACTTTTGTGGCAGATTACAGACAAACCGTATGCACTGTGTGCCACAGGAAGTTAGCATAACATGCTGTTCGCAAATTAATAACTGATTGTTGAATACAGCTCTATTTATACTTTTATTTTTGTAAGTGGACATCATATTTAGCAGTTTATGAAATAATTACAGGTTAAAAAGGAAAGTAAAACACTAAACAAACACACCAGCCCTGCATTGTGAGTATCTCGGCAGATTTACATCTGTGGTGGCAGTTTCTGTTAAAACAAGACACAAACCAACGTAACAACTTGTCTTTCAGTGAATTTAATAAAAAGGTTTACATCAATAACTAAAACATCTGCAGATGGACTGCAGATGGACTCACGAGCACAGCCACCTGTTGTGGACTGTGGCAAGTGAGCCCCGAATACAAAGAGTAGTCAGTATTTATACATTTAAAGCATAACATGAAGATAAGTGCAAAGAAGAAAAGAAGAGAAGGATAGAAAGTGTATCAATGCGTCAGCACACAGCAGACAACAGAGCATCACAAGACATAACAAGTATTTCAGCAATCTGTTGTTTGCAGTTACAGAGAACTAAAATGTCAGGTCACTGTCCTATGGTGACGAAGTTGAACATGTGAGGCCCTGAGATTGTCTAAAGGTACAATGTTAAACTGCAGATATGAAAATTGCCATTACACATCCGACAATCTGTCCTTTACCAAACAGCCATGACATACAGCAAAGCTATCACAGTGATGAGAGAAGTGAAGATGAGGGAATATGATGAAGAAGGCATTCGTTCATTCTTTTCATTTATCCGTATTTGTCAGTGTGCCCTTGAATCTTAATATTACATTAAGCAAATCAGATCTGCCCACAATGTCCTTTTTTGTTTTAATCTTTTTTCTTTATGTGTGTGTGTGTGTCTATGTACTGTAGTTCTTATTCTACTCATTATGTCATGTTGATGTTGCTGTAGGACCAGATCATTGTAAATGATGTTCACGGACACGGCAAATCAAAGGAACACAGTTGTATTTCACATTCTATACAGGGATGAGGTGGAGCGTTAAATTAAGCGATACGTCAGATACACCAAGCTGTCATTCTCCGATGGGAAGACATCTTTCTACAAACACACAAAGAAAAAGGCAGTTACAGAGCCGACACATTGTAAAGTAAAGGAAAGATCTACAAAGACTGAAGTTAGATGAAGCCCCTGCAACTCACAAAAGATGCCCTTAACCCCAGCACTTCAACAAAGGAGCTAGCTATTGTTAGTCGGCAGCAATGGCTCCACAGCTCTAATCTGATTAAAACTAGCAAAAGCTGCAAATCAATGACTAAACAAGACTTGAAATAATGCTATACAATTGGAGAAGCTGCAACCAAATCACCATCATATATCACACACCCAGAGGTATATTTCAAAACAAAAGAAGTATTGGTTTATCGATATATCCATACATCGTCACCTTCAGAACTTGCTATGGAAACGCCTCAGCACAAGACAAGAAACATCAGGACAAAGTGTTACGCACGGCATCAAAAATCACTGACGAGGAGCTACCGTCCCACTAGACTATAGAAAAAGGCACACAAGATTCTCCAAGACTTTTTTTTCACCTTGCTCACCATATACCATTTATAACTTCCTCCCATCTTTTAAAAGACTGCAAAGTATTAGATCCAGGACAGCCAGGTTACCCAGAGGGAGTTTGTGCCCTTAACTCCTAAATCACTAATGTGCTGCTATTATTCCTGTCTATAAGACACTATAAGGGTATGGTTTGTGGTGCTAATAGCATCTCCATGGAAACGCTTGTTTTATTTGGTGGTGCTGGTTTCATGTCCCCCCAAGGTCGTTACTGTATATGATGTGAGGTTTTTGTTTTGTGTGAGCTCGCCGAACCAAATTCCTATCAGCTATGTTGAAATGGTAATAAAGTATTCCATCTTGAATATTGAATCTATATTGATTCTGTCTACCATAAATACAGAGATGATCATTGTGAAATACTGTATAACATAGCACAAAATATGCTGTCTCTGTCAATATAAACTTTTATCAACACCTATGAATTTTAAACAACAAAAGTTTTAGCATCCAGCAGGTGGAAATGAGAATATAAGCACATAAAGAGAATATAAAATAAGCACTAAAGGCAGATCTTTATCGTCTCTCAACTTACTTGTATCCTCTCTCGTAGGTGCCAACGCTTCAGCTCCTGACCAGCTGAGTTTGGCTCTGGCCTGGAACAGAGTGGACATCGCCCGCAGTCAAATCTTCATCTACGGACAGCAGTGGCCTGTAAGAAAGAACCATAAACAGCATAAACAAGAATATGCATAATGAAGCAGAAATGTTGTGTGTATTCACAGGGCCTGATTGTTCTAGGTGCATTCTCACTGATATTAACTTTATGGTATGCTACACCACCTAAAACAGTCTTTGGCATTGTACCTCATTCTTGAATTGTCCCGTACCTGACATTTGTTCACAGAAACTGTCCTCAACAGATGATAATATTAATAACAATTGATATTACATACAAGAAATGCCGTTCAGGATGCTTTACATTCACACAAAATAACTTTCAAAAGTGATGAGAAGGAGAAAGATGATAACTTAAATGTCAGATAAAAGGATGCTTTCAATTTTAGAATGCAATTTGGATGCATAAGGCAGCTCAGGATCAGTTGTGGATGAAAGGTTCAGCACCTGACAAATGGTTTCTGGTACCTGTGAACATAATTGAGGAATATGAATTCCTTGCGGTTTCCATGTATAGTTTGACTATAACTTTAAACTTTCAACTTTATTTTGGATGTGTGGTCTATGGAAGAGCGTTATGACAAGTAAATCATAAGAAGAACCATATATGAGTATTAAAATATATATAAACCAATTAAGTGTGGCTCCACTCACATGTTATGTGAAATCCTATCCTATCATAATAATCCTGTTTTAGTAAATGATGGTGCTCGATCTTTATTTATTTCCATTCAGTGTTCCTGCGTAGTTTGTGGTATGCAGTGTATGAATGGTATTGTTAGTATATGTATTCTCCATCTGATGTGCTTTAGGTCGGTTCCTTGGAGCAGGCGATGCTGGATGCCTTAGTTCTGGACAGAGTGGACTTTGTCAAGCTTCTGATTGAAAATGGAGTCAGTATGCACCGTTTCCTCACGCTTTCCAGACTGGAGGAGCTCTACAACACGGTAAAAAATGAGTTTGTTGATTGAAATGTTACTTGCGCAACAAAACAAAAAAAGTACATGGTGCTGGTAGTGGACAGTGTAGCAGGCAGGGTCAGCTTTATCCTAAGGAACTGTTGGAACTCATGCACATTTATATGATTGACTATCAGAGGAATCGTTCCTAAGAAGAACATTTCATTCCACAGAGACTAAACAAGTGGAGTTTGGAGTAGGAAAGAGTGACAGAGAAATGTGTTTTACATAATTTATGTGTAGCAGTCAAGATGCATGATTTCTTTGGCCCACGCATCACTCCCTGATCTCCGTCTCCGACGCTTGGCCTATAGAGTGATGCAGGAATGAGTCCTAAAACCTGCAAATGATTTAGCATTTTTGCACGTTCGGTTCCCTCGTCTCGAAGTCAATGGTTTTTTGAAGGGCTTTTAGATGCCTGAAGTAAGGTCTGTGGTTAACACAAACTTAAGAGATTTAAGAGATTTTTTTTATTATGTAAATATCCCACTTGTGAATATTGAAGCTTTCATGTGTCTTAAGAAGGTGGTTGCTAACAAGTGGCTAAATGAGGCTACAAAACGTCATCACACCGACACGTCCGCCTTTACAGCCTCGTTGTGTATACTTGCGCTCATGCATCCGTGGTGTGGTTCGTTTATAGCCTGGCGTTAGGTTTTTACTTCTGGTGATTGCATTCACACTTCAAAAATCATATAAAGGGTTTTCATTTGTAACGATGATCCTGCTGAAGTATCATAAAGATTTGTTGGCCACAGAATGCATTTTCTGCAATAATCCAAAAACCCAAAGGAAAATCCCATTGTTTTTTTGTCGAGGGAACCCAGGGCGATGCTGACTTCCTGGTTGGCCTACAAAAATACGTCATCCCTGCAGCACCCTATTATTTTCCCTATTTACACAGATCACTCATGTATTCTGTCGACTACCTCTGTTGCTCTATCTTTCATTTCTGTTCTCTTTTTTTATCCCTTTTCTATTCATTTAAAGGGACTATTTGTAACTTTCAGAAATGCTTCTTAATAGCGACACCTGTGGCCGTGAAATCAACGAAAGTCAGCGTCGAGCTCGCGCTTGCTCGCTCTAAATAGACATGGACGAGCATCGCTCAATACAGTGAAGCGACACACGTCAGCTAAAAGCACAATATCAATCTCTATATTTCAGCTGCTTGGCAGTAATGTTAGCTGACCAGACGAAGGTCTCTCCATGAATCACTGCTGATCCTAGTGTTGGCTTTTCCTGCCTCAGCGCAGGCTCAGGCAGCGGGGCTACTCAACGAGTTACGTTATCGCCTCCCGACCGCAGCCGGCAGCCGCAGGGAGACACCGGCACCCGGTCGGTAACGAGACGACAACGTAACACGTGGAGAAGCCCCGTCACCTCACAAGACACGGGAAACCTCTGTTGGTCTGGAGGAGCTGCAGCATTTATTTCTGCACAAACGTCCACTGTACATTCACTAGATATTCTCAGAGCTAAACTAACTCTTCTGCAGTGTGGAGTGAGCGCGCGTTCACGTCTAGTAGAGGTGGAGCGAGTACGCGAGGACGCGCGCTCTGTCTGAATGAAGGAGAGCAGGCAGCGGAGACGAGGATCTGGCCACACGCGAGCGCGCATATGCGAACGCGCATGTGTGGCGACCCGCTACATTTATACGCTTAAAAAGTTACAAACAGTCCCTTTAATTTCACATTGTGATAGGAATGGCATGTAGATGAATGAGTGAACTGTAGATGCTGTCAGTGATGGTAAAAATATCCGTATGTGTTGTCTTTGTTTGTTTTCAACAGAGACATGGACCGTCCAACACGCTGTACCACCTCGTCAGAGATGTCAAAAAGGTATGACCATCACCGCCGTCCCTTTAGCTCTGTGGCTGTTCAGGCACACTGTATGGGAATGTTGGCTTGAATGTGTATACTAAAGAAGACACATTTGACTACATAGAGTTTCAGTTGCTTTTTTTGCGTTCTGTGCTGTTACTCTATTTGCATCAATTAGTGTGTGTACATTTTGTTAGCCCTAGCTGCTGTTACTGCAAATAGAGGCCGGCTTTTCTCTTTCAGCTGGAGTTGCAGGCTGCAGTGGCTGTGTAGAGCTATGCACGACTCTCATCCCTCTCATGACTTTTTAGCAATTTACTCTGTGCTTTCTCTAAGGCACACACTTCCACGGTAAAAAAACACTACATTTATTAAACACTGCTTTATCCGCAGAACTTGAGTTTGAGCAAACTGAGGCCGCAGTGGAACCGCTGTGAGGCTGAGAAGGAAGGACTCAGTAGACCAGGGGTGCCCAATACGTCGATCGCGATCTACCGGTCGATCGCAAAGGTAGTGTGGGTAGATCGCATGGCATTAAAAAAATAAATAAAAAAAATAAATAATAATAATTACATTTTTTTTTTTTTTTTAAAATAGACGTCAGCCAACAAATTGCAACACTGTTTCACCTGAACTCATCTGGAGTGGAGGATGAGATTTTGACACTACAAGCTGACATTCAGCTTAAGTCCAGGGCTCATGGACAGTTCTGGAACTTACTCACAGAGGAAAAGTACCTCAACATGAGGAAATGTGCTACCTCCTTGACTGCATTATTCGGCTCCACTTATTTATGCGAGTCAGCCTTTTCCCACATGAAGATTATTAAGTCCAAATGCCGTTCCACCTTGACTGATGATCATTTGGAAGTGTGCTTGAGGCTGGCTATCAGCAGCTACTGTCCGGACTATGCATCCCTGGCTGATTCCATTCAGTGCAAGTCATCAGAGTAAGGTAATGACAAAAAATGTACAGTTATATTGTACAATATGGGTTCATGCAGTTATGCAAGGTACACCAACATATATTGTACATATAAAGAATACTCAATATATTTATAAATAAATATATGTTTTGCATTTTTATAGTAGGTAGATCATTTTGACTTGGTCATTTTATAAGTAGCTCGCATGCTGAAAAAGTGTGTGCACCCCTGCAGTAGACACTCACAATTTATTAATCTGTTTTTATTTGTATTATTAATAACACCATTAAAGTACGGGTATAGTAAAATCGGAGATTTGTTTCTAAACACATAATACATGTTCGAAAATAATTGATGAAAACACGTGAAAAGACGGTGAATTTTATAGTACTGAATTGTGGAGTTAGACCATTGAACTGTTTTTCTCCATTTTTGCATTAAGGATTTTTTGAGTGGGCCTGAAATCATGGCTCGGTGACGCACTGGAGCCATCCTTAGCATAACCCCTCCCCTAACACTATATAAGCACATAGCATCAGTGGTTTTCCCACTCAATCACGAGCCTACAGTTTGCTAGCAGTGGTGTACTTGCCATCTGGCATACTGGAACAAATCCCAGTGGGCCGTCAAAAAATCCATAAAGTTTTTACCTGCCGTCCGGTACCGTCTTTCTCTCATTGGCCCCCTCTGTGTGCCTGACGTTCTGGGTGCACATGAGAACGTGCTGCGTGCGTGTTCCACTCACTGGGGTCACTGACCAATCACAACAAGGTTAGTTAACTTGTGCTTACGTCATTGGCACGCCATAGCCTACTTTGTCGCTACTGTTGCGGTTATAACACGGTGGATAAAATGTTTTGAGCATCCCAACCCCCGCAAAATGACTTGTTTCACTATTAGTATTTGATCAATTCAGTCCGATAACATTTGGAAAGTCTAGAAGAGCCGCATGATTGATTTATTTTATCTTCAATAAAGTTTGTGTAGGGCTAAATCGGAAGTTAGCTCTCTGGTGTGCATGTCCTGCCCAAAGAGCAACATTCTGCAAAAGTAGCACGCATCAGTAAGATGGCCAAGAAGAAGTGTCGTATATACTGTAACTGTACGGACTGTTCTCATACACCGTTCGTAATTTGTACTGTATATATCACATGAAATCAATTTGTATGTAATCCACGTAATTGTGAACCAGCAAGTATAAAGAGCGACAAATGGAAGGAGGACAGAGTGGATGGCTGGGTCAAAAAAAGACAGAACTTTTGCCCAGGAGACTGGTGTTCATACTCCGATTAAAACCAGAAGTCAACGTTGATTTATTCGTCGCGTAACTTCCATACTTAAGTTACACCACGTACACAGTTTTTTGAACCAAAACCATGATCTTTTCCTAAACCTAACCAAGTAGTTTTGTTTCCTAAACATAACCAATGTGTTTCCTGTGAAGACAGAAGATTATTTTGAAAAGACTGGAGCGGAAATTGACACGTTCGTCACGTGTTGCTGGACATTTGTAGAAAAATGTACGAAAAATTAGGAATAACTTTTTGGAAGATATCACGTCATGTAGGCTACTTATGTAATCCACCCTCACCTGTGATTGGGCGTGGTTTCAGCGCCTTCAGCAGACACGCCCCAAGCGTTTCAGAGCAGAGAATACTGCTTATTTTTTCACGGTTTTGAAAACTATTTGTTTTATATATTTGATGATTTTTTTAAGCATTCAAATTTAAGTGTCCCTTTTTTATATGCAGTATCATCTGATTCTTTGAAAAGTGATATTGCACATTCCCTTACATAAATTAGACTTTATTTTGCATCAGGACTGTGTTATTTACATGTTTAAGGCAATGAAATGGTGGAATCCTATCTCTCCTATAAGTTTTGGCTTCACTGCCAAAAACCTTCAACGCTAAAGAGTGTTTTTTGCTGCATACCCCCTATAGCGCATTGATGATTACTGCAATCAAGCTAGAACTTTATATTCAGCACATGTCTGCAGGCCAATTAGGAGTGATCCCACTGTTGAGAGATGATTGAGAGGTCAGCAACACCACCATCAACATTGAGAGATGTTCATTAATTAAAATGTTACTGATTACAGTAATGCCGCATGCTCCTCTGGGAGTCGCTGAAGAGGCTTGATATTGTAATCACTCCTCCTTTACCTCCTCCCTGTCTTTAGACACACCTCTGATCTCAAGTTGGTGCAGAGAGAATATGCAGTTTATATTCCACGACACCCCACAACGCCACTTTGCACACACAAACACACACACACACACACACACACACACACACACACACCGTAGTGCATGGCATAACATCCCCATCTTTTTGCAGAGCTGTGTGTAATTTCCATAGTGTAGCTGAGTGCTTGTGTGTAGTTGCTGTATCATAGTATGATGCTAATTAGATCTAACTGCCATCCCTCGGGTTGAGTCACCATGTCATTGCTGTTTTCTTTCTTTCTTTCTCATTCTTCTCTGGGGATTGTTCGGTCGTACTGTTGGCAGGTTTTATTTGGATTCAGATGCAGATGTTGTGCTAATAACAGCTGTAAGGGCCGGTGAAGGTTGCTCTCAGGTTTAATCTAGTTCATTAGATCGTGTGAAAGCTGAGTCAGAAAACAGAGAATCACAGAGATTGGCTTGTAGACTACAGCTGTCAAAGGAGAAATTGGTTTTCCTACAGAGTAAATGAACAATGCAGTTTTGTGGCCAGAGGTTGGTAGCAATACACCTTGTGTCTCAGATATCAGGAATGGTTAGGAGAAAATCCAAATGTAACGGTCGGGTGGTTTTACTTGTTAGCTTTCTGTGCTAACTGAAAGTAGAATGAAAGTTGATTTGTAGTGTGAACACGGTGAAATATACTTAGCGGAGGTCATTTCCAAATAGGCGTATTAGTCGCTTGCTTTGACATAAACACTGCAGTTATAAAGTAGAGCATGGATTTAATGAGTTGAGGTATTTGCCTGTGGTATTGTTATAAATTGGTAGGCTTTGAGTTGCAATGGCAGAGTGGTGCTGTTCTTGTAGGCTATCCGCTCGTTGACTCCAGGGAAGTGAAGAAAAGTTACGTCAGCAGGCTATATCCAGGATCCAGCAGCTAAAGTGAACTGCAGTCAATGAGCCGCGGTCTTCCCGCTGCAGAAGACATGCTGATCTCACTGCTGCCCAGAGCACTGTGTGCTTGTTTGTTCAAAGTTTATTCATATTGAATGTGTCACATGTCCAAATTGCACCAAATTCGACACTGCATGTCCTTGGGTCCCCAGCAATACACCCGCCAAGTGTGAGGTCAATCAGATGAATGGTTCCCGAGATATGCGAAGGACATACAGACAGAGATTCCTCGCTTTACAGTTAGATGTGAGTCACTCTGTTGTGCCCCACTGGCTAGCTAATGGCCGTCGCTCTGCACTGCGTTTATACGGCGGTTACCGCTGAAAACGCCGTCCCGACCTACGGCGTCATCGCAAAAGCATAGCATCCACCCTCCGGTTCCCCCCATGTTAACACTGTTAGCTCTGTCAGCACTGTTGCCATTGTTTGCACTGTTCATGCTGTTAGCCCTGTTAGCTGCTAGACGCCATCTCAGCAGTTTCCATGTGGAGAGCCGTGTGGAGGCAATAGATATGCTCTGAATTCCGTATTGAGCACCTTTAACTAGTTGCCGTTAATGTCATGGCTATGGTGTAAAGAAATTTTCAGGAGAGCAACTTCCTCATTAATAAGTCAACCAGGAATCAAAGTTCACTAACTAACACTGCAGAATTAAAAACTGCGGCGCTCTAAGCTCTCAGAGCGCATTCACACGAGGTGTAAACAAACAGTTATTAGCTTGAGCTTCACCACCACAGGGAATTAACAGAGGGCTCGGCTGACCGCGGACTGGTGCTTTTGAACTATATATATCAGTAAGATGAGGAGGTGAAGCTTTGTGTGCTCTCTTTGAACCGCGGACGTATGAAAAGACAAACAGTATCTTTGGCTCTCTTCACTTCAAAGTGTATCAGATGGCCTACAGGGGTTTGCCGGGCTTTACCATCAATGAACCTGAATCTTTGGATATGAGGACATGGCATAGGGATGAGTAGGACAGAGAGGATTTCTAGGATCTCACATCTGATTGGAGAGGCAATGCCATCAAGGAAGGTGTAAAGATATGAAAGGTAATTGGTGTATCTCAAAGGAACAGTGGGGGGTCAGGATAATGGCTGCAGGATATGGGGTTGATGTTGAGGGCACGAGGAGGAGCAGTGAGAGTTGATATAGTGAGAGTCCTCACGTGAAAGGACTTCCTTTTTCAATAATGATTCTGGCCTCCAGCGTTAATAGCTGTCTGTCTTTCCAAGCTATTGCCCCTCTCTTCCAGGCTAATGAGACATTACCGCTTTCTCTTTCTTTTCCTCTCTTCAAGACTGCATTGAACCTCACTGAGAAGATCTCATTATTTCCCTAAATGCCAATCATGACAAATCATAATTTCTTTTTTTTACGTCCTTTGTAATTGTCCTCAGACCTTAAATTCTCTCTAAATTTTCTCCTAATTTTCTGCTCCTCTGTAATATAACAGGTTACAGCTTGGGGCTTTGAAGAGTCATGCTCTCTAGAGAGCTTTAAGGAGTAATAACACAACTGAAACTGTACCCAGTTTTTGGTTCAACTAATTACGAGATCATAATGTTACCTCCAGATTTCTAGATTCAAAGCAAGATCTGCATTGTTTTTCGAAGAATTCAAAAATACAAAAATAAAAACTGAACCACAGTCTGGTTGAGATAACAATTTATTAAAGAGGCTGGAAGAGAGATCTTGCCTGAGAGTTTCTGTGTGTCTCATTTCCCCTGCTCTTGCTCACTGACATTGTGTGTTCTTTCCAAGCGAGAATATCCAGGGTTCAGTTGGATCTACTTCAAGGTGAATCAGATAATCACGTTTTCTTTCATAGCCAAAAACACTTTGATATGGATTTTGTGAAAGTGAGTGTGTATGTTTTGTACTCTTGTTTCCCTCTTGTTTATTAATCAGGTGGCTCAAGTGGGTTGTTGCCTGTTAACACTGTGTGCTTTTCTAGGGAAACCTGCCCCCGGACTACCGCATCAGCCTCATCGACATTGGACTGGTCATTGAATACCTCATGGGCGGGGCGTATCGGTGTAACTACACCAGAAAGAGATTCAGGACTCTGTACCACAACCTCTTTGGACCCAAGAGGGTGAGTGAATGATTCTCATCCCACCATTTAATGCATTTCAGCACTAATGTTATTAATGTAATTAATCAAAGGACCAGTAGCAGTGAAACGAGCCTCATGATCAAATTAGCCCTGATAAGGACAAGATGAATAATACGGGCAAATTAGGTTTTATAATGAAATATTAATCAGGGATTGTGTACTCAAGGGCCGACTTTACCTTGCTGATGTAAGTAGTAAATTATCATGGGCACGTTAGCTGTGACATGATTTAATGAGCAGGAAATACTTGAGACCATAGCAAGTGTGATACTTGGTGTTTGGAGCAGGGATGACAGAAATGAGCTAACTACATACTGTAATGTGTGTTGTTTTTTAATACTGCAAGTGGATTCTGATCTTTGCTTTGCTTAGAAGATTAGGTTTTTATAAATATTATATAACAAACTGTTTGACTGAAATGGCAAGACATTAGCCGTGTTTCCATTCACATGTTTTTATTTGCATTTTCAAGTATCGCTGTATGGAAATGGCAAAATTTGATAAAACTTCCTCAATTGCGGAAAAAAGGTTTTATGCTCGCTTGAAGTGGATTTGAGTTGATGCACTAAATGATTATGGAAACGCCTTCGCCCAATAAATTCTGATGGAGTAAACATTTAACTCACATGACTGATCAGCTGTTTCCGCTGTTGCCCTCTTCTTGGATATTCCCAACGTGCGAATGCCTGTCTTTGTCTCCGGACAGCATGAAACATGGCCAATACTAGCTGATATGAAGGAACAATTAAAACTTGCCCAATTGAAACAAATTCCTAAAAACCTTTCTCCATTATTCTCTCATAGTTGGTAAGATGGCCAAGCCGACTTGTTTTGTTTCTGGTTCGCAACCTCCACTTCTTCTAAGATCTGTTTACTGTCGGATTACAGCCATGAGTAACCTATAGCCTATAACTTCTGATGACACTACACTGTAGCTGAGTTTATTTGCCCCAAACCAGTTAATGGAAACAGTCCTAAATCGCATTTCATTTTTTTGCGACATCTGAAAAGTTTGCTTAAAATTCGCTTGACGATAGAATGGAAACACGGCTATTGTGGCATGAATGGCAATGAAAAGAAATTGTTTCTCTAGGAACAAATGGACATCAACTGACCACTACTTTGGTTAGCAACTGCCAGCTAATGTAGTACTAGGATGGAATATTAATTTTCCTTTATTACACGGCGTCGTTGAATACTCGATTCTGATTGGTCAATCACGGCGTTCTACGATCTGCTATTTCTTTATAGTGCTATGTATAGCAGACCGTTGCTATGGGCGCAAAAAAAAGTTTTTTTTTTGTCAAATTATTGATTTCTTAAGTAAGTAGCCGTGTAATAAGCGGGATAATGCACAGCTAGCGGGTCATTATTGTGAAAGAATCCCCTTCAGGGCGATGAGAGACTGCTCCGCGTCGGGGTGCGGCATCGCTCTGTCTGGGTTTCTTTCACAACAATGACCGACTCGCTGTACATTATCCCTTACATATCAGCCTGACAGCCCAAGAGTACACAACACCCAAAAAATGTGGTGTTAGAGAATTTATTGTCACTAAACCCACACAAATCGCGATCTCCTACAATCAAGGTGATGTTCATCAGCAGAGGTCAAACATATTCTCCTTCTCCACATCAAGTAGACACAGGCTATTATTAGCTTGACACACAGATCCTCCATCTATAGCAGTGGCTCTTCATCATGTGCCATCATAACCCAAATAATATACACACTTCATTCCAACCACTACAGAGACTCATCTCACTGATTAGCACACCTTCAGCCAAAGTGGAGGAACTGATCATTGAAATCATGTGTTGCTGTAGTGTTTGGCGGTTGTGTGTTTTACACCACACATAACTGCACATCATTATGGTCCATGTTCATGTTCTGGTGTATAACGCTCTCATTCTGCCTCAATACCTCACACACACTGCCACAGGTGTGATGAAAATAGAAGTATACACAGCTGTGTCTGAAACACCATATGTCTGCTCGATGGTGCACCTTTGTGTTTGTATGTTTGAGTGTGTGTGTGTTTGTGAGTGTGTGTACGTGAGTCTTCATGTGCCTGTTTATCTCATTGTATGTCTGCCATGGTAGCAACAAAGCAGCTGGAAAGACGCAGATAAAGCGAAAGCAAAGAAACGGGACAGAGACTGAGCAAAGAGGCAAAATGAGAGAGAGAGAGAGTCAGTTCCAATTTACTGTGATTTGGTAGATGAAATGAACGTGCGATCACATAGTCACGTGCACGCACACACACACACAAACATGTTAACTAAGAACAAAGCCTTGAAATAGATGCAGATATCAAAATCCCCACAGGAGACCTGAGCTATTTTTACCAACTCAGATGATGGCTCATGAATGCATAATTCATACATGCCCTGCTTTAATAGAGATACACAATACTGTACCAAATGCACAAATACACTCCGCTTTAATACATGCAAACATGCAACCGTAACAGATTGTTGCTGTATGTATGGTATACTGTGAATCACAACGGCACAAAATTAGAATTTTAAAGAAAACCATTAAACTGAAAGTGAGTGGCTTAACCATATTAAAGAAGATCTCTGGTCTCATGTGAGCGAGTCTGTCTGTCAGTCTGTGCTGTGTTGTGCTTATAGAGTAAATTACTCTATAAAATACATTCGACAAGGTCTTGTTCTGCTTGTTTATGTTTTTGTTGCTTTTCTAGCCCAAAGCCCTGAAACTGCTGGGGATGGAGGTGAGTGTTGATCCCATCAAGATTGTTATTCAGTCATTCCTTCACTGTTCCTCTCCCTCGTGTAAAGCACACTCTTCTCCCTCACAACGTGTTGAGTGTACAGTCAGTCTGCAGAATCTTTTCAGCTAAACACTCGTTAAGTATGTGCTGTGTGCTCTGCAGTCTTTGAAAGGAAGACCTTGAGGCGTATTTAATTTAGTTTGCTGGCAATCTGTATACACGTTTGAGCCAGTTGAAGGCTTGTTCTCAGATGACATTATTCATACATTTCACACTACCTTGTCCAAAGTTATTTCCAATTTACATTTTTATCAGATTTACGAAATGAAAGAAAACTAAACAACATGACTACATAACTGTTTATTGGCTCCAGACAGTACAAATGTATATAACTCGTATTATACATGTCAGAGCAGCCCAGTTACATTTAGGTGAATAGGTAATGACTGACCTAACAGGATTACATACTACAGGATTTGTGTACTCACATGTATCCATGGTGTACACACCATGCAATATCCACATCATCAAGCTTTTATCACAGCATGTGTCTCAGAGGTATTAATATCTAATGTGCATGGCTGTCCATTCCTTTGTATGTCTGCCTGTTTGAAATCGGTCTCCCTGTTAGCGTGTGTGTTCTCTCTTTGTTTGTGTCTCTCAAAGTCTTTACCTTAATGCCTTGCTCTCTTTTACTAATCCAGTTTATCATTCAATCCGTATGGCAACTCGGCCATACGCAATCATTTCTAAATATCCATAAAATCACAAACTTACTCTTTTATTAAATTGAATATCACTTTCTAATATTACTGTGTAATTTAATGCCGTACTATTATCATATCCAGATAATCTGTCTCAAAACAAGCAGCAATTGAAGAACCGCTGAACGTCATTTCTCAGATCCCTGTAATTGATCACCTGTCAGAAGTCCTCAGCTCTTAAAATGTGAAATTATTGGAGATCAATGCCGCCCTGCTGACATGCCATTTAGACACTAACTGGCAGTGTCAGTCTCTCCAGAGACAGGGAGTCAACCTGGAGACACAGAGGAGCTCACCTTTGGTTGAGTTATTTTTTCACTTGAAGGGAAAGGTTAAAAAAGAGAGAAAAAAATGTAAAAGGTCCTTTGAGAAGATTTTATTTTAAGTGTATAAGACCATGCCAGTTATGTGTATTTTGTGTGTAGCACTTTGTCCTTCCACCTGTGTCCTCCAAAGTCTGATTTTGCTTCTGCATTCAACTAACTTTCATCATGTGGAGGGTGAGCAATTTTATAAAATACGACATGAAAATGTTTGCTGGATGATACAACCCCTCTAGACATGTGACTAATGTGGCCAAACACAGGGCCAGTCCTTCAGAGATAAAGTCATGGGTATGATATAATTCAGAACCCAAGCTTTGACTGAATACATTCATAAATAGTTCAGCATCAAAAATCTTAAAACACTCCAACATTTTCCTGGGAATAAATATAATCCGTAACAAGTCACCCCAAAATATGTATACAGTATCTACATAGCTGTCTCTTTCTGTTTCCACCCAACTCACTTGTTATGGATCTCTACCAGGATGACATGCCGATCCGCAGAGGCCGCCAGAAGACGACACGCAAACGAGAGGAGGAAGTGGACATCGATCTGGACGACCCCGAAATCAACCACTTCCCTTTCCCCTTCCATGAGCTCATGGTGTGGGCTGTGCTTATGAAACGTCAGAAGATGGCGCTGTTCTTTTGGCAGCATGGCGAAGAGGCCATGGCCAAGGCCTTGGTAGCATGTAAGCTTTGCAAAGCCATGGCACACGAAGCCTCCGAGAATGACATGGTGGATGACATCTCCCAGGAACTAAACCACAACTCCAGGTGGGTGACACGACATATGCGCACGCACACATACAGCCATCTCTCGCGATATTTCAATACAGTGTGATTGTGTAGTCCTGAGCACTTATCTCACAACATTTCTGCACTAAATGACAAAGTTTAGTGGCTAGCCTAGACGGGAACGTCTACCTTCACACTCAAACACACCTATGGGCAGATACACACCCAAATACACTAACTTCTTCCCTGCAAACTGACCTGTTTCAGACTACTCCAGGCTCCTATGGGACGTAAGTGACATAGATACAGAAAACTGGTAACATGCATCTTCGTTACTTAAGGATATGCATTTGAGATGAAGGTAACCACCTAGAGAGGAAAATGCTGGCAACGGAAAAGACTTTTAATTAGGGGGGAAATCGTTCAGATACTACAAATGAAGCACAGACACACCAACCAAAACCCCCACGCAACACACACACACACTTTCCCACACAGTTTTAAAGAACAGCCTTAGAGCTGGCTTATTTTGAGTTTGCTTTCCACAGAGAATTTGGCTGGCTTCCTTCGAAGAGCTCATTTAACAACATACATTTTTATATATCTTCATGTAATCTTTACATATGCGGTGTTTGTGATTGCCTTTTTGTGTGTGTAAGTATAAACTCAAGGGATACTTGTGTGGCAGTACATAAAGTAATTACTACATTCTGCAGGGAGTTCTTTTTACTTTCCAAGGCACTTCTAAACAAACTGTAAATACATTTGGAATATTCACCTTTTATATTTCATGAAATATCATACAAGCCCCTGATAGAAACAGAAACATCCATTCAACACTGTCGAACTGTGTCATGTGCTCTGCATCATGACATTGTGAGCCCTTGTTTTATAAACCTTCCAAACCCCAGCCATGATGGTGCCTTTTTATACACATTAAAATACACAGGACAGATTGCATTCCAGTGTAGTGTGCAATATTTTACTGTGTATTTGGGCGCGTGTGTCTGTGTAGAAGAATGTCCTTTCAGAGGCTGAAATTAGGGTGAAACTTGATCTCAGAGCATTGATTTATGCTTTTATTGTCTGAAAGCAGACATATTAAAATGCTGGTGTACGGGATGGTGCTTTATGTTTGTTTGCTGTTAGTTCGAGGCTATGTGTGTGTGTGTGTGTGTGTGTGTGTGTGTGTGTGTGTGTGTGTGTGTGTGTGTGTGTGTGTGTGATAGCCATATTACAGCCCCATATTCATGACATCATTTCTTGTTCAGCATGCAGTCTTATAAACCTGAACAATCCCCTTCACCTTGGAAAAGATACAAGCATAATTACCAGTGAGAATTTGGGCCCTCTTTGCTGTAAACATGTGTCCGCATCTACTAAAGAAATTAGATATGCTTGTCGTGTAAGTCCTTGACTATGCCCATGTGCCGATATGCAAAATGTTGTGTTGGCGTGTGTGTGCAAGTGTTTGTATGCAAATCTAATCTCATTCAGAATTTGGCCAGATGGTCACTGATTCCTTGACCAGTTTAATTACATTTTTACATGTTTGGACAAAGTGTGTCACTGTCTCTGTTCATGTCTCAGTGTGCCCGTATATGTCCCGCATATAATTTCCCAGAGAGTTTGCCCAGCTGGCAGTGGAACTCCTAGACCAGTCCTATAAACAGGACGAGCAGATGGCAATGAAGCTGCTGACGTACGAGCTGAAGAACTGGAGCAACGCCACCTGCCTGCAGCTGGCGGTAGCGGCCAAACACCGAGATTTCATCGCTCACACCTGCAGTCAGATGCTGCTGACCGACATGTGGATGGGACGCCTGCGGATGCGCAAGAACTCAGGCTTGAAGGTAATAGAAGGGATCCAGATGTTTGGGATAACCTGGGGGTAAAGAAACGTACACTAGCATTAACAAAATCGTCTGTGCATTTTACGATGATTTCAGGCTTTGGTGTTAGAGAGGCAGAGTTGTATTGAAATGCTTCAATCCCCTCAGACTGCTTGAGAAAAGTTGGGCAGGAAAGGTAATGAGAAACCCTCTCAACTCCCTGAGAAACTATCGTAGAGGTGGCCCAAATCACTCCTGTGGATCTGCTGAGCGGCTTACAGAAAAGTGGAGAGTGGTTGTACATGACAACTACCAGGTGTGATGTGTGGAAATGTAGGGATGTGAAGCGTGATGAGAGAATTGATGATTACCGTTCTGTCTGTAGAGCATTTATGAAAAATTGTGCATTGCTTTGGACATAATATGCTCATATTAGAAGCAGAAGCCACCCAGTATTCGCTTACTACAAATGTATCAGTACATATACAGTATCGTCATGTATGTTGGCAGATTAGTAACGACAAATTGCAGTAAATGTAGGCAATTTAGAAACAATGTTGCCATTGCATGGCTTGCCCATCAGAGGGCACTGACAAGTTAATTATCTTCGCCAGGAGATAATGAGATTGGTCGAGTGTGTGAGTTCGAGAGCATGTCTGTGTCTGTCCACGGCTAATCTTGCATACTGCTGCACCAAACTGCATCATTTTCTGGGTGCTCATTTATGGCTGCATGCTCAAAGACCTCTCATGGTTGAAGTGACTCACACTTTCTTAAAACCCCTTTTATTGCCTGTTTGATACTGCAATTGGTTGACTGCTCCTTACTCACTTCTCTTAACCCGCTTAACGCTTCAAGCCGCGGTTACGCACGCGAGATGAAGCTACAAAGCTGAGACGCACACCTGCACAGAGTGCTGACATCTGCATAGATTAAAATGAGAGTGTATCTGTTGGGTGGGACATGGGATACACTTGCAGTCTACATGGGTGGTTAGCACAATTTTAGGTTGTATTCATTCAATCAAACATTGCAGCAGTGGTCGTTGCAGACACACCTGGCGGAGATATGCACTCTACTGAGTGCACCTTTCTATTTTTTCAACTGTGATACAGTATGTAAAATCAGTGCATATCTTGGTCGTAACTCTTGGAATATACACCAATACCTTGAATACCAGTATCAGCCCCAGAAATCCAGTATCAGTCAGGGTCTAAGTAGAAATTATACAGAATGGTGTGGTGGGAACTAGGGGTAGCATTAAGGGTAGATATACAGTACAATAGTCACGTCCTTGTTGAATCACAAGCACCAGCAGTGTAGTGCTGAAAGAATGTCCTTCAATTCAAATTAGCCATCTACTGCAAAGTGTGTACACACACATACTCTGTACACATGCTTCACCACACATATGCACATAAATGTATGTACATAAACAGTCACATAACATTTGGACCTCGTAAAAATTCCATCCTAAAAGAAATTGTGTTTTTAAAAGTGGATACTGATGTTGATGATCGAATCTCTACAGGAAGTGCATCCCAGAGTTTGGGAACCCTGACAGCAAAAGCCCAATCCCCTTTGGTCATAAAATTGGACCTGTAAACAGCAAGAAGTAGCCGATTAAATGATCTTAGATCACATCTCAGGATGTTAATAGATCTATTATATATTCTGGGGCCAGTCCAAGTTGTAGTGAGTAAAAGTGAGTAATAAAATGTTAAAATTAATTCTAAAATGTAGACCAGTACAATGATGCTAGGACAGGTGTAATGTACTCCCTTTTGTTAATTCCCATTAAAAGCCTGGCAGCAGTATTTTGAACCAGTACATGGTACACCGTTCAGTTCAACATAACATATTAATATTGCAGGTGAGTTTATGTAGGTGAAATGATGTACTTTCAGACAGACTGTGATACCTGAGGCCAGTCAAGGTCGCTTGTGACGACAGAGAAGAGGAGGATCTGCCAGAGGAAAGAAAAACATCAGGAGTGTGTCAGGCGAGGTAACCCTCCTGGTTGAACTTCCACCACAGCTTCATTTATAAGCCTACAAAGTACTCTCTTGAGCCAGAGGGGACAGAAGAACTGACCTTAATTACCAAAAAAACCTTGAAATTGTGACCGACATATTTTAAATGGAGGCTGGTGTGGTAAACCTCCCTTTGAGTCGAGGGGAGAGGTTTCAGTGAGGACTGGTGGTTGATTTTGAGCAATTTTGCTCATGTGGGTCTTCCAGACGTCTGGCAGGAGGGTGATATGACGCAGCTGCTCAGATCAGAGAGGTTAGAGTTATTTATAATGAAGAGTTGCCCTGGGAGTTGCTGAGGGGACGGCTGGGTTCACACTCATTCATACACAAAGTGAGACAGGATGATGGGTCTGGGTGGCTAGCTTCTCCGAGCAGGGCAGACTACTAGTGCTTTAAGTATGGTTTGGCCTTTGCAGGAGGGAGGGAGGGAGTGCACCGCTAAAGAAGCTCATTGGAGCAGAAAGACAGAAAGGAAACCACAAGTGGAACAAACAAGATTCGGTGCCCCCAGGAGTTTATAATATACAGCAAATAACATTGTCAAAATGTTGTCAAGATAATATGTGTGCACATTTCTGAGTTGCTGTAGTTGTGAGGGCGGTCATCTTCTACTCTCCGACATGCTAACTCACATCAGAACATGGTTACTGGAGGCTACAAAGGGACTATGAATTGCAAAAATGAGTACATTGATTTCTTCACACATCAATAAGTATGACAAACTACTGACATCTTTGCTTCTGACCCCCCCCCCCCCCCCCCCCCCCCCCCCCGTGACACGACCGTTGAGAAGAGAAGCCGAGACACCACTTTCTGTGCTGTGGTTATAATTGTATTTCTCACTGGTCACTAACCCCATTTCTTCACCCTGAAACCATCCTTTTCATATATTCTTTCATTCATTTTGTCATCTGAGTTCACTGACAGCTTTGTAATTAAATTGTGACATAAATTGTCTCAATTTTCCTAGCTCAGAAATTTTGAGCCAATAGTCAATGCAATGCAAACAGCTGAATTTCTCTCTTACATTATTTAAAGACAGCTGCTTCCAGAGATAAACAGTCACTCAATTACACTGCTCTCCATCGTCTTCTCTTTCCGTTCACCTTCCCACTGTGTTAAAAGCCTCGCTCTTTCGTTTCTTGTTTGACTGGTATGTATCTGAAGTGTTTACAGCTTGCCTGCCTCCTTTATCTGCTGTTTGTGTGTCCCTCTCATCCATCGCGGCAGCGCAGCACCCTCGCTGCCTGTCTGGACTAATGCTTTTGTAATTGACTTCAACGATGAGAACCCTCGCTTGGCTATCGTAAATACCAAAGCTTTGTCATTTGGCCGCGCTCAGGCCGGGGCATGATGGCGAGGTGTTCACTAGGGTAAATCTTTATTATGTGAGTTTCACATGTGTGTTGTCGCAGACCGATTATGAAGGTTGGTTTGTTCCAGACTCTGTGTGTGTCCTAATTTCCGCAGCGCTGCTCATGAAAAACACCTTTATCACATCTGTGTTTTGTCGCTTCCAGCTCCTCTCCCTAACTTTCCTCCTCCTCAACCTCCACTTCCTGTTTTTCCTAATCACCCAGGTAATCTTAGGGCTGCTTCTGCCGCCGTCCATCCTGAGCCTGGAGTTCAAGAACAAGGACGAGATGTCGTACATGCCCCAGGATCAGGAGACCTACCTGCAGGAAAAGGAGGAGGAGGAGCCGGAGAAACCAGTCAAGGAGAAGGAGGAGGAAGACATGGAGTTCACAGTAAGATCTTACTGTGAGGCGCAGTACAACTCCGTGGTGAGAGAACCCACCTCAGCCCTGCATCTCAGAATCTATACTCTTATTCAAACTTTAGACACATGCTTTGTTCAGATTATAAAACTCATCATTGAACACATAGACCAGATTCTGTGTAAATATCTCTCGTGGACCAGTTTTATGTTGTTTCCATCCACAATGAGATGTCGATACGCACTCACACATACGCACGCAATTCTCCACACACATACCTGTTTCCCTATTCTGGCCAACTGGACTCTTCCAGCCAAATTGGCCTTTCCTGTTTCTCGTCGTCTCAGCAAAGACATGGTCGTGGAGTTGTAGCGTCTCAGTCTGTCGCCGCTTGTGGGTTCCCTCGTGTATGTTTCCTTCTCCATCTATCTCCTCTATTTCTCTCTGCCTTTCCTGTGGTCCCTCTTGTTCTCTGCCCAGCTCTCCCTCTTTGCTCCTTTTGTTTCTTTATTTCTTTTGCTCTCAGCTCCCTCCCTCTCTCTCTCTAGCTCTTTCTCTCTTTCTCCCTCTCTCCAAGCTCAGTTCTGATTGAGGTACAGTACTGTGTGCTAGCCGATTGCTGCCCCTCACTCTCCCATCATGATGATGGCTTGCTGCAGCATACCACTCAGCATGTCGGCTGCTGAGCATGGGAGGCCCAGGCTTTTGCATTATATAACCGTGTCCGCCTGCTGCTGCAGAGCTTAAATCATGCAGAGTCTGAGCACCTTCTCCCGGCTCACAGTGGAAGAGTTGGTCCATCTGCATAGACATGGATGTACAGCAGGATTAGGACGCGTTCCATTTCAATTCAATCAATTCTGGAGACGACACCAAGATCCTATTTGTGTGTTGAAAGCAAGACTGGAATTTGAAAGGCAATTTTAAGACATGAACTGGATCTAAGGTTGTTCCATTAAATGATTGAACTGCAGTCGAACGCCCCTCAGCACCACTGTACATACTCTCCATCTGCATTGAGCACAGCCAGCCAGCCAGTGCAAATGGGCCATTTTACTCATGCAGTCCTTGAGGCGCTGTGGTGTTAAACAAAGAACCCTGCTGCCAGAGGATGCATTTGCAATGCGCCCTTTCCTATTGCCCTGGCTACTGACTGTACAAATGCACCTTCAGATACTTATGAATCACACAAAGATTCATACAGAGACACACAGACTGCTACACCACAGAGGGAGATTGTATTGTTTTATCCTCAGATGCTCTAGATAAACCACACTGTGATGAATGTTCTAGCTTGTGTGATGTAGCTTGTGTCCACTTGCTGATCAGATAATGTGCATGTTCGGTACAGTAAAGGCATGGTGTGATTTAACACACTGGCATCTGAATCTGTTCACCCTGAAGGCCCTGTCTGTGTGTGCCTTGGATAAAACTTGTAGCTGTATATGTTTCACGTATTTGGAAAAAAGTAGAAATCCCTTGATTAATTACTGATGGTGATTTCATCTTTGATTTCTTAGTGATGGCTTTATCACTATTGTATCTATTCAGTGCAGCGGCCTGGGAACTCAAAACCAACTCCTCATCGTATAGTTCAAATATTTTAGCCGACTTTCAAACGTTTTATCTTTGCCCAGGTCTACAGCTGCCCTACAAAGGCGGAGTGCAGTAACTAAACAGCGAAATTGAGAAAAATTTTACATTTTCAGACTTGACGGCAAACTGTGAAACACATAGAAAGGTTGAAAGGCTTTCATTTTACGTCTTTTCAGGTTGATCATTTTACCCCAAAAAACATTGACATAGAATCCACACAATACCTAAAAAATACAGATACTGCACTCTTCACAGGATGCTCAGAGAAACTGAAGTATCTACCAACAACATGTGTTCTCTCAGCTTTCTTATCCAGTTGAACTAGTGTGTTTAAAGGAACAGTGTGTTTCGGGGGGATCTGTTAGCAGAAATGGAATATAATATTCATAACTATGTTTTCATTAGTGTATAATCACCTGAGACTAAGAATTGTGTTTTCATTAGCATAGAATGAGCTCTTCCTATCTACATAGGGAGTACCGCCAGCCGCCGTCTGACTTCCATTGCTCCTAAAGTAGTGTTATTATGGTCAGGATGGCCTCTGAGTGAGGCGAATGGCATTACCACAGTTTTGCACTCGTCGGCTCACGTTTCCGCAGTCTTGGAAAGGGAGGAGTGAGGGGAGGGGTACTCAGTTGGTTGCAATCTGCAACCTCACTACTAGATATCACCAAATCCTACACACTGTACCTTTAATTATGTGGAATAACAAACTAAATAACCAAAATGTCAGTTCATCAAAAAGGATTTTTTTCATTTTCAGATAACAACTTAGGGAAAATCAAAAACTAAACTTAGCTTTAGTTTTAGCTAAGGTGAGCTGTGGCTCACAAGCTAGCTTTCACCTGATATAGGCCGATTACTTGAGCTGTCAGCCAAAGTGCAGATGCTGTGTTTTTTTTCTGCTATTCTGAAAAGCTGTTTTCAAATAAATTGCACATTTCTATGGCATAATATTTTTTGTATATAGCCTCGTAAAACAGATGTCAGAAAGTCTGAAACTCAATTTTGACCTAATATGTAGTTAATGCGTTTTGCCTTTGTAGGGCTGTATACTTACTTATACTTACTTATACAATACAATCCCATGTATGAACTCCCTCAGAGGTCTGGTGTTGCTTTGACATTAAGACCATGACCCATAAAAACAGTGGGCTCCGTCCGAACCCTCTCTCATGGATAAGGAAATGTGTCACAGATTGAAATGAGATATCTATGTCTTATCTTTTTTTCTTTTTTCTGTCTTCTCTCTGTCTTTATCTTGTCTCTCTTCTGTCTCTTAATTGTTGTCTGAGACACAATCCATGAGTGTCTGTGTCTGCGTCATACTGTGTTACCAGCCTTCACCCAACACTCCACCTCAAAAACACACATTTCACATTTTGGAATGATGACATTGCCTGTGCTTGCTTCTTTGATTATGATATTAAAACTGTGCAGTAGCCATAATGTAACCCTCTCCCCCTTCTTCCTTTTTTCTTTGTTATTCAACTCTTCCCATCCCACCTCTTCCTGTCCACGTACTTGTCCTCATCTCCATCCTCTCTCTGCATCACCCCCACTCGTCCTCCTCCTCCGTCTCTCCAATCCATCACACGTCCCTCTTCCCACACTCTTGATTCCTTTTATCCCTCACACCTTTCACTCCTTCCTCCCTCGCTCCATGTGGGGTTTGCATTCCCCCCAGGCTATGCTGGGTAAAGTAACCACAGAGACATCCAGAAAGAAGGATGTCGAGGAGGTTCAGAAACGCCACCGCCTCATCCCCTTGGGACGCAAGATATACGAGTTCTACAACGCTCCAATTGTCAAGTTCTGGTTCCATACGGTCAGTGTCGGCTTCAGCAACACCACCTACGTGCTCAGCTTCCTGTTGGCACTGTCAGAGCTCATTGTATTTCTGCAACAGCATCAATTCCTGGTTCCCTGCCGTTAGCTTCTACTGCAACAGTGCCTGTATTGTCATTATCCTTCTGTTCCACCCTGTCATTGCACAGCTTTACTGGGGTGGTAATGTTTTGCGCGAGAGAGATGGGAGATGGAAGCAGCACAGCGAGAAAAAGTAGTGAGGCGAGTGAGGGAGTGAAAGGGATCAAACAAGGAGGTGGCATTTTGCCACTGGATTAAGTATTACAATAAGTAAATATTATTTCATTTGAAGTTTTAGAGTGTTTTCATGTGTGTCTTCACATCTTTCCGTACAGCACTGTTCATCTGGATTCTGTAAGACGTCTTTGAAGTCTGGTACAGCTTGTGTTTTCTACAGTATCTGCCTGTGAGCATAATGTTTGATATAAGCTGATCTTTTGTCTCCCCTACACCGTCTTGGGCTCCTTCAATTTGCTCGCCCAGTGAAAACATCTCTCAACATCACCAGCAGGGATTTCACTGTTTATTAATGCTCAGAAAATATTTCGACTGCCTTTTGTTTCATCCCATTTTGTCTTCCCTGGCTATTTACTCCCCTCCTCTTTGTCCCCCCTTCACTTCTCCTCCTCGCCCTTCAGGTTAAAGAATAATATTCTACTGTGAATTTCATTACTGCGGCTGCACTCGTAGAACAGATGCTGGGTGTTTTCTCTGGGTCAAAATTTACCTCATTACTAGATTACGCTGTAGAGGGCTGCCCCGTTTAAAGGCATATTAGTCAAACTTATCACACAAACCAACTGTGCATGTGGGAGAGATTGACAGTCCCGGTCGCGAATTATTAAAATATCTTTACCCGCGTACTTCACTGGAATACTTGATTCAAGCATGGACTGGAGGAGACACCATCTCCAGTTTGTTTGTAGTTACTTTAATCTATAATTTAAATATGTCAAAGATTTTGTTCGTAATTTAAAAGTGGAAACAGTTTTGCATAGCTGTCCAAATCACTGTCGAATATATTCATGCAGTTTAAATGGTCTCGGAGGATACTAGATCACCAATCGCTGAATGAGAAATGTCAAATATCTGATTGAAATCCAATAATGTCAGGACCTGTGCATGAGTTCAATGTATAAAAATGGATTCTGAATACATTTGTCAGGTCGTCCAGGCCTGTTCTTTAGATGCTCAGGCTTGCGTTGTGATCAGAATTTTTATCTAGTCTGGATCATGATAAGCCACAGTGTGCAAATAAGTGCAGGAAAAATGAAAGTGGGCAGCTGACATGGATTTAAATAGATACAGCCACAGGAGACATATAATGGATGTTTTCAGGCCAAGTGTGGAGGTACAGCAATCAAGTGTCTTGACATCAAATCTCTGTCATCAGATCTGAAAAACCGCATTAGCGGGAGGTGTAATGAGGGTCAATCATTCACGAAACAACCGTTTAATTTGAGCAGTTGCACTCAAAAGCCCTCTGTTTGTCTGAACTTTATTGGTGTGCAGCTTTTCTATTGTGGGAAAAGCACACAAACACTAGCATATAATCACAAATGTGTCCCTGCTGATTTCCCTCTGCTGTGGTGTTTTTATGTAGATGGCATACGTGGGCTACCTGATGTTGTTCAACTACATTGTCCTGGTCAAGATGGACCTGTGGCCCTCTACTCAAGAGTGGATCGTCATCGCTTACATCTTCACCAACGGCATTGAGAAGATGAGAGAGGTACAACAGATTCTAGCAGTGGCTACATGCACATGTGCACCAGCATCTGTAACTATTTTGTACTCACAATAATCAATTCTTCATCAATACCCAGTGAACTAAAGACTAGGGCTGGCAAAGTTAACGCAATAATAATACCTTAACGCAAATTTGTTTTACCGTCACTAATTTCTTTATTTTACATTAATGCAACTTGCAATTCTTAGGTTGTAGCGGGCTCAGTTTTAAAGCAATGAAGACAGTGGTATCATACAGTATGAAACTAGGAAACCTAAAGAATCAATTGGTACCAACCATGTCATACTAGCTTGTCGTGAAGGAAGCGAAACACTCTAAACCTACGCTAAATTTTGGCAAGGAAAAACTGGCATGGCCAATTTCAAAGGGGTCCCTTGACCTCTGACCTCAAGATGTGTGAATGAAAATGGGTTCTATGGGTACCCACGAGTCTCCCCTTTACAGATATGCCCACTTTATGAAAATCACATGCAGTTTTGGTTAAGTCATAGTCAAGTCAGCACACTGACACACTGACAGCTGTTGTTAATTGATTTCCAATAATAAATATGTACATAAATTTGCATAAAGCAATCATATTTTCCCACTCCCATGTTGATAAGAGTATTAAATACTTGACATATCTCCCTTTTAAGATACATTTTGAACAGATAAAAAAATGTGTGATTCATTTGCTATTAATCGTGATTAATCATGATTCAATATTTTAATCGACTGACTGTAATGTTATCTATGGCACTGGAGGCTAAGCATCATGCCCATATCATCAAACAGCTCAGGATAAATAGGGAAAACTGTGATGCAACTATTAAAGGGGAAGCAAACGAAAGAGTCAAGGTGGAAAAGAAAGGAAAGGGGGTGGAAATGAAGGCCAGACACAGACAAAACAAATAAAGAGAAAGAGTAAATCGAAAATACAGGTTATGTGGCCTTATGAGACTAGTTCAGCCTCACTCTGTGGCTGTGTTTGTACTGTAAGTGTATGAAATGCATTATTCATTATGGCACATCATTCTCAGCTACACAACAGTGGCTCCTCAGACATCTTCTAGATGCCCTGATTGGCAAACTCATACTGCCCTCTCATGGTGGTCATGATGTATTGCATTTAAATGTTTCCTTCCAATTACTGCATTTATGGACACATCTTTCCATCATTCCTGCATCCTCATCTTCCTCTACTGATTTCCCCTCCATCCCTCTTCCAGATCCTGATGTCAGAGCCGGGGAAGTTGTTACAGAAGGTGAAGGTGTGGCTTCAGGAGTACTGGAACATCACAGACCTCATGGCCATCCTCATATTCTCCGTCGGCATGGTTCTGCGTCTCCAGGAGCCGCCGCTCATGAGCTACGGGCGCGTCATCTATTGCGTCAACATCATCTATTGGTACATCCGGCTCCTGGACATCTTTGGGGTCAACAAGTACCTGGGTCCCTATGTGATGATGATTGGCAAGATGGTGAGAGGAGGCAGGGGTGGTGATGTGCGTGCGTGCGTGCGTGCGTGCGTGCGTGCGTGCGTGTGTGTGTGTGTGTGTGTGTGTGTGTGTATGTGTGTGTCTTTTTTATCTACAGCATCTCTCATAGTCCCTCTCCCCAATTATGTATTCTTCATTTATGTCTGACTTTTTCTACCTTCTGACTTCTACTCAGCATGATCCATACTGATTACAAGAGTTCACAGAGTCCCATGATTACAGAGGTTTAATCTGTATGTGGTGTGCAGGCTTGCGTCGAATAGAGCTTCTGTGCCTCCAAACCTCACTGTTTGATCTCTAAGAGCACTACATCAGAGCCTCTGATTCATACATGAAGACAAAACTAGAGAAGGGGATCAAAGGCTCAAATTTGTGTCTGTCAGATGTGCGACTGTCTTTGACATGGGCTGTGCACCTCTGAAGACACAAATGCCTTTTTGATATGAAAATCAGCAATTAGTTAGAGGTGTGGGGGGGGGTTAAATTTGGATTCAATGGCTTAGTCAGATAATTTGCATATATGATGTTGCAGCAGATTTGAAGTTGTAGCCATTCAGAGAAGTGATAAAAAAAATAATACTGCAATGTAAATAACAGCAGAAAGCTGAAGCACCACCATGCTTTAAGGCCATCTTCTGTTCCACTAGCATTTGTTACACAGTTCAGTTTTACAAAGTCTTTATGAAAAAACTAAAACATTATAATGCTTTTTTCTGCCAAATTAGTATGCACCTCGGGATTTTAACAAAGTGATAATGGTTACAATGACCGTAGCTGCAATTTGTTCTTCAAATGTGTTTCTTAGATATGTCTCAGCTTTCTAAAAAGTCATTGGGCCTCATGCAAGAACCACTCGTATGCGCAGATTTGTCCTTAAGTGGCTTGTACGAGTGATTAGGAGAACTTGTCGCATTCGCAAATTTTCTCGTATTTCTAATTTTCTCTCGGGTACGAACACAATTTTCGAGTGATCCAGACCTGTCGAAGGACTCATGTGCAATTAGTCTGCTGTTATCCGAACCTACGTTTTTCAATAATGGATTGTATATTCCATCACTGTGAGGCAATTTTGAATTTGAAAATCATGAAGACATTACACTTCATACTTATGTTGACATTATCCTGTTTGACTCTGCAACTCGAATTATGATATCATCGTAAATGTATTCATAAAGCCTAGCGGTGTCATCATTAATTTAAATTGGCCATTGATGCTATAGTATAACACCACAATATCAATATGAACATCTCAAACTGCAAAACGACTTAAAGAGATGGAAGAGAGCGTGTCTTTAGACAGCCTGTTGATTAATTGGCAGAGACAGATGAATGGGGCAGGATGTTATGGGGATGTTATGATAATTATGATAATTTACAATTCTCATGAACGCGTGCTCATTTACACAGGTGACATTCATCATGTTTACCCGGGTCATTTAGTTATCTGAAGTTAGGCGCGTTTGCTGAATCTGACTTGGCACACTCATACGAGCTCTCAGTACGAAAAAAATCAAATAAACAGAGGCTAGTGGACTGCTTTCTTCACTTTATCCATTCCTTCTTTTTGTTTTATCATCGTTCCTTTCTATAAAAAATGTTACCAACTGCTCCTCATTTTTTTCTCTTCTTAAACCACTCACCCTTTCCCTTCTCTCTCTGGCGATCCTCCTCTACCCCCCTCCCCCTGTCAGATGATCGACATGATGTATTTTGTGATCATCATGTTGGTGGTGCTGATGAGTTTTGGGGTGGCGCGTCAGGCCATCCTCAACCCTAACGAAGACGCGTCCTGGATGCTAGCTAGGAACATCTTCTTCATGCCTTACTGGATGATCTACGGAGAGGTGTTTGCCGACCAGATTGACCGTAAGTTCGGGGCCAGAGGGTCAGTGCTTTTGAATAAACTTAATTTTTGTTAATTCGGGGGAGTTCCTGACTCTGAAGAGAGATGAAAGCAATGTGACTGAGTACACACCTATCTCATCATTAAATGATCAGTCACTCCTTCACAGGTTAACATATTACCGGGAGATACCCTTTTATAATACATACCTACAAGACAGATTGCATCATGTTGATAATAAGGACATTCTTGACACACCACCATAAAGTTATTCAGCTTCTTACATGAGGACATTATTTTTTACTGTCAGCTTGTCCTGATCTTTTTTGTCTCTACGTTATTTGATATCACACAGACAAAGGGAAATTTGACTCAAATAAAGTGTCTGTGAGAAAATGTCTTGAGAGTGAGAGCTGAGCGTTTGTGTGCTGTTCTGTTGTCTTTTTGTATGGTTGTATCGATGATGGTGTGTACAGAATGTGAGGAGTGGCCCAAAGAGAAGAGATCTGAAATAATGTTTTCATTCTTTGTTTCAGATATGCATAGTAGGAAGTTACAGCAAAGGCTGAGTGGAAAACTCTGGCTGGCTGACAATTACTTGCGAACTTACGGAACCTGGCGTAGTAGTGGTCCATCCCACAATGCCCAGTGCAGTCAAACCCCCAGTAAATCAATAGATACAGACCTCAATTTAATCACATCTACCTATCCCACCTCTCCTTCATCATCCTCACCATGTCATGCCCACTCCTACCACTAGAGGCCACTTGAGACTAAAGTGTGCATGCGGCTCCACGCGCTGTAAGGTTAAAGTTGCCTTCATGTGTTTGGTATCTTGGGTCAGCTACTGTATCTAAACAGAAGCTTGTTTAAGATAATTTAAAGTGTGTGACAGCGTGATTGAATGAAGCTTCTCCAAATCTTTGAATTGACCAACTAGTATCTTGACCCAAGGCTAGATTTTGTAAGCAACTTTACCCTGACTAATTTTGGCACTGCCTGACAAATGGCACTGTTACGTGGCAGTAGCACTTTTCAAATGTGTTCTAATATTTTGACTCTCTTTGTTTTTTGGTCAGTTGTCACATCAAGAGAAACTATCAAAGTTGTAAAGTTTGATATTCCCTTGATGTTTCCTCCGCTCATTTTGTTCCTCGACTTTCAATTAGTTTCATTTGAAGAAGTGACCCTGCCATGTTAACGCCGTCTGTCACATAAACCATATCACCATATCCCTTTTTTTACGCCGGCTCAGCTTCTCACTGGAGCCATTGCAACATTGCCAAAATATTTCAACCAATATAGGCAACATTTAATATAAGTAAGCATTGCACATACATAAAACACACACAATCCACACCAAAATATATTTATCAGCCACCTTCCATCATCTGTAATCTGTTTTTTCACGTGGTTCAGTTGTCAGAGTTTTCAATCCAAATTTTTTGAAGGTAAAAATTTGAAAATAGAAAAAAAAAAATTACTTCAGTTCTCTGTCTTTGGGCTGCATTGTGTGAAGCAATTGAACATCAAGCAATGATGAGCATGTCTAGAATGAATCTCAAAAAAAGGCAAACAAACCAAGAACAAATGCTGAATGTTCCCCAGATAAGCCGCAGCAACTGAACCATCACAGATGGAAAAAACATACTATGTATCCTAAATACATCTCAAACGATTCCAAGCAATCAACCATTGCTGAATGAAGCTATGGCACACATATGTGACAATATATTTGAAACATCGACTGCATGTTTAAATATATTGGGAACACAAATTGTGATGAGACATGATGAATGTCTTTTTTTGTTTGTTTTCAGATGCACATTTCTGAACATGAGTCCCGATCATTATAGTGTCCACTCTTTCCAGTCCCCTCGCTAAGAAGCATAAAGACACATTATGCTTCTTGTTTGTTTGCAAAATATGTAGTTATGCATTTTGTTTGGTATTTTCAGGTCTGCTTGTCTCTTTGTTTTGTTATTGTTGTCCTGTGTACAGGATGTGCTTGAATGTTTTATGTTTTCTTTATTTTAATTTGCTAAGGTTTTATTATAAGGTGTGTTTTTTACTATATATTTGACTTCTGTTTATGTCATGTGTCTGCATGTCTCTCTAATTTGTTGTGCATCTACAACTTTCTACTAAAATATCCATGATGGTTTCATGTCTCTATATACAGACAGTTTACCATGTATTAACTTGTATATTTTTTTGTGGTGGCGTGCAGCCCCCTGTGGGCAGAACATCACTACAGAGGGTGGGGCGACGGTGGCCCTGCCTCCTTGTAAGACGGGTGCCTGGATTGTCCCAGCCATCATGGCCTGCTACCTGCTGGTGGCCAACATACTGCTGGTCAACCTACTCATAGCTGTGTTCAAGTACGTAAACTCTCTATTAATAGTAGCTTTTCCACCTTTAACTAACTACAGACTCCGCTCTACTTTAAAAGCACCTCAGGACCTGAAACACACTCATTTTGGCAGCATGATGATAGAAATAATTTATGTCATAAGTGCCTTTTAGCCTTTATTTGAGCTTAATGTGTGTATGTGTGAGAGAAAAACACAGTAGTTTGTGTTTGGGCTACTGTTAAGCCACCCTCATTAGAGGCTGGTAAGCAAATTGTATTAACAGAATGGGATGGTGCTTCGTCGGCAGAGACATTATCATGCTAATGATCTGTTATTGTGCCTCTGAATAATCCATGTAGCAAGAATGATTATCCTCTTCTCCACGTTTGTCGGGGTTATTACCAAAAAGTGCACAATGGGAAAATAGTTAAATTGAAGGTTTAATCTCATTACACATTAAAGCGACCATTTATTGTGTTGGCTGTTGCATTTATTTCTATCTCCATATAGTATCTGTATCCAAGCTTGGCTCCTGCAGTGCAGCAGCATGCTAAGTGAAGGAATCAGTTCACAGAGGTGGAAAGAGTACTGGAAATCTGTACTCATGTAGAAGTACTGTATCATTACTGAGATATTACTCAACTACAAGTAAAACTACTGGTGCTAAAAAAATACTTAAGTAAAAGTACAAAGTATTCTTCCCAAAAACGACTCAGAGTATTAGTTACTTTTGTTTAATGTATTATCAATAGCAGGCACTCAAAGGGGAGATGTAGAAAACATATACTTTCAACAAAATACATTTGAATTTCTCTGCTCTGATAAATGATGTAAGGTATCAAACTAAGGGAATTTGTTTTCTAAACAAATATACAGATAAAGCCGGATTTTTTTCTGTTAAAACGAAGAATATTAGAAATGCTTTTGAACCCACAGAGCACATGTAAAATTCCAAGTCATTCATTGGCTTGTTTGTGATCGAATAGCCTTAAAATGCAGATCAACGTTTGGATATAAATAATTCAAATTATAGGCCTACTCAGTAGCGAATTATGATCTTAAAATGACCGAAGTAGATTACTTATGAACTAACTTAACAGTAAAATTACAGACTTAAAAAAAATACTCTAAATACTATAAAAGTACAAGTACCCGAAAAAATAACTTAATTACAGCAACGTGAGTAGTTGTAATTTACGTCCACCCCTGTCAGTTCATCAACTAATCGATCTGTATACTATCTGAAGCGGTTGTGATCTTTGTTGTGCCACTGATGACTTGATTCAGTTTATTTCAGCTTTCAGTGGATGTAATAATTCTTGGTCGGTGTGGCGTTTCTGTCTGTCGTTGTCCATCACAATAGCAACACTTTCTTCGAAGTGAAGTCCATCTCCAACCAGGTTTGGAAGTTCCAGCGCTACCAGCTCATCATGACCTTCCATGAGCGCCCAGTCCTTCCTCCACCCCTCATCATCTTCAGTCACATAACGATGGTCCTCAAGCATCTGTGTTGTCGCTGGCGAAAGCATGACGACGACGAGAGGGACTACGGGCTGAGTGAGTGGCAGACAAACATTAACTAGCCTGATAAACAGTGTGAACAGAAATGTTTTCAGAGTTGGAATTTTCTTCACATCACGCTCAATTATTTTCAATATTCTGTTTTTAGCACTGTAACAGTGCTATATATATATATTTTGGATTTGAACTTTAGCTATTATTATACAACGAATCAAACTTTCATCAAACTCTTTCATCCACAGAACTTTTCATCACAGAGGACGAGCTGAAGAAAGTCCATGACTTTGAGGAGCAATGCATAGAGGAGTACTTCAGAGAGAAAGATGACCGATTCCACTCCTCTAACGATGAGAGGATCAGAGTCACTTCTGAAAGGTCGGACAAAAACTTCTGCCTGCATGCTACCTAAAACTTTCAGCCAATGGAAAATTGGTATATAAATAAGTCCAGTGTTCTGTCTACCAGCTAGATAGAGGATGTGAAAGAATAGAAACCTAGCCTTCAATTGTTAAAGTGCACCTTTCAAACAGAAGCAAATGCTGCAACAGAACTAAGATACAAAAACACAGCTGAAATGTTTTAAGAGACAACTTTTTCCTCCTCCATTCTCCACTGCTGTTAATGTCTTTTCTTTCTTCTCTACTCCATCAGGGTGGAGAATATGGCAATGCGTCTGGAGGAAGTCAATGAAAGGGAACACTTCATGAAGGCCTCGCTGCAGACCGTTGACATTCGTCTGGCCCAAATGGAGGAGCTGATTGGAAGAATCGCCGTAGCACTGGAGCGGGTGACGGGTGTTGAGCGTGGGGAGGTCAACAAAGTACGTTCCCGGACTTCATCTGACTGCACAGACTCTGCATACGTACTCCGCCAGGGTGAGTGCCACGACGCAGCATACATCCTCCGTCAAAGCAGCTTTAACAGCACGGAAGGGAATGCCTACCGCCTGCAGGAGGCACTGGAGGGAACAGCCGAGGGCTCCATGTCCCCTCCGTCTCCTACCAGCATGGCTGCACGGACAAGGAGCCACTCGTTCTATGTCGGTCGCGGTGGCGATCGTTCAAGTGGAGCTGAACGAGCCGAGAGCTTCTTCAAAGAGCGCTCGCTCAGCCTCCATCGAGCCAACAGCTCACAATCAGTGTCCTCAGGTGCCGCCCTCAAGGAGTCTAAGCCCCTCCCCTTGGCGACGCTGTCAGTCTCCCAGCAACACCGTCCATCATCATGCATTGATATCTATGTCTCAACTTCTGAGGAGGTAGATCCCGCGGAAGTCTTTCTGGATCCTCTCCGAGTGGTCCCGCCGCTCCAGAGAGACTGCTCGCTGCAGTCAGAGATCATGGAGACGGTGCTGCCGGGAGGCCGGGACTTCGGCAGCGCCGCCACCAGCGGTATGGGCGATAGGCACTCGGAGGGCGGAGTAGGCAGCAGCGGAACAGCTGGAGCCATGTTTGACGACAGTGCAGCTGCTGATTTGTCATTGTGCTCAGCCCACCTCTTACCAGACACCACGTTACCTCCTTGGGACATGGAACCATCCCCACCTCCCTCAGCAGGGCTGCTCGAGCGCTCCAAGAGCACCCGCTACCTTTCTACAACAGGCACATCATTCCTGGACGAGCCCCCTCTGGTCAAGTCACACAGCCTCATGTTCACACCACGAGGCTGCTACAGCGGACTGGGGGCAGGAGTCCAGGTAAAAGCTGCAGAGTACACCAGCATCACTGACTGCATCGATACACGCTGTGTCTCATCTCCATACACTCCCGCAGAACGCTCCTCCTCCCCCGGAGGATCCACCTCATTCCCCTTTGATAAGCCGTCAGACATTGCTTCCTCTCACCCAGAGAGAGAGGCAGAGCTTAGCCACACAGAGTCTGATCCAGAGGACCCAGAGGACCTGATTCCTGCCCCTGATACCCCTCGTCTAGGGGGCCTTGGCGGGCCCAGTGGTGCCCCTCTCTGCTCCCCCTTCTCCAGGCTGGAGCGAGCAAACAGCTGCTCCTCAGACGACTCCCATCCTTCCCTCACGCTGGCCCCTCCGCACCGGAAGAGCCTGTCGGTGAGTGAGAGGATGGAGAGGGGACCGGGTCTGGGGGCAGACAGGGGGCCTGGGCCGGGAGGCCGGGGTCTGGCAGGAACCAGAAACCCCTTCCTCAGGAGCAAGTCTGGAGCACGGCCTGACACAGCCAAGACTGACAGCCTCTCCATGAGGAAGCTGGCCACTCCGTCAGCTTTCCGCAGCTTTGATAGACAAAACTACACGTGACAAGAACACTGGTCGGCACTCTCACACACTGATAGGACCAGGGAGGAAAACTGAAAGGGCCCAGGGCAAAAGTGAACGCAGGGTGAAGTTGCCCATAGATGCTGATCTGGACCAGATCTACAGTTTTTTCACTTACGTTTTAGAATAGAAAAGGTGGTAAAAGTTTAATCATAGTCAGTGCTGGAGGGCAACTTTACCCTGGATCGGGTGTCAGGAGGAACAGGATGGGAGATGTAGGGGTCCTACTGTACACCAGTCAAAAACAAAGAGCTATGAATCTAGAGTAGTTTTTACCTCCTCTTGTAGCTAAGTAACTCTCTATGGGGTGTTATGGCAATGGAAGGTGTATTTGTACTGTATGTCTTCCATCCACCACCTTTACGTCAAGTAGACATCATGTCACTGTGTTACATCACATATCAATCACGTAAGTCAGAGAAAGTATACTGTTACTCCTAGCTGCATATACGGTAGAAACTGTCAAGTCTGAGAGACAGAGAGGAGAAAGAAAGACAAAACAGCCACCTCATTTTGTCTTAGCATAGAGTCGCAAAACTTTCGCTTTAAACGCATTATCCTCTCTTCATGTAGTCCAAACTCCACTCTGTAAGACCCCAGCACTAGCAAACAGAAAGAAGCTGACGTTTCTAGCTGTTTCATAAAGGAATCAGTGAAGTGTTTTGGAAACCATCGGGAACTATTTCCTCTCTTGGTTGCACTGGCGATGATTGCTGTAACATAGCAACAACTTACCTCTAGATACACAAATACACTTTTCAAATAATCAATATATTTATCTCTTATTTTTTTTCAAAGGTATATATCAAATTTGCCTTTCGTTGTCTCACGTTTTGTAGCATAATTTATCTACCAAACTCTTTCTTTTGTCAGTCCAGCTAGAAAAAGAAAGCAGTGTTTGAACATACTCCAGTCAAAAAGGGTCATTACTCAATCGCACGTCTCCAGTCATGGCTGTCAAGTGTCGGCAGTCTGTATCTGCAGTAAAATTAATTAGCCGCGTGATTAAGAGTAAAAAAAAGTTATCAGGAAAAAGTGAGAAAGAATGTGACATGAAGGCTGAGATTAGCAGCATCCAGTGTTTTACAACTGATGAATCTGTATCAGGAAAATGAAGGAAACAGAAGAGTGTAATCAAGAGCATGTTGACATTCACGTGCATATTTACATGTCGACACATCCACACACTGTCAGTGAAAATAAACTCTAGTTCAGACCTGATCCCTGAGAGCTTTAACAAGTGCAATTGCAAAATAAATGGGGACAAGAGGGCGCTGTGAGCCTATTTCAGAAGCAATGCTTGCTGGGTGAACCTGATGTGAACCTTCTCTGCCTGCACCTGACACCAAATATCCTTACACTCAACGAAACCGTTGCTCTCTTGTAGCCCAGCCCTGCTCCTTCAGGTTTCGACAGTGGCATTATGTTGCAATGGTTTTTACATCCACCTCCACTTAATGGATCCGTCCTTCATGTACTCCATAATAACTGTCATTCATTTTTGCTTTTCTCCTTTATTTTATTGATTGCATTCAAAGCCAGACACTGCAAAAGGAGACTGTAATAGAAAGCAATTGTCTGATGACTAAGCCCATTGTTAATCATATTCAGGTCAAGAAGAGTTCCTAAAGAAAGAGCAATTTTATGAATTTATCTTTAAAAAAAAGCTTGTAATAAGCTGTCAAGTATATGCATTCTAGCTGAGATATAAGAAGTGACATGGAGGAGGAGACATGGGGTTATTATTAAAAGATGAAAGCCAGATCAGTGTTTTAAAAAGTTTTTTTATTCTAATGGAAAAAGTCTCAGAGGAGTAAGATGCCCTCCTCTGATGGCTTTGTAAACATAAGATAGGTGAAATTAATAGAATTCTTACAGATTTTTTTATGTTTGTTTTATATTTCCTCACTATTACGATTCAGTTTAATCATGTTGCATTTATTTTGAGATTGGTTCTATTTATTGACATTTTTTCCTTGCTCATTATCGATGATTACAGTAAATGCCTGTTTGAATTACGAAATCAATATTTATATCTTCTCAATGATATTTTTGTCGAATTTTAAGTATTTTCTAATTAAGCTTTTAAATTTAATAAAAAGATGACCATCGACATGCACTAAATGCTGATGTATTATATTATTTATTAAATATAGAACTGTCTGATATACTGTACATTTCAATCATATTTAAAAGTATTTAAAGTAGTTTTTATTGTATGTTTTATCAAGCAGCTTATGAAAATTTTCTAATGTAAAGTTGACACGGCAATACACAGTTGCCAGTATACCAAACTTAGGGTGCCTTTTGGGCATGGACGGAGTATGTGGGGACTGAAGTGATTCAGAAATCTGTGAAATTTCTCCTTTTCTTTTTTTTTCCTAATCATAGAGCCCCAAATATCTGTGATTATTTTCAACATGTGGCTTTTGCAAACACTCATAGACCTTTGTTGTTCTCTTTAAACACATCTGATGTACAGAGTGGGGGGAGTGTTGTTATTGGTAGACTGTATCATTGCTTGTGTGGACATATAGATCCACCGAAACACATATAAAGAAGGAAAAAAAATCTATTTGCACATGAAACTGAGACACAAGGGTGAGGATATAGCATGGATTTATATAATTTGACTTCTCTCTGTATCACAACCCAATCTGGTTGATGATCCAAACTGTTCATACGCCTACTGACCCAAACCCTAAACATTAAAGGGGTACTCCAGTGATTTAGTACTGTGCCTGCTTACAGTTGGGGGACTTTCTAGAGACAGAATTTTAGTCCCCAGTATGGATCAAGCTTCAAAAACTCTGGATCCTACAGTTCCCATGGTGCAACTCAATAACATCTTTTGATAGACCTTTACTGACTGTTAAATCATCTCATCTTTCAAACCCATTGGCCCCGGTTAACAACGCAGGTTGTCTCAAGTCTCAAGCCTAATGGTGCCTTCAAATGAAACTCGCAATCTCGTGTTTACAACGTGAGAAGTCTTGTACACGATATGCTTGGTGCTCAAGTGGTAAAGTCGTGAGAACACCGCTGCTAAACAACGGCGTCTAGCAGCCACAGAGGCTCACAATTTAGCAAGCGGGTAACATAATGCAGTAAATGCAAATGCATAATGACAGAGGAAAAAGATGAGGCCGTTGGGAATATCAACATTTTCCTCAGACATATTGTAAAATTACAAAGAAAAACAATATACAACTAAAATTACAATATATTCACTTATTATTTCTGACAACGACAACAAACACGTCACAACTCGTGAACTCTGAGCTTTCAGAAACTTTCCACTTACGAGGTCGTGAATAACACAAGAGGGGGGCGTTCATACGGATTCTTCTCATGAACACGGTAAACACGACCCCATTTGAAGGCATCACAACCCCCGATAATATCATCAGGGTTATTTTCTTAGACTTCAGAAAGCCCCCTCTAGAGCTACAAAAGACATACAACTGTGGCTGAATTGTACCCTGCGTGACCAGTGAACTTGTAAAATTGATGGAGTGCCCCTTTAACTCAGCAGTTACAACACAAATTGCTTTGTGGACACATGCTCAGTATGGATCATGTGGACAGATCAGGGAGCAACACACTTAAAATACCTATAAGATGACAAATGGGATGTTGTAGCCCGTCGGTACACACTAAGGATCAGGTTTGCAGTTTCCTCAACAAATATGTAGTTCATGTTTAAGATCGGAAAGGTTGACCCCAAGTCGATGCTCAGGGACGACGTTACCCCAGTGATGGAAGGTAGCAAGTTTATCATGGTCGAAAGAGGGATGGAATTATTGAGGGATTTGGATTTGTCTGCAGCAGAAGGTTTCCAATATAATCACTGTGCTTTACAAGTCTAACCCAGAGTCTTCGGGGATCGTAGGGACATCTATATATATATTTTTGTGTCTTACGTCTTCAGAAATGGCAATACAATATGAATGAATGTCTTCATACTTGATCGACTGACTTTGTTCACCCGCAGGAGTTTTAAGCTGTTAACAACAAGAACTGCGTATAGTTAGAGAGGGCGTTGATCCCTCACAAACCAAACCAAACTTTGCCAAACCAAATGGAAACGAGCTGAGTCGTGCTCTACTGACCTGCTGTCTACACAGCTGTGGCAGGCGGGGGTTAACCAAGCAAAGGTCATACAGCTCAACTCAGTTATGCATGGCTGACTATGAAAACAGATGACTGTGACTGAAAGTTTAGGCCCTCCTATTTGACCTACTGTGATAGGAAATCAAAATAGTCTTTATAAATTTTATTTATCCTTACAGTAAGGAATATGAGATAACATACGTGTCCGTGGCACTTCTAAACTCGTGAGTACATGATTCTATAAATGGTTTTATGGTATGTTGACGAGGCTGGGAGGTACTGATAGGAGGTGTGCGTATGTGTGTGTGTATGTGTGTGAGAGCACACGTGTGAATCCGGACATATAGACGACACCAGTAACAGGGAAGCATGCAACACAACCCAACAGAATCTCAGTGTACAGTATTTTTTCAATATTTTGCGATACTGTATCTCATGAGCACATGATGGTAATCAACAGATCTGCTTCCCTCCTACGACGACCTGTGACTCGTACGATAAAGAGAGTTTCACGCACGTTTTTTCTGCAATAATTGCTGATATGCTTCTACAACAACTGAAAGGGACTTATCCCCCTGCTGGTCACACTTTATTTAATGTCCTTCAAATGCATGCAGTTCTTCCACTCAGAGTGTACAGAGACGACCTGTTAAGATGGCAGAGAGAAAGATAAAGAGAGATTATACTATGAAATCAAAGTAGTGAGTATTTGGATGCAAATACAAATCTGTATTCTTCAATGTGAATAGGATCATGTCTGGCATGCATTGTTAAATAAAAAATTAAATAGATTGGTACTCCGTGTCTCGCTTGTTTTTACTTCACCAGGATCTTTAACCAATCAGATGACAAAAAGACTCACGCTTGCTTATCGTGTGCAGGTCAGATGTGAGAAATGTATATAAAGTGATAAGCATGTCTAGTGCAGTAATGTCAGGTTACAGCACTGGTTCCCAACTCGGGGGTCGCCAAAGCTTCGTTGGGGGTCACGAGGCCTTCTTGATTTTAAGGGGTGTAAGACAACTTAAAAAAATATATATACAGTTGGTCTATACATCGGGCATAAAAACCCATGCCAAATCAAATATGCGGATCATAAAATCAGATCTCAGATGATCCGCTGTGGCGACCCCTTTAACGCGACCAGCTGAAAGATGAAAAACAACATACAGTTAGCCTACTGTATATCTCAGCATTTCATTCAATATTTTTTTATCTACAAAAGGGGGGCCCTGCAGAACAGGTTTGGGAACCACTGATTTAATATATAAACTCAAAAAATTAGAAAAGTATGCCGTTAAAACAACCGAAGAGCTAATAGAACAATGTCCAAGCGTCAGGGAGAAGAAAACACTGACTTTGTCAAAAATGAAGCATATTAAGTATGGATGATTGCTAAAAATAAAGAAAAATACAGAGAATTGTATTAAAAGTTCCTAAAAAATAACAGGAGAACTCATCTCTGATGCAATATTCACCAGAAATAATCTGCTCAAAATTCATCCAAATCGCTCGTTTTACATAAAACTACCTGCATTTTTTTGCGTTCTCTATTTGGGTTAATTGTACGGTTTATCAGTTGCTCTGTACTGTTATTGTTATGCATTGAATATAATATGAAATATCCATAAAATGTCACATAGTCAGGGGTCATCAGTTTGCTCAATAATAGAAAAAGGGGTCCCTTAAGAAAAAAGGTCGGGAACTATTGGGTCACAGTAAAAAGACAAGCAGATGAAGAGGCAAAGAGAAAAAGACTCACCGTGCTGCTTATAACGTATTGGACTAAACATCAGGAACATCTGCATTTCTTTCACTCCCTTTATGTGAGCTACAAACTGCGGCCGAGAGCTGTCAACCTCAGCGTTATAGAACTCATAAAACACCAAAAGCACACAGTGTGCTCAACCATCGAGTAACGAGACTCATCACATAATCTGTTCTGCAGTAGAACATCAGACTGCTGCTGAGATGAGTGTGACAGGTGCTGCATGGTGGTCTGTCTTCTCTTAAAACTTGTCCCGCTGCCATGAGGCACAACCACAGCTTTGAATTAGTCCCATAAGAGAAAAACTTGTTATGTGATGTGTTGTAAAACAAACAGTTTGTATAATTCATATATATAAAATGTTTTTTTCTAGACAATTACCACTTTTTATACTCCAGTATATCATTTGGAAATGATTGTTTATACACATGTCACATTTTACAACACATACTGTATCTTTCTTGCAGTTTATGTTTCTTCATGGCTCTGGCTGGCTGAGTGACTTTTAAAGTCTGTAAAACAACCATCTGTGCATCAGTTTGCTAGATTAAAAAAAAAAGAAGAAAAAACGTGCACAAACTGAAAATCACCACTTCTGCATTTATGTTTGTTTCATCCTGCTTTATGGACACACAATAACAGCACCACCTGTACCTGTACCACCTCTGTATTACAATACAATCTGTGCAATAGCCCTGGACCCCTGTCATGAATATTTCCATTGAAAAGATTACAATGTTCCATTGATTTGTTGATACTGTGCCAAAAAGATGTTGATTCACTTTTAAAGTCATTTTTGAGGCCATTGTTTAACATTTTGTTTTAATTGATTAGTAAGGTATTCTTGTTTGGACAGGTGTAACACTATACTCTACTCAAAAAATAATGCAATATAGTGACTTAGGTCACATGACCCCTTGATTACATTTTCAACACCTATGCTCACACACCCTGATGAAGACTTGTTGGTGTGATCCACGTCTTAAAGGGACTATTTGTAACTTTCAGAAATGCTTGTTAACAGCGACACCTGTGGCTGTTAAGTCAACGAAAGTCAGTATCGGGCTCGCGCTTGCTCGCTCTACATAGACATGAACGAGCATCACTCAAAACAGTGAGGCGACACATGTCAGCTAAAACCACAATATCACTCTATATTTCAGCTGCTTGGCAGTAATGTTAGCTGACCAGACGGAGGTCTCTCCATGAATCAATGCTGATCCTAGTGTTGGCTTTTCCTGCTTCGAGGCTGAATCAGGAAGAGAAACGTTACCGGGAGACACCGGTACCCGGTCGGAGATGACAGCGTTTCTCTCTGCGGAGCCCCGCCACTTCATAAGACACGGGAAACCTCTGTTGGTCTGGAGGAGCTGCAGCATTTATTTCTGCACAAACGTCCGCTGTACTAGAACTAGATATTCTCAGAGCTAAACTAACTCTTCTGCAGTGTGTAGTGAGCGCGCGTTCACGTCAAGACATGGAGCAAGAACGCGAGAATGCAAGAACGCGCACGGTGTGTGTGTGAGTGAAGGCAGGCAGGCAGAGGAGGAGAGACTCTGGCCACACGCAAGCGCACATATGCGAGCGCGCATGAGATCCCGACCCGGTACATTTATACGCTTAAAAAGTTACAAACAGTCCTTTTAATAATAAAGGACTTTTAATTCACAATCCTCGGATGTTTTCCAGACATGGCCATCCGATACCAATGACTTCTTTTTTCAAAGTAAGCTGGACAGTCACTGTTTTATATTGTTCTATTTATTTATTATTGCCTTTTTCTGTTTAGTGACTTTGCAGCAGCTGCATGGTTGTTATGTCGTCATAGTGTGCAGCTCTGTGTCACCTTCCTCTCTGCATGAAGCAGCAGACTGACTCAGTGACACTGACAGAGGAGGAAACTGAACCAGCCCGTCCTCCTGTGGGCTGATTGAGTGTGTTCATGTATAGGAGGAGCAGGTTAGCGTTGGTGCGTCAGCAGCACATACTCCGCACGTGGAAGGGAACATCCTGTACTGCACGTGCATCCCCCCTCCTTCCCCTCTCTGTTACATCACACGCACGCGCACTCAACATGACAACCTCAGCTTTTGACACAATCGTGTCAACACGTCAACAACATGACCCACATCATGCGCCGTGGCGTCGGCGGCGTGCACTCCTGAATGAACTCTCGCACTCTAGTGAGGGTGAAGCAGCAGCAGAAGCAGAGGGACCTCCTCTTCCAGAGGGACCACCTCTTCCAGGGAAATGTTGACAGCTCTGCTGGAGGAGGATATGGCTGCAGGCTGTGTGTCCGGTGTGCCAAAAGTGATTTGCCTGTTAAAGCTGTATCACCCAGTTTATATATTAGTGATGGGAATTAAGGCTCTTTTTTGTGAGCCAGATCATTTGGCTCAGCTCACCAAGAAGAGCCGGCTCTTTCGGCTCCCAAACGGCTCTTCATTTTTACCACTTCTGCCTTTTATAATTCAGCCAAATTTAACTTTAGCTGTTTTGACCTATGATTAGCATTTGTACACATATATCACTTGAATTATTCAATTCAATTATACTAAACCTTATAATTTCCAGAATACCATAACTTTACATGCTGCGTCGTTTCCGACTGTCACTCATCTTGTCTGCTATTCGCGCATCGCACTCCTCTCTCTCTTTCTCTCCTCCTCTCCCTCCTGCTGTGTACCTGTAGACCGTCAGCGCGCCGCGCACCCCGCCCCTCCCTGCTTGATTGTATGATCCTTGTCTGTCATCACCTGATTGGTCGCACGGACGTCATTAACACAACATTCAGTCACAGTCAGTGCATGGAGTGCCCGTGGCGCGGAGAAGATCGTCCTATCATTCTGCCTTGAATTAATTGAAAAAAAAAAACGGCTCTCGGATGGGAGCCGGCTCTTATCATTCATTTTATAGAGCTGGCTCGTTCGCGACCGACACATCACTATTATATACGTACCTAAAACTGCTTTTATCAGGATCACATAGTCATGATGTGCAAATACACAACTGCATGTCCATGGTAATATAAGGGCATGTCTTTATGTAACTTTAAAGTGGCAGTAGGCAGTATATTTTTGGCATCATTGGGCAAAAATTCCATATTAACCTTTCAGCATATTGTAATTGTAATTGTTCTGAGAGAAAACTAGACTTCTGCACCTCATCAAGGCTCTGTTTTCAGGCTTTAGGAAATCTAGCCCGTGACGGGAGACTTTGACCAATCACAGGTCATTTCATTGAGAGACCGTTCCTATTGGCTGTCCTCCGGTCATGTGACCGGTAGTTTGGCGTTGCTTCACCAGATTATTCACAATGGCGGCGGCGTCACAAACTTTCTCATTTTACAGCTAAACCATGCACTACAAGATGATTCTGAAAACATCTGAGGCGAGAAATAGGCATTAACGTAACATTATAGTGATTCATATTTGATCAGCGCTGCCTAGTTTGACCGTTTGGTCAGAGTTTGCGAATGATTGACAGCCGGCTCTCATAGACGGCAGTTGGACAGCAGAACTCAGATCAGCTCGGACTTCTTGTTTTCCTCCGGTATGTGAAATCGTGCACCGGAGGACACAGAGGCACGTGATTTTTTTCAGGATACCTGTCACGATATAGTGACCGTTTTATAAAAATAACTTTTTTTAATCGCAACGCACGACCTCATACCCCAAGACCCATGTCCACCCGTGACCCAGCCTCCTTTCCATAGGCCTTGGGTGGTGGATTCGTCTGTCCATCTCCATTTTGTGAGAAACTAACCAATGGACATTCAGGACATCACCAAGGACCTACCAACCAGCTGCTGTTTTCATTCAGTCCACAGCAGAGTGTTGAAAGATGGCGACGCTGTCAGCGGTTTTGCAAAGCAGCGACGAGGATAACGGAGCTTCAGAGCCTGAGGGTTTTATTCCTCAGATGAAGATGAATACCAAGATAATGGGGATCTATGAAGATGGGTAAGTGTATTCATTTTACAAAAGGTTCTGTTTCACAAAATCACAGTAATTCTGTTAATTCACGCATTCACACATCTGCTATCTGCTACACATCTGGCTTCTTTTGCCAACTTCAGCTGTCTTGCTTTTAGTCTGGATTAGGAGTTTAACTTCTTTGCATTTGTCTAATATTATAGTTTTATATATATATATGTATATATATATATATATACATATACATATATATATGTATATATATATATATATACATATATATATATATATATATGTATATATATATACACAGCCATTTGAAACTGAGCATATCATTGTCTCTGATGTCCAGAACTTCATAATACCTAAAGCTGAAAATTACAGCTCCATTGGAGGAGCTCATTTGTCTTCTTTGTTGGTTCTCAGAGAAAATGCACAAGGTGTTGGGGGATCAGCAGCAGACCTCAAGGTGAGGAGAGGTGGACCTGAAAAACGCTACCGCCTGTACACAACTGGAAACTGCAAAAGTCAAATGACATGATTTTTATATTTGAATGATTGTGTGTAATGTGTTTTTTTTTTCATCTCCATCCTCCAGAAAACGCTGGAGGAGCAAATAGAGAACCACAGGGAAGCTCTTCAGAAGTAAGTAAGTAAAGTATATTTGTATAGCACCTTTCACAGATACAAAATCACAAAGTGCTTTATATTAATAAGCAGCTCAGCCGCCTCTGAGACGAGGTCTGAGACAAGCAGAGGATGCCTATCAGAGTAAGGAAACGCCAGTAAAGCAAATTATTGTATTGATACTAAGTCTTTTTTTTCAACATAATGTACTATGAATTTTTTATTTTTTAGACAAACTATAATATCACTCGACGTACAATAGTATAACTTTTTTAATTTTTTCAACACACTATACCATTGCTTTTTTATATACTATACTATGACTCTTTTTTAATTTTTTCGACATACTATTCTATGACTATTTTTCCGACATACTGTACTGTTTTTTTTATTTTTTTCGACACACTATACTATTACTTTTTTTACATACAATACTATGACTCTTTACATTTTTTCGACATACAATACTATGACTTTTTTTATTTTTTCGAAAATTATACTATGACTTTTTAAACGAGTTTTTAGACATACAATATATTGCTTTTTTTTTTATTTCGACATACTATATATTACTTTTTTTTAATAAATTTTGACATGCTATACTATGACTTTTTTTCACTAAATTTTTTGACGTACTATACTATGACTTTTACATATTTTTTTGACATACTATGCTATGACTTTTACATTACATTTTTGACATACTATACTGTGACTTTTTTTCATGAAATTTTGCAACATGCTTTACTATTACTTTTTTTCATGACATTTTTTTTAAATCCTATGACTTTTACATTAAATTTTGACTGACTTTTTTAATAAAAAATTTCCACATACAATACTATGACTTTTTTAATAAAAAATTTCAACATACTATACTATGACTTTTTTTCATACGTTTTTGACATACTATGCAATTACTTTTTTTCATGACATCTTTTGACATACTATGACTTTCATCAAATTTTTCCACATACAATACTATGACTTTTACATTAAATTTTGACATACTATACTATGACTTTTTCTAATCAAATGTTTCTATATACTATAGTATGACTTTTTTTCATAACATTTTGCGACATACTATGACTTTTATTCATTAAATCTTTCCACGATATTATATACTATTTTATAATTATTATTTATTTATTTTTTTATTTATTCGATATGCTATACTGACTTTTCGACATACTACACTATGGCATTTTTCAGGATTTTTTTTTACATACTGTACTATGATCTTCTTTTCAACATACTATTACTTTTCTTACCCATGGTATAGCATGTCAAAAAAGTCATAGTATAGTAGGTCGAAACAAGTCCTAAAAAATTGTCGAAAGAAAAGTCATAGTATAGCCCTCTGTGGCATGAATTTTTTCATGTGCTACAAGAGTACTGAAACACCAAGGTTTTTTATAGTACATTTGATAAGTGGAATAAGGAAAACAAGCAATATATACATTTAGAAAAAGTTTTATTTCAACAAACATCAACCACAAATGGTTCCAACCAATCACAATTAGAACACATGAATCAAATAAACAAACTACTACAAATGACTAAGACCTAAAAACCAACATGTGTACAAGTAAACCAACATTCAAATGTCTGCGAGTGTGTGTGTGCACGTGGAGGGGTTGGCCTGTGTGGGTGGGTATATGTTTGAGTGTGTGTGTGTGTGTGTGTGTGTGCTTCAGTGTGTCTGAATGTGTGTTTGTGTTTTGTTGCTTAGCTCACTGTGCTTTACAGTGTTTTTTTTATGACAAAGTATACATTTCTGTGTGGAACCTCAGGAAGCAGTTGCTGGTGGATGTGAAGCAGAGATGGACATCACATTTCTGGCACTTGGCTTTTGGTGTACATTTGCAACCTGGTACATTGCATCTCCCCTTCTTTTCAGCCATAATCATCCAGTGGGCTTTGCCTCCTGAAAGGACTGTTCCACCCCCAGACAAAAGGTCATAACAACTTCAGCCCCTCCTTTCATTGGACACAGACCTGTCAGGTGATATTATATGCATTTTTTTAAATAAAAAAAAAATGAAGAAATTGTGTGAGGTCCGAAAATGTAGTGTATTGCCTGAGGGCAATGCCATGCCATAGAGGGAAAGTATGTTGAAAAAGTTGTTAAAAAGCCATAGTATGCTATGACGAAAAAAAGTCGTAGTATAGTATGTCGCAAAAAAGTCAGGGTTGTACATCGAAAAAAAGTCTAAGTAAAATAGTATAGTAAATTAAAAAAAGACAGTGTTGTACGTTGACAAACAGTAATAGTATAGGATGTTGAAAAAAAGTAATGTATAGTATGTCTTAAAAATAAAAATAAAAAATGTCTGTATAGTATGTCTTAGAAATAAAAAAGTCAAAAAAGTCATAGTATAGTGTGTCTTAAAAATAAAAAAAGTCATAGTATGTTGAAAAAATAAAAGTCATGGTGTAGTATGTTGAAAAAAAAAAGTCATAGTATAGTAGGTCTTAAAAATAAAAAAAGTCATAGTATGTTGAAAAAATAAAAGTCATGGTGTAGTATGTTGAAAAAAGTCACACAGTATTTCGAAAAAATTAAAAAAGTCATAGTCGGTCAAAAAATGTCATAGTATAGTATGTCAAAAAAATAAAAAGTCATAGAATAGAATGTCTTAAAAATAAAAAAAGTCATAGTATAGTATGTTGAAAAAAAGTCATAGTAGAGTACGTCGAAAAGAAATGTAAAGAAAAATTCATACTATAGTTTGTCGGAAAAAAAGGTCATGGTATAGTATGTTGAAAAAAAATTTAAAAAGTCATAGCATATCATGTCGAGACAATAAAAGTCATAGTGTAGTATGTCAAAAAAAGTCATAGTATAGTATGTGTTCAAAATAAAAAGTCATACTACAGTATGTCGAAAAAAGGCATAGCATAGTATGTCTTAAAAAAATTCATAGTATAATATGTGTTTCAAATAAAAAATTCATAGTAAGTATGTCATGAGAAAATGTCATAGTATGGTATGCCAAAACAGTCATCCTACAGTATTTAATTAAAAAATATAATATTTTCCTGTGCGACCGTCAATCATACATGCTAGCACCTTAAATTGGCACTCAAATTGGCACTCAAATCACATCAAAACTTTGAGAAAGCCTACTGCAGTAGTAGTAGTAGTAGTTGCATCAGTTGTATGTGAATGTGATGCTAATTTTTATGTTGTCTTACTTTTCTTCTCTCACCAGATGAGTGCAGAGTTCTGGACCAAAACTGAAGACGACTGATTTTCTTCAATTCGTCCACATCTTCCCAATGCCGTGTTGGGTGTCAGAAGATGATGCTGCATTTTTAATTAATAAAAATAAAAAAATAAACATCTGCACAACCTTTCAGCATGACAGATTTGACTGCACATAACAGATTAAAAAAAATAAACAATCAATCTGCATAATTAATCACCTTCAGTTTTGTTTTTACTGTTTCAAATCTGTTGTGGAAAAAAACTTTTTTTCAACATACTATACTATGGCTTTCTTAGAACTTATTTCGACATACTATACTACGACTTTTTATTACTTTATTTTTATGGCATACTATATCATAACATTTTATATGACTTTTTATGGCATATTATACCATGCCATTTTTTATGGTATTTATGGCATATATGCTATGACATTTTTTATGGCATACTACTATAACTTTTTCATGGCATTAGATTATTTTTTACTTTTTATGACATTTTTAACATACTATATACATTTTTAATGGCATACCATACTTTGATATCATTATCTTCTTTTTCATGACATACTATATTATGACATTTTTATGGCATACTATTTTTATGACTTTCATATGACATACAATACTATGACATTTTTACAGCATCCTATATTTTTTATGACATACTATACTATTAATTTTATGGCATATTAAACTATAACATTTTTATGGCACACTATACTATGATATTTTTTATGATTTTTCTATTACATATTATACTAGAGTTATACTATGACTTTTTTATGACATACTATACCATGATTTTTTTTTCACATTTTATTTTGCTTTACTGGGGTTTCCTTACTCTGAGTTTGTCCAGCATCGATCTCGTCTCGGAGGCAGCTGAGTTGCTTCTGATGAGCCTCCCTGTGGTTCTCCAGCTGCTCCTCCAGCATTTTCTGGAGGACGTAGACACAAAAAAATAAACCACATTACAAACACAATCATTCAAATATAAAAATCATATAATTTGAGTGTTGCCATTTTCAGCTGAGTACAGATGGCAGTGTTGCATGGTATACAGATACTAGAAAGTTATCACAATAACCTGCCATTTAAAGGGTACGATACCCCATTTTTTTTAGTACCGATAAGAATGACAGTGTTTTAATACGAGCCATGAGTTGCGTCAATGTGCAACAGCAGGGCAGTTTGTGTGTGCAGCGCTCTGCTTTCGAGGACAGCATTAGGATTCGGATCCCACAGGAGCAGGCAGTTATAGCTGGTGGGAGCAAGCAGTCAAACATTAAACTGTTGTGAACCAGAAGGATGGAGTTGCAAATGAGGTTGCAAGGAAGATTGAAGCAGGTCATGAATCTCTCGCCGGCTGCAGTCTCGCTCTGAGCTGGTGTCTGTATCAGCAGAACTCCCTTCAAAAAAATAAAGAAAATAACAGCGTGGCTGTAGCGATAAAATTAGATTCACCAACTTTCCTGAATCTGTACAAGCATCTCCTGTAATTCGGCAAACAAAATCCACCAACATTGCCAATATGTCTTGTTTGTTCCTTGTTACTGAACAAGAGTTCAATCATCCAATCCACCAAACAACTCAAAACAAGAGTCAATACCAACAGGAGAAAACACTGTTTACCATTGGCAGAGCATTTTGGCAATTTTTTCTTGGGCGCTACCCACATAATCAGCTGTGCTGCTCACCCCACAAATACATGATCCTTATAAGTTGGACATCATTGTGAAGGTAAATAAACAGGCTTTCCAACGATGTAAAATACAATGACCATTAGCATTGTAACAACAGAGAAATAATCGACCAAACACAAGTTTCCCAAAAGAAAATTCCGAGTTTATATCAACAGAATGATTTAGAAGTCTGTACAGTAACTTATATTGCAACTACTATTAGTTACACACATAAGCCATTTACAGGAAGCAGCTTCGTTATTTAAATAAATTCGTTTCTTAAACTCTACAATCTAATTGTGAGTATTGTGTTTTATTATCAGCTGTCAGCCATTATATATTTTTCTTACCTCCTGATGTTGAACGTGAGTCTGTATGCTTGTCGTTTTCGCTAGTGCTCATCCACAGGTGTGCGTTGATTACCTCAGATTATAACAGTAGGACAGGTGTAACAAAAGCGATATAAAACGTTGCGTTCACGACAACTCGGATTTCCGACCTCTTACTAGAAAAAGTACAACGCCACTCCGACTTCACAAAGAAGCAGTTGTCTGACTTCATACAACAATGACAGCTGTACGTTGTAAATGGTAAATCATCAACTAAAAGGAAACGCAAAGTATATTTGCCTGTAATATAACGCTACTATCTGATTGTAAATTGGTGTCAAAATATGCTGCCATGTTACTAGGCAACGTTAGCTGGTTAAGGTGGTATACACACTCTGAAAGTTGTCTTCTCTGCACAAAAGTTATTCGGGAAAACGTTAAAAAATGACCCAAAACATGTGGCTGTATGTACACCTCCGACTTACCAAAGAAACATCAGTTTGTCACGGTCAACCATGGTTGTTATTGACGTTTAATGAAGTGCACACCTGGAGGAAGGAAGTTAGAAATTTCAACTCGGGGTCGTGTCTAGAAGGTAACCCACAAGTTGCGAAAACTCTCGCGAGACTTGCTGCCCCCTATAACCTGCACCAGCTGTCCATTGTTTTGTTGTCATTGTTTGTATGATCTCTCTGTCAGATGATCATAATTATTCATGATAACTTATATAACTCAGTTCACAACGTGACATTATGTGACAAGAATGTGCGGATGTCATACATTTATATTTTTTATTTAACACACACACATACCGTATACATACTAGACTGTTTTTTACTGTATTCTACCAATAATGTACAGCTTATTCTGCACTTTAGTCTATTTTTTAAGAAAAAAACTCTACCTCAGTTCTCATCCCGCATTATAGTATATTATATTTGACATTTCTAAATCCCCTGGTCTCTACTGTATATCTCCTATATTTTATTATCCAGCATTATATCACTTTTTGCACTATATTCACATTTTTGATAGTCCCGTATCTTAGTTGTTACCCTGCACTATATGCAGTTTAACAGTTTCTTCTGCACTATATTCACTTTTTTAATAGTCGTGTATCACAGCTGTTACCCTGCACTATATTCAGTTTTGACAGTTTTCTTCATCTCCTGGTATTTTTATATCTGATATATTTTTTTGTACTTTGTACTACTAACTTGTGCCTTTTTACTAACATGTTTGCACTATGGAACTGTGATGCTGGAAACTTGAATGTCCATCAGGATCAATAAAGTTACTATCTATCTATCTATTTATCTATCTATCTGTATATACGGTATACTTGTATGGTGCAGTTGCATGTGTTGTAATGCATTATATCCTATAATGTTTAAGACATAGCAGACTAGTGAGAAGTGTTAAGTTATATATAAGTATATATATATTTATATGTATATATATTACAAGTTATATATATATAAGGTATATATATAAATATATATATATATATATTTATATATATATATCAACACTTATTTTTATCCTTTATATTTTGCTCAGATGTTTGTGAATGAATATTTGTATGAAAAGTACTATACAAACAAAGAGTGACACTGACATATATATTGCATATATGATTGAGTGATATATGTTATACACACACAAACACAGTCCTGTATGTGCATCTATATGACAACATGAAATACAACAAATTAGTGATGAATGCAAGCGAATGTTCTTAAACATATAGTAATTTGATGTCAGCAGCTGTTTGCACTCGTAAACAGTATGTCAAGACTAGCGGTTGAATTTCAAAGATAAAAAAACAAGTAGCCTAATATCACAGTTAGAACAGATTTGACAGATTATAGGATTTTGCCCCTTTAAAGGTATTTCAACAGGTAAAAAGGGCTGCGTATGCTATAATTTGTCAAATATAACATGAAAAAAATCAAAAGTCATTTTGAGACATAAATAACCTTTCAGTGACACAGTAGGAGCTGTAATCACTTCTTGGCAAGTGGAAAATGGAATTTTATGGGTTGTATTGGCCCTTTAGAGGCATTTCAACAGGTTAAAACGACTATAAGTGGGCTATAAATCTGTCAAGTATATAACCCTCATGAATGAAATCAAGTCATTTGTAGACATAAATAGCCTTTCAGTCACACGGTAGGAGCTGTAATCACTTTTTGGCAACTGGAAAACTGCATTTTATGGGTTGTACTGTAGGCCTAGACTAGTAAAAAGTACTGGGTGGTTATAGTCTACAGCACAGAGAAGGTAAAATAATGCAGTCATAATGCAAAAGAGATAATTTCTATATAACATATACATCCGTAAATCATTTTAGTCTAGTTTCAGAAAGTAAACAAGAATAATAGACATACCAAACACATATTGTCGGAAACATAAATGCATAAATGCCATGCAAACAGTCAGGACGTGCAAATGCACATATGGTAATATCAAAGGCATGTCTTTGTGAAACTTTAACGTTTCTTGTAACAAGTTTTTGCAGTTTAGTAATCATGCATGAAATTTATGTGTTGCATGATTACTAAACTGCAAACACTTGTTTTGCAGTTTAGTTAGTTTAGCAGTTTAGTAAACCTCAAACAAGTGTTTGCAGTTTAGTAACCATGCATCACATAAATGCCATGCATTACTAAACTGCAAACACTTGTTTGGCCACAATTGTGATTATTGGGTAACAAGAAACGTTAAAGTTTCACAAAGACATACCTTTGATATTACCATATGTGCATTTGCACGTCCTGACTGTTTGATCCAGATCAAATGAGCTTTAGAGACGTGGCTTTTATAAACCGGGTGATATAGCTTTAACAGGCTGTGCGCGCTCCCGCGAGCGGCAATCAGTTTTTGGCGGACACATTTTTTTCCTGGAAATCTGGATGTTCTGCCAATCAGCAAAGTGGAGGCGGAGTTCAATACGGTACGACCCGGGAAAAGGGTTATACAGCATCGGCTGTTGCTCAAATAGGGACTTTGTGTTATGACTCCTGCAGTCTTCCTGAACTTTTCCTCCTTCACATGTTGCTTCTCATATCGTGCGAGCATTGGACATCGTATAAATTAAGCTTTTAGGCAATGAGTCACTGCTGCAGTGCAGACAGGATGTTTTAGCCTCAACTGAAGAGGGTGTTGTTGAAGAGAGGTGTGGCACTTTTCCTGTTTTGAAATGTTGCTACATTGTGACATCCCCACTGTTTATGCATATAAATGTATAGGCTACAATAAAGCCATATCCACATGATGTATCTTTGAAGGGAGCACAGAGGCATATGAGGACAAGTACAACAAAACACCTCTGTGTGTGTGCCTGTCATGACTTTGTCTGAATCACTTTATTCTCATCAAAACAGCCCCAGGGAAGATCATGTATCCAAATAATGTCTACACAGTTCATGCCAAGGAAACATTTTTTCAGAGACAGCATTGCTCAATCCCAGCAACCCCAGAGCTCAGTGTGATATTCTAGGAACTTTACCCATGAATGAACCTCCCACAGCATTGAAAGCACTCTTTTCCTCCTTCTTTTTTTAAAGCTGCAGAGACTGAGGGTCTTGTTACACACCGCTACATTATAGTCTCTCTTGCAGAGTATATATAAAACACTTAACACTTCTCACTAGTCTGCTATGTGTCTTTAGCTGTAGACATTTCTGCCTTGGCAAATGTCCATATCAAACTTTTTTTTTTAAGAATGCAGATAAAACACCAATAGCACTTCCTATAAATCCCCACATGTATAATGCATTATAAACTACAATAATGCATCACAACACATGCAACTGCAGCATAAAAGTTGATCCACAGTATCTATTTATATGAACCTGTTATACCATGTAAGGCTATAAGTTATTATGAGCACACATTTGTTCTTGTAACCATATTGAAGGGACAGTTTGGTTATGGCTTGACTCAACACGTCCAAAACCGTAGTAGGCCAGTGCTGGACCAGTAGAAGAAGGTCTGCACACTGTAGCTCCCTTTAAGTGCAGTTTATTGGGACATCTTAGTTAGTGACGTTTCGAGCACCAGCTTCTCTTCAGACTCAATAAATCTGCACAGAGACGCCACGTTCCCTCCCCCGTGTTATGGGCTCAGGAGTGTAGGTTCCTGTTCCTATATGTTTTAGGTACATCCTATTTTTTTATATAGAGGTGCCTCTATTAATGTCCAGCCATACAGAAAATATGACAGCCATTGGGTATGATGTTATTCTTATGAGCTGTGAGGTACTTACCTATTGATTGATAAATGTTTGTATATGTATTTTTGTCTATATTGTTGTATATTATGTATGTATGTGTTTTTCTTAATATACATTCCCTGTGATTATATGTGGGATATTTGGGTCATGTGGCTATCATGTGACCAGAGCGTTTACCTTTTTAAGATGGCGTCTGTGCAGATTTATTAAGTCTGAAGAAGAGCATCTACTCGAAACGTCACTAACTAAAATGTGCCAATAAATTGCACTTAAAAAGGAGATAAAGTGTGCAGACCTTATTCTATGTTTTTCATTGACACAACACACTGTCTGCTTTAAGTCAAGTAAGGTTATACTAAACACAAGGTGCAGGCAGAAGCAGGATATGACCATCATACTATTAGTTGGTCCTGACACCAGACTCCACTATAAAACCTTGAGGGAGAATGCAGAAGTCCATCCAGACTGGAAGTGCTGAGGAAGAGAGGAAACTGCAGACTTATTGAAAGAACATCTCTAATTAAAAACTAGGAATGCTGGCTTGGCAGGATAAAGAAACCCAGCATGCTTGGATGGATCATACAACCCGAAACACAAAAAGTGTCATAGAGACATTGCAGAACTCCTCATACTTTTCTGCTCCAATCAAACTATATAAAAAATGGAAAGTATACCCATGAAGATATTTTGATGTGTCGCTATACACTAAAATCATGAAGAAAATCTGCAATCTTTCATGAAGCAAACATCAATTTCTAAATATTTAAATCCTATGAAACGGAACTTGTAAACATGTTATTTTACTTGAAGCAGACACAGAGCAGTCATAAAGGCGCCATGGCAAGCCTTAACCACACTTTTTCCACCAGTACATAAACTACTATGATGTTTATAAATCCTCATAACCTTTCATGCGTAACAGGTAGAGCAACTGTCAGTAATTGTGATACATGATATTATAATAATCTGTTCATGCTTGTAAGGCTTTATGACTGTTGTTGTTAAACATAATAATGCATTAACCAAAACCTCTAACAATGAGGTGATAGTGTTTATGCAGGTATCTACATTTTACATTTTTGCACATTATGTAGAAAGTGCTAAGTAAGTCGGGGTCCACCACATTGTCGGTGTCCACCGCATCGCCCTGTTGGAGTTTATTTTACAACAATAACCCGCTAGCTGTACATTATTCCGCTTATTTCATGGCTACTTACTTAAGAAAACAATAATTTGACACAAAATCTGTCCGCCAGAGTCCGACATCAGAACTGTGCCCATAGCAACAGTTTCTTATACATAGCAACGGTGTGCTATAAAGAAATAACAGACCGTAGATCACCAGAATCGAGTATTCAACAAAGCCGTGTAATAATACAATTTATTTTTCATTTACTCTTATTTTAGACATTAATTTGACAGTGTGACACAGGCAACTTCACACAAACACAAATTGACATTGTGTGTCTTTGTGAGAGAAATTGGGGGAAGGCATTTCTTACAATACCAGCTGACTGTTATCTAATTTTACATTTGATTTTCTCACAACTGTTTCTCTTGTTGAGCTTTCAAGAAAGACAAAAACTATATTACACACTGACAGCATAACCTGACCTCATGCACAGTGTCAAGTGAGTTTTATACTGGCATTGAATAGTTCAAGCGTATAGCCTTGAGGGCAGTTGAGGACTGCACTAATTTAAGATCAGACCATGGTTGTCGAACTGGGACACAATGTGAGACCTGTCCACAGCTATAACATTAAGGGCCACAATGGCTGGGCTAGACTACATGATTTATGTGTCATCCCCTGAGCTCTGGTTAGATGCCAATGCAGCTGCTAATAAGTGGATATTACCCAAGCATGATCTGTCATCAACATTTACCACACAGTTCCTTTTTTCCAAATACAGGCATACAGTAGCCTATGGTAACGTAACAATAAACACCATACATGGAAGGACTGGTGTAACAGCTGCCTTATTGTATGCCTTCCCTCTTCTCTAGACTGCTTGCATGGTTTGACCTTCACTGATTGATAACAGCAGAGCAAATAGTTTTGCAGCTGTAGGCGGGACATTCAACAACACAAGCAACCACTGGCTTCTTCAGAAATCTATCAGCCAAACATCGAGCTGCAGTTTCTATATACTAAGCAACAATACCTCTTATAGACAGTGTGGCCTGTGCTATGATGTTGCAATGCACCCTCCTCAGGAAAAATGAAAATTGTGGCAACTGGTGCTCGACCTGCATGTGTGGACCTGCTCTTTAACAACTTTTTTAACAAAAAATGTTTCTTTTTTCTTTTTTTCTCGCACACAATGCATGCCCATTTCGTGCAAATCAACGTGATCTTGCCTGTGTTGGATCAAACATAAATGTAAAACCATTGATTCATCCCCCAGCAAGCTGCTTTACAAATATGACAAATGCATACTTGTAAAAATATAAAATAAAAGGTCGTTTTGCATTAAACAGCTCTCTGGGGGCGTGCCATGAGGAGGTCGTGTACTCAGCTATACTCTGTTGTGATGTTGCATTCAAGTGCCTCTTCATATGTATTACATATGAGTTTATGTTTGATAGGAAAACGGCAGAACGATACTAGTGAAAGGAGTTTCTATGAGTCAACAAACATATATGTTTTGAGTTGCTATGGGAGAATGAACAGGACAAAATGTGCACAGTAGACATATAAAATGCTGATGCTGCATAGTTTCAATAATAGTTTTCAATCATAATCGCATATATTCTATAAGATTTTGTAGTAAATATTTCTAAATGTATTTGATTTGATAGATAGATAGATAGATAGATAGTTAGTAACTTTATTGATCCCGAGGGAAATTCAAGTTTCCATCATCCCAGTTCCATAGTGCAAAACATGTTAGTAAAAAGGCAGTAAACAAGTTAGTAGTGCAAAGTACAAAGTACAAAAAAATATACCAGATATAAAAATACAAGGAGATGGAGAAAACTGTTAAAACTGAATATAGTGCAGGGTAACAGCTGTGATACAGGACTATTAAAAAGTGCAGAAGAGACTGTTAAAAATGAGTATAGTGCAGGGTAACTCCAGTAGCTTAGTCTATGAAAGTGCACTGTATGCATTATTATCTGTCCTGCAGACCATTTGTGTTTTAGACAGACGTATTCTCATTTCTAAGTACTTAGCAATTTTAGCTGAGACTTCAAATTTTGGACAATTGGTTCCCATATTTCCCCAGTCACCTGAAAGTCCCTGAACGCAACATCAGTCTGGTCCCGCCCTCTTTTCATCGATCACAAGCCTCTGATTGGCTCCAGTATTCCGTCACTCACTCACTGTGAATGGACAATTCCAAAAAACGAGTCATGTTTCCTCTCAGCCAATCACAGCACCGTTCTGTGATGACACCGTGGGATTCCGCGAAATTGTTTCTTGGAGTTGAGAGAAGAAGTGCAGTTCTCAGTAGAAATAGGACAAGTTGACGCATGTGTTATGAGAGGGAGCGCACACAGACAGGCAGGAATAAACGCAGACGCTATAGCTCATCACTATTGATCATTTATATATATCAAAAAAGGATATAGCCTGAGAAGGAGAGAGTAAGAAGAGATTCAAGCTGCTATCTTTCCTGTAGGGGTGTTTATTCATCCGCCCTGCAAAACCTCAACAAGAAAAACGCAGTCTTTGTGCGTAATAGTCACATTGGAGACGACACGTGTGGATGCTTAACCACATGTATCCTTTGATGACTGCGGTCTGATACTTTGTATCCACATTGTCGGATTCTTTTTGAATATATAGCTACATTATTCTTTTTTTTCTCTCCACCCGGACTATCTGCTGTAGTGATGTCAGAGGTTGGTGTCTCTGCAGACTGTGACCCCAGCCGACCACCACCATGCACAGAGGACATGTTGAAAGAGAACCAGGAGAACAGGACTTTACTGATGGTGGCAATGATTTTGTTGGACTTGAACAACCCTAATAACGCTATAATCAGCCCCGGAGACAACAGAAGACAGCAGCAGGAGGAGGAGAAGGTGGTGGAGCAGCAGAGGGGGAGTTGCCGGTTGAATGCCGGAGACAACCGGGGCTCTGCTGCACCCAAACAGTCCCGGAGCAAGAAGACGACGGCGGAGAGACAGGCGAGGACACAGGAGTCTCCTGAGAAGAGACACTGCTGTCCTTTTACTGGCTGTGGGAAGATGTACGGAAAGTCGTCCCACCTCAAAGCCCACCTGAGGGTGCACACCGGTAAGAGGCTCGATCATGTGCTGTGGAGGCTGACGCTGACACAACGTGGGCCAAAGTGGGCTCGATTCTGTTGACGACAGCGAAAATGCTCTGCGTCACTTCTTCTGCTATCTTTTTATTTATTTATTTATTATTATTTTTATTTGATTTGTTATTTATTTATTTATTTATTTCAGACGCATGTTGACATCACTGTTAAAAAAACTCTATACGCTATTTCTATGAAGCCAAGATTGCAGGAATAGATGACAATGTAGAATTACTGTAATAGAAAATATAATGATGTCATTATAAAGTAGACTTGTATAGGCTTATAGCTTATGTTATAGCCTTATCAGCCTAATGTGACATGAGAATCTCTCTTATTATTAAGAGAAAATATAATGATGTCATTATAAAGTAGACTTGTAGGCTTATAGCTTATGTTATAGCCTTATCAGCCTAATGTGACATGAGGAGAGGGAGTGCAAGACAACATGTTCCTGGAAATGGATAACACATTATAGGAAAAGGTGTTCCTATGAACTACATGAACTAGCCCCATGTTGGTGGGGGGTGTGACTGACTGGCCCATAGCAGGCCAGAGAGGCTGGCTCACAGAGGAGAGGAGGAGGGTTAGAGGCTCGTGCATGGTGTCACTCACGCAGATTGCGATTTGGGAACACCGCGTGCCGCACGCCCATATCTGTGAAAGCACACTAGATTTGCTCAGGTGTGACAAATCATCCTGGACCACAATGTCACATGTTTTTTCCAAAAAATCAAAATCATCATCACTGTTATGAATCTGTTTTTAATGTGTGTTTATAGCCTATGCATTATTACAAGTGTTGTAATAATAATAGGCGAATAACAGCTAAATATGTCGACATCTTGGCTTCTGATTCACATGCAGGTCACTGCGACACTGTTGCGTCCTCATGTTCTTGTCCGCATATAACCTCCCTGCACCACTATTTCCTCATACGTCACCCTCTTCCTCCACTCCCCCCTCTCAGGTCGGGTTGTAAACAAGGGCAGACATGTGGTTCAATGGAGCACATGTTGGAGGAGGAGGAGGAGGAGGAGAAGAAGGGGGCAGCCATAGTTGTTTTCTTTTTTCTTTTCTTTTTATTCACGAGGCTCTTATCATGACTCATTTCTGAATCAATATGTTCTGTTATTGTTCCTGGAAAACCTTGTTTATTCAGGACTTCCCAAAAATTGAGAAACAATTTTTTTTGGGTGAAATTGCCCTCTGTACTTTGTCCTCCTCCTCCTCATCTCACTTGATTTATTATGTATAAGTGTCTGTGGTTTTTTAATTTATTGCAATGATTAAGAATCAAAATGATGTTTTTTTTTAATAGAAATGAGAATTATGATTTGTTTAGAGAAGAGGTTTTCAAAGTTGGAGGCTTTTTCCAAGCTTTGTCTGAGTAGAAGCACACAGTCTCTGACTTTGACAACCCCTGGTTTTAGTGTAAAGGCTATAGACCCCAGACTCTTTTTTTAACAGCTCGAAAACCATACCCAACGTTTTGTTTTACCACCTTGATACTTTTGAACTGATGACATGATTCACATTTATCATTCTGATTTTCAGAAAAAAAAGATGCATTACTTCTGACCCTGCTGTGAAAACATGGTTAAAATACAATGGATTAACGTTTAAAGAAAATTGGGGTCTGGGTCCCCAAACAATGATGGAAAAAAAAGCCAATACCAGCAAACCACAGGGGTTAAAGAGGACCTATAATGCTTATTTTCAGGTGCATACGTGTATTTGGGGTTTCTACTATAACATGTTTACATGCTTTAATGTTCAAAAAATGCTTTACTTTTCTCATACCGGCTGTGCCGAAGCACCGATTTTCACCCTCTGTCTGAAACGCTCCGTTTGAGCTTTCGGCGTGGACTTTGTGCTTCGTAACTTTTCAGACCTTTTACATGCACAAAAAAACTATATAACACACTAAAGGAAAGGGAAAAAGCACAGAAGCATAATAGGTCCCCTTTAAGGTTGGAAATAAATAAATGCAGGCAAAGGTAGTAATGCAAAACATGTGGGTGTGTGTGTGTGTCCTCAGGTGAGCGTCCCTTCGAGTGTACCTGGCCAGACTGCGGCAAGAAGTTCTCCAGATCAGACGAGCTGACGCGTCACTACCGCACACACACGGGCGAGAAGCGCTTCAACTGTCCAATGTGTGACAAGTGCTTCATCAGGAGCGACCACCTGACCAAACATGCCCGACGACATGCAGGCTTCCATCCCAGCATGCTTCAGGGCTCCAGTGCGGCCAAGAGACGCCGCTGCTCCGTGTCCGTGTCCTCATCTGACTCTGGAGACCAAAGCCCTGTTGGAGTGTGAGACACACCCACATTACTGTATACAGTATATATATATATCACATAAAGGTACATGCAGTAGACATAAACACACAGGTTGTGTGCACCTTTACACAAATCCCATCCGTCCGATCAATCAAATTCAACCAGCCAGACCACTATTTAAAAAGTTTTTCTATGCATGTAGCGTTGTGCAACAGCAAAACAGAAAAATACTGTATGTTTGAACCTGACTGTAATCAAACTAGAACTACACCCCTATTATTCCCTGAGGGGATTGGTATTTATTAAGGGTTATTTAGGGTTTGTCACACAGGTTCTAGTTGCTTTGCTATTTGTAATTATATTACTTTGTGTTGTGTGAGGTTTTTTTTTTTTTCCTGGAAGAATCTGCAATCCAAGAGGCATTCATGTACATATTTAGTTGTCATTAACACTACATGTGTTCACTTTGCAACACAGACTTAATTTGCAGGTGAAGACAACAAGAGAACAAATCATTACCGATATATTCTTAGTGGGTTAAGAAGTTTTGGGAATAGTTTTTTAGTAAATATTATATACACTCATATACTTGTACAATTACTCTCCAGTCCAGGACAAGGCGAATGTACAGTATAGCAGTATTATCATGTAAATAGATTAACAGATTAACTTTCAGATGGATGATATACTCAGTATACTGTAGTTTAGTGTTATTAGAGAGTAAAAAGACAAAGCTATACTAGAATTAGAGAGCTTGGGTATTTAAATGCATATATTTGGCTATGGACTTAGTAAATGAGGTATACTGTGAGCTTGTAGGTATAGTGTGTTCGCACAGTTTGCTTCCTGTGTTGAAACATAAATGGTATCACATCGTGATAAATAATTGACAATAACAAATAAGCAAACCTCGGGGGGGAAATTCATTATAACAGTTGCTCTTTCAGGCTTGAATTATGTCCATAGTGCAGGGGTAAAAACACAACAGGGTAAAGCCTTTAAAAGGTTACTTTTTCACTTGCAGCTGACAGACTATTCAATGTCAAAGACCATAATTATTCATGTTTAGTTAAAAGTTTGTAAACTGTAAACAAGGAGGTCTGTGCCTTTTTGAAGGGTTTTGTAGAAGAGATGAATTTCTACATTTTCAACCTTCGGAAATAATCTACTACCTGAATGAACATCTTCAGATTCTTTATGTTGATATTCAAAATACTTTGAATATCAACGACCGTCTCTTATGCCAACAGTGCCAGTTGCTATACATTGAAACTAACTTTTGTTTACTCTGTATCTGGACTGCATTTTATCAGGGAATAATGTGATGCATGGTCATTTCAAACATCATTACACCCCCTGGTGGTGACATGGAAGCACAACAATTCTCACAACAGAAAGTCATAAAACCTTTTTTATTTTCTGTTGTAGCATTTTGAAGCAGGCTCTGTTGCTTAGTTTGATTGTGAATCAATGAATTCCATGTAGCATGATTGTATTCATTTGTTTGGTACAATGTATTTTTTTATTTGTCTGGTAATCTTTTATAATATCACTAATGGGGTGAGAGGTCTTATCCGTCCACTACAGGAACTAGAAACATTCTTGATGTCATTAGTTTTCTTTTTATACTTGCCACATAATGCATTAAAACATCCAGTAAAATAAGATGTAGTTAAGCTAATAGAACACAAACTACATACATTTGTAAAGTGAAATGTTTTTCTTTTCTGGCATTATGACAACTGTGATTAGATGTCGGTGCCTTTCAGGTTGAATCTCTTATTTCTGATGCTACTGTACTGTAATCAGGGACTGTCAACGCAGGCCCCATGTTATCGCAATATACATAGCTGTGTAATGATTACTGCTCAAAAGTTTTAACATTAAAATTATTTTTTCTTTCTAAACATTTGCTCATTATTTCTGTCCCACATCACACACACGGTTCTTCACACCTTTTATAAATGAAAAGGTGCTCTTCTTTAATGCTGACGAAATAGTGTAAAGGAGGTGTAACAACTAAAACAGTAAGGTAGAACAGGGAGTGCTCCATTAGCTTTGTGTTTATTTATTGTTTTCATACACCGCACATAACAATAACATTGTTAAATACTGTAATGGAAGTGTTTACATTACAAGAAAATCATTTAAAAAAAAGGAAAACCAAAGAAAAACAATTACACCCGTGTCTATTTAAAAAAAAAAGAAAGAAGCATAACTTCATAGACAGCAAATGCTCTTGAAATAAACTAAATGATCAACATGGCAATAAATACACACGTATTTTTAATTTCTCTGTACTTAAGGCATACTCTAATTGCAAATTATCAACTGATTTAAGGGAGGGAGAGAGTCAAATGAAGGGTATTAGTGCTCCTAGTCAATGATCCTCAAGGTTGCAATTACAAAATGATTTCCAACCCATTAGTCAAAAGAGACAAAAAGATGCCATCTCACTCTTTATGTTGGCATTATATGTCTGTATGCATGCATATGCGCATGTGTGTGTGTGTGTGTGTGTGTGAGAAAGACGAGAAAGGGTAAATCTTTCTGCTGTACCTGAGCACCTGTGTGCTCACCGCTTGATGATCCGTGGTGTGAAAACAGAAATGGGAAGGAAGGAGTGTCCAGAGATCGAGAAAAGGATATAGTGGGGGCACAGAAAATCTATCTAAAGACCCCCCCTCCCCTCTCTAAAGGTCCCTTTGGCCATGATAATATAGCAATCATGTGATCACGTGTTAGAGGGTCATTGTAATGATATGTAATCTTCCCTTTTGACACAGTTCATTTCAGATAAGACACTGTCACTGCTATGCAGGAAAGAGTACACAGATATGGGCTCCAAAAAAATAATACTAATAAAAAATGTGCAAATTCAAAACAATACAAGTCAAGCTAGTGTCACAACAGTAGCATGTGATTGCACAATAGAAATAGGGCAAACAAATCAAATGTGCAACAAGCTACTTCCTTATTATTTTCCATTTAATTATTCAGTCCAGTGCTCTTCATGCAATTTTGTTCCTCAGCCATTCATGTTCATACATTCATCCCTAAAACTCTGTACCGGAACATCTCAAGCCGGTAGGGCAAAGAACGCAAAAGTGTCGAGGGTGGTGTGAATGAGTGCAACGACCTGGCCTGTGCTACATTACAACCCTGTACAGTACAATGAATACGGTACCAGATCTATTTAAGGGATACCAAGACCGCAGTCCACGCTTCTAAAAACATCCCCACGTCAACACATAAAATCATACTTATCCTTCAAGTTTAAAAAAGTAAGCATTTAAATAAAAACCACCAAATAATAAAAAAACCTAGAAAAATGCAACCAGGAATTCAGTAAGGTAAGCAGAACAGTTGAGTCAGCAGTTATGATGATTCTTATTCTTCAGGGAAATGTAATTCACTTTATAGCATCAATTGACCTTGTTTTCTGTCCACTAATATCGGCGTGTTACGTCATGTTCACCAGGAGAGGGGTTTCTCAAACACAAGTGCACGTCCTACCATAGGAGGAAACCACTACTTTTACTCATATTTTAAATACATATTAAATATTTTCAAATGTGTTCCTTCTCCTACATGTTAAACCAAATACTCTATACATTAATTTGATTATTTCTCATTGTCATTATCATCATAGCACTTAACTGTCATTACAATACTCTACCAATGCTTCACTGTCACCACTGTGGCGGCGAAGTAAACTCACAGCAGATGAAGATTGGGGGTTATATTGTGTGGAAAGGGGTTAGGGGCAAAAGGTCAGAGAGGTGGGGTTACTGTATTTGACAGGTGGTGGAGGAGGTTGCCTGGCAGCACATGCAGGTGGGGTTGACTGATTTGGGCGGGATCAGATCCAGGTCCTCGTCGTCCGGGATCTCGTCTAGGCGGTAACCATCTTTCAGCAGCTGTATGTTCAGATCCTGATTGATTTGCTGGAGAAGGGGAGGACAGACAGAGGAGGTCGATGGGTTTGAGCAGCGTTTCAGTACCGGGCTACAGAGCATCATTTGCTACTGGGCCACTCCCTGTTACTCCCACAACAACACTGATTTCAAAAGTAGATCATCAGTATGTGAATCAATCCATCATTAGCTACTCTACCTGCATGTAGTGTGTAGAGTTCTTCTGCAAGATCTGAACCCGATAAGTCCAGACATTTTGTTGCATGAAGATTTGGGCTTGGTTCGGGTTCGGGTTTGCTCATTTTCAAATTTCAAATGAAATTTATTAAGAAATTTCTCTGTGAATGATTGTCTGCTTCCATGTCTGCGATATGCTGTAAGTAGATACACAATGCCCACTAATTTTTTTAATTAGCCTGGCAAGCTAACTAGCAGTCAGTTATAAAAAAGTTATTTTTTATGAAATGGTCACTATATCCTGACAGTAGTGCACGAGACAGGAAATCTGAAAAATATCATGTGCCTCTGTGTCCTCCGGTGTCCTCTGGAGCTCCAGACAGCATCTGCAGGATTTCACAATAGGAACACTCACTCTCTGAAATGACCTGTGATTGGCCAAAGTCTCCTGTCACGGGCTAGATTTTTTAAAGCCTGATAACAGAGCCATGAGGAGGTGCAGAAGTCTATTTCTCTCACAGCACTTGAATTACAATATGCTGAAAGGTTATTATGGAATTTTTTCCCAATGATGCCAAAAATATACTGCCAACTGCCACTTTAATAATACAAATTTGGGTTTCAGTTCAAATTCGGATCTCAACCGGGTTTAATCAAGTTGGTTCTCAGTTTTAAGTCTGAACTCTAGTAGTGTGTTCCAGCTACTGTTATAACCGGGTGGCAGCGTCCGGTTCTAAAAAGTGAAGCCAAAGCGTGAGTGCCTTAAACTTGCATCCTTTCTAAGTCCAATTGTATAGAAGTCTATGAGAAAATGGCGTTGTCCGGTCTTGGAGTTGTCCGTGTTTTCTTCGTAGAACTTTAACCCTTTCACAGTGTGTTTTTCAGGTCACGAAAGTTAATCATAACCTTTTTGGTCGACTAAAAATGTCTTATTCAGCGTTCGGTTGTACTTAGCTCCACCCTCTCGTGTCACTTCTGGTTGCAAAAAAACAAGACAGCGATGACCAAAAACCAGGATGGTGACGGCCAAAATGCTGAACTTCAAAACCGTGGTCCACAAACCAAGGTTGATGTCACGGTGGCGGTAAAAAACGGTAAAACATTTTTCCCTTCCAACACCTCTAAAACGCGATAATTGACCCATTATATCTTGTTTTGCTTAATCCATAAAAACAGAGGTGTATTAATTCAACGTTTTACGGGGGGGTTCCTCTGACTTAATCAGATTTAGACAATTTACAAATCTCAAGTGTTTTCGAGCTTGTGACGTAAGCTGGAGAAAATTAAATTTACAGTGGTAACCATGGCAAACTGAATTAGGGCACTTTCACAGATGGTGGTAGGGATCATTACATGGAGCTTTGATGACTACTGTCCTGCTGTGATTTTTATTTTAGCAACTACGCCTTTGTTTGCATGCAAAGCAGAAGCAAAGTCTTCATTCAAAATCCCAGCATTTACCTTTTTATGTTTTAACTGTCTAGTCTACTGTAGATAACCTGTACTGCACTGCATAAACAACCACAAATCCATACTTTGTTAGCTACAGTACAATCATACTGTTGCCACGATGTATTGCTTGCTCAAAACTTGCTGTTGTTAGCTAATACTAAGAAAGAGGAGAAAATGGCTAAACCAAGTTACAACATTGACTTAAGATCTGAACACTTGTGGGCTTGTTCATATAACAATATATCCACAAGCCTTGATTTGTCAGACAGAAAATGGATGTAGAGGGTTGGAACGAGGATTCCTCTGGGGAATAAATATGATGAGGTGTCTGTGATTTGCACTTAAATTGGCAGCAGCGTTGAAAACAGGATTTACAGGTGCAGACACCCGGAGAGGACATTTCATTTGTCTCCCGCTTTGTGTCTCATGCACATTTGTGTGCAGGTGTGTCTGCAATGTAATGATGCGCTCGTAGCGAGAGCACACACGCCTACAGAATTAACATGGATGAGCAGGATGGATATAAATGGGTTTGCTTTGAGACACGCTTATAAATGCCTGCCTCTTGGCCTCTTGACAATCATAGGAAAATGGAGGGAGGAAGGAGAGGGAGGGAGTGAATGAGAGAGTAAATGTGAGGCAAAGAAGCAGATGTCTGCTCTATCACGCATCTCACCTCCGCAGAGGAGTATCCCGACGATGAGTATCTAGACATGTCAAAATCGTCATCACTGAAACAAACAAAAAAACACAAGTTAGCTGGTAATTTCTGTGTTTATGTGGCAAAAAGTGTATTAATGTGTTTGTGTGTGTGTGTTCACCTGTCTGTGTCTAGGGCCACCAAGGGCTTCTCATCTGGGCTCTGGTCTAAAGAGGAATAGCCTTTATTGGGCACTACCAACCTGCAGGGAGGGAACAGAGAGAGAGGACAGAGGAGAAATGATCAGAGGAGCAGAAAACGGGTGTAACAGAATATGACAGGAAAAGGTGGAGGAGGGAAAATAGATTCACAAACAGGAAGAGGTGAGTAAGACTGACAGAGACGCTGAAAGAAAAGCCTGGAGGCGACATCACAGCTGAACTACAGTAACAGCAGAAGCTTGAAAGAGGTCTAATTTGTAGCTCGTACATCTTACAAACCCTAAATCAATAAAACTATGCTCTTGCCAGCCCCGCTGACAGACAGAGATAATGGAGAATATAATCATCTAGTCAAGCATGAAAACACGTTTCTGATTTTACACATATAATCTACTAAATGCTGGAATTAAAATAGACTTGATTTTAAGTTGTATAGTTTGGTGGCTTGTGTATTTTGCTCCTCAAAATACATCATTACTTACTCAACAGTATTTGTACACTTACATCTAGTCAGTGCTTAAAGTGGGCCCGTTTTCACCGGTACTTCTACATTTGACTCTTTGGCGTACCGTGACTTTTTCCTGTGCACCGGCACTTCTCTCAAGCTGCCGGTACTCTCTTCTGCCATATCAGGTTCTCTGGGAGATTCATCTGGTGATTCAAAATGCCGCAGCGCCAGCGTTTTTGCACCGCGCCTCATAAGCCGTAAGAACATAAAAACAATGTGTAGAGCAACAGGACGAGCGGACGCACGGCACAAGGGAGGGTGGGTGAGAACAAGGGTGCTGTAATTTATTGGTACGATCACCATGTCCTTATTGTAAAATAATTAGTGAACTGTTTTTGTCTTTTTCTTTTATTTGTGAACAAACAGAATTAATGTTACATTATTTAAAAGTTTTCTGAATCTGCTCTTTTGATTTAAAGAATATGGTTTTACAGGACAAACCTTTCCAGAAGAATTAAATGTTCAGATGAAGGCTGTGATAAATAATAAAATAACCATTTATCTAGTAAAAATAATGGTCCAAATGATGCAAAAATGCAGTTTCAAGTAAAAAAAAAACTCAAATTTTCTTGGGGGAGGACCCCCAAATACAATATCTCCTAGTACCTTTTATTCACTGTTGATATTCAGAATGGATCTCTTTATTCTTCTGCATAATATGTAGGAGCATCGTGACTAACACTGCTCCTACAACCTGAATGATACCCTACTATAGGCTACAAATAACACAGGAAAGCACTTTAACTACGGTATTCCCACTATGGGTTAATATAGCCTACAAACACACCACCTTAACCCTATAATGTGTCAGCTGGAATATTATAGACCTACTATAGAAGATGCATAGCCCAAGTATAATAATATAGCAATAAAATAATAGCTGATTATGACTGACACAGTATAACATGCTTTAAGAAACAATGAATAAATAAGAATAAATTGCAAGAGATTGCCGATACATACGCCAACACGTGAATAATGGGAGTACTGTCACTTGTTTTTTTTCCACCTGAAGCACTGCATCTAGTACAGACTTGGACAACAACTTCAGTTTGACATTATTTTAGTAAATCAGTATGTGGTCTGCTGTTGGTAGTTAATCAATATAGTCCAATAGCACACCAGAATACGGGCTTAAATTGAGTTTATCACTAAAACAAAAGACATTTTAATGACAGCCACCACCTCCTTTTCTCCACTATACCGAGACCGCAGCGCTCACTTCTTACCGTGTTCTGGCCATGACGTTGTTCTTCTTGGGCTGCTGGTTGACTGGACTACCTACAGCGTTGCCGTTCTTCAATGAGCCCTTCCTAGCCAGCTCTCTCTGTTTCTCTGCACAAGAAACACACACGCACCCACCAGGTTAGCTTCAAATGATACACAAACTGCACAATAAAAAGTGATGGAGTTAGTTTGAGCTAATGTCAATGTCATCTATTTATAGACTTACAAGACAACTTCAATGAAATGTTGCAATCTACTTATTATAAGAGTCCTAAATAAACCAGGGAACTTTTGTGATTTGCTGATGTAAAGCATGGCATAGGATGGATCTGGAAGTCTACTCAGGTTGTCAAATTTACTTGACAAACAGGGCCCCAGATTTGACATGAATAAATCAGTGGAATTCAAACACACAGTCATCGGTAAGTGTGATGACCAGGCAGAGGAATTGACTGGGAAATGTCTTCTTTCCGAACATGATGACAAACTATAGGCTTTGCAGCACAGTACAAGATGTGACATCAGGGCAGATCAGTTTCTGTTTTAGGGAGGGATTTTCTTCAGTGGTCAGCTGAACAGGAAGTCACTGCTGTTGGAGCTGAGGGGGTTGTTTAATGAACATAATACAATACAATACAAAATCCACAAAGCATGAGACAATACATTCAGAAACAGCAGGCTGTCAACTCCCCTTTCTCTCTTTTTTGAGTCTCGTCACTGATCAGATGACAAATAACTAAACTAATGCTACTAGTCTACTCTGAGGGCGGTGAACTAAAGTAGAATAAACCAGTGACCGTAGAAAATGTTGTTTTTAATTCATATTGTGCCACCAATTAATGGCATTACACTTTTAATCCAGAAAACAGTTTTAAAAAGGCCATCAAATGTAGACGAGAGCCTTTTCCAGCTCAAGGTCACTACGGCAAAGTGGCTTGTTAAACAGGCATGTGTGATGAAAGGAATATGCTCAGATTGCATTTTATAGACAGGAAATTTGATAACGGTGTTTCCGTGTTGTAAAAAGGCTGAACAACTAATGAAATTAAGCAGAATAATATGAAATACAATTGTAGCCATCATTGTGGGCTCACTTTCAACATGTAGGATAGACGTAGAATGAAATGAACTTCTACAGCGGCTGACGTATAACGTGGATGCCAGAGTTACATTTTAAATAAGACCTTTTTCTTGCATTTATGTCACTGCATAGTTTACTCCTTCTGAATATTCTTGGTTCTTCAAGGCTTTGGCTAGAGATGTGTTACAGTAGGAGTAAAAAAAGAAAGAGGCGCTGCTGCTCACCACTGGACTCTGTCCAAGGTGCTGAAATGAGCCTTTAAGGACTGTGGCTTTTATAAACACTAGACACTCAAATTTCCAAACATAAAACAGGCCAAACAATAAAATGGATTAAAGCTGGAACAACTAGTCTTTTATTAATTGATTAGTCAACTGGGAGAATCGATTCATTGTTTAAGTTACTTTTCAAGCAAAAATGACAAACCTTTGCTAGTTCCAGCTTCTAAAATGTGAAGATTTTGAGGGCAATTTGAGGGCATAACCTTGAGCTCTGGGAACTTGGTGACAGGTGTTTTCCATATACAGATATCCTAGAATCGATAAATATGCTACTTTTTACCAAGAGTCTAGCAGCTTTACAAGGATGATTAAAACACAACATATCACCACATCCTTCGTTTGCTTTTGAAGGTTCTCTGAAAATTGATCCTCACTGTTCAGATGCCATCATTCTAGGTAACAAAATGCTGCAACACAGTCTATTTATTGTCTAGAGATGATGCCACATCAGCACATAACAGTAGGTTTCTCTTTCCAGGACTTTAGTTGATAACAGGATATGATGGCCTACAAATACTGTAGCTCTCACTCACCTATTTTCATCTGAAGGGGCGAGGGCTTGTAGTTGATAGTGACAGGTTCCCCCTCTCTGTGGTCCGAGTCCGCCTCTGAGGCCGTGGACGAGGCCGGGTCCTGGAGACAAACAGAAGGGGGATGGCAAGATGAGCAGAAATGTGCATTACTGAGGCATTAATGAATAATGAATGTCTTTTTGTCATGCACAATACACCCTACTATGCCCAGACAATGTGAATAAAACCGTTCATAAATAGATAAAACGAGTGCGAAGGAGTCCCTATCTATCTAATGAATGTATGAAGCGTTACACAGATAAATTATTATATTTAGACTCATTTCCTTGTAGTTTTATATCTGGTATATTGTTTTATACTTTGTACTTTGCACTACTAACTCTTTTACTGCCTTTTTACTAACATGTTTTGCACTATGGAACTGTGATGCTGGAAACTTGAATTTCCCTCGGGATCAATAAAGTTACTATCTAGAGTATCTATCCATCTACTGTACTTCTCGAGACCTGGATAAAGTAATCCTTTATAGGCAAACTACATTTTGTCATAGCTACCTCCAACTGATAATGTAGAGATTGAAATGCTGACTTAAAATTGCTATCACACTATCTCATTTGAATACATTTGAAGTGAATGCTAAATATTGAGTTAAAGTGATTTGTTCAAGTTGCTCTAAGACCCTTTTGAGGACTCCTGGATGTCCCTTTATCCAAGCCTGGGTAACATTAAAAAAAAACAATCACATCTCATATCCACAGGGCAAAGGTTAAGGACCCCTCAGTGACCCCCACATGACACACAGGGATGGATGGATGAATGGAGGTATGGGGGACGCCTGGAGACAGAAAAGTCAGACTACTTTCTTTTGTCTGTTTTAACATGCTCCACTGTATAATTGTTGTAACTTTGTAATGGTGTGCCATCTTGGCCAGGTCTCCCTCGAAAAAGAGATTTTAATCTCAAGGGACCTCCTGGTTAAATAAAGGTTAAATAAATAAATAAAAAATACTTTGATTTGTTTAGTTTGCTCTAGGACCCTTTGGGGGACTCCTGGAAGTCCCTTTATTATCCAAGCCTGGGAAACATTTCTAAAAATAATAATAATACTAATCACATCTTATATCCACAGGGCAAAAAGTAAGGACCCCTCAGTGACCCCCACATGTTGCACAGGGGATGGATGGATGAATGGAGGTACGGGGACGCCTGGAGACAGCAGGTCAGACTATACTTTGGGTCTATAGGCAAGGCAAGGCAAGTTTATTTATATTGCACATTTCTTACACAAAGGCAATTCAAAGTGCTTTACATATATAAAAGCAAGTTAAAAGAGCACAAAGTGCATAAGATAAAAACGAATAAAAGTATAAGTTATAAGAAAAAAATTTAAAGGATAATAAAAACAATCAAAAGACAGTAAAGTGCAGCAATATATATATTAGTCTGGCTCTCTAGCGGCCCCGGCTGTGGTGGGCAGAAGAGGCCGCCCTGCAGGCTGCAGTAACCCAGAGCCCCGCTACGGGCCACGGAGCGCACCGCCAAATCATTTACACTGATTTTTTTAATTATAAGACACAGCTTTAACGGTGCATACAAGCACATATTTTCTCACTAATCACGCCAACACGACACAAGGTGGCGTTTAGTCGGAGCAACTTGCTGCATGGATGCTGATGCTGATGCTGTAGCAGCAGCAGCAGCAGCGTTAGGAGGATGGGATGCTTGTTTTCGCCACCAGACATGACGGATGCTGCTCACTACGCAGCAGACCACCGGACGCTGCTTGCATTACACACATAGAAACTAGAAAATGAGCAAATCAATTATCCCCTAACATTGTTATTTTAACATTTTACTGTAGTCCAAAAAAAAAAAACTTGCTGAAAATGAAAATGCTAAATGGTATAGCCAATATTACGCATGGCAAGGTGATGGATGTGATGGATCCCAGAGCGCATAACATTATGAATTGAAAGGCCTCAAACATCCTGGAATAACAACGACGTTAAACTAGAAAACAAAGGTAAAACATTGATTATCTCTAATAGATAACAAGCATACAAATGTGACTTACCAGCGGCTGCATCTCAGCCTGCATCTCCGCCTCCTGCACGGCGCTCGGCACTTGAAATCTGTCTATTTCTTCCATCATGTTGGCAGCGCGCCTCTCTCTCTCCTCCCGTCTCCCCGGTAACGAAGTGCTGATTACGGCTCGTTGAGACGCGTTTTATCGCAGAGATTTGTGTGCGAGTGATCTCAGATTTGTAACAATCTCTGTAGTTCTCCGGTGTCGAGCTTCATCCCAGCAGGCAGTAGGCTATGTCGACGGTGGTGTGACCAGTTTGGGTGACGGTGACTCCACCACCAACTTCCGGGTGGGGTATCCCAAGCTAAGGTCCGGGGACCCAGAAAGGGGCCTTTTTATTAAAGAGGTCCCCCAGCAAAGTGAGGAATAAGACAGTAATTGAAAGTAGCCTAACCCAGTACATTTAATTGAACACAGTGATGCTGATCAGAGAGTATGAATCTGAATTATGATTATCAGCTGAAGAAACACCTCACTGATATTCATTATTAACATTATACAGGACAACCTGACATTTATTGATCAGTCAAACTGTTACAACTAAATATACCATTAAAGTTGAACACAGACTGAGCTGTCTCACCTTAAACAAGCTGATCACTTTAAACATGGAATATCTTTGATTTAGCCTACATATGAATTGAATGATGAACTGCTGTGGTCTTGTCTTGTATGTTTTTTGTTTCTTTTTCTTTTATTGCTATGGACCCTCCTGTGTGTCTGAAATAAGTTTGAATTAATGATCAACATTTGCCCCACTTTTACCAGCTGCATCAATACAATGATGTTTACACATTAGTTCATCAATAATTATAATTCAATATTATTATTCTGAAATGGACCATTCTGCATAATGAGTACTTTTATTTTTGGTAAAGTAATAATCTGGAAGATTTTCATTTAAATAAATGTCTGTTAAGTCAGTGGTTCCCAAACCTTTTCACAGACCACAGACCCCCAGTTGATAAGATTTTGTTACAGAATCCCCCATCATTTTTGCTGTTAGGTGTTTTATTACAGAAAATGTTTGAAACCCAAGACCAAAATAGTCATACATTCTGTCATTGTGTTACTTATGGATGGAATTATAGTGACAATACATTTTCCCCTTTTTGCTGGGGACTTCCTGGAACCCCTTCAAGGACCCCTGGGGATCCTCTGATCCCACTTTGAAAACCACTGTGTTAAGTCATTATCTATCGCTGAATGAGGTAACAGAATAGTGACTGAGTCTATGACCCACTGATGAGAGCCCTTGGATTTGCAGTATTACTAACTGGCTGTCTGTGACGACATTCCCTGGAAAAATCACAAGAGGTGATCTCTGGGAAGTAAGATCCAAAAGACCAGCAATTACCGCTTATCGCCATAGGTGCCGCTAAAGAGAATGAACAGAGATCTTTGAGATTGTAACTAAGTATATATTGATGCTAACACTTTTGTACTTTTACTTGAGTAAAATTTTGAGAGCATGACTGTTAATTGAAAGATCCATACCCTGTGGTATTGCTACTTTTACTTTAGTAAAAGGTCTTCTTTCACCACTGGTAATAGATTAAGATCACTGTAATTTGAATATATGATGAGAGGGAATCACTATAATATTGTATGACTATGTATGTGAGGCAACTTTTTGTTTCTCCTATTGTTTTTTTTATTTCTCTTTGGCACCTCTGGGAGTAACAGATAATTCTCAAATTAAAATTAAGTGAATAAATGAAGTCAGAGGATTAACCATCTCTGTTTTTATATCCTCAAAAACAAAATAAATCTTCTTTAAAATGAGTCTCTATTCTGGCAGTTTTGTCAGAAAATGCTTTAAACCCCAATTGAAACCTTGCGGACCAGCGAACACACAAGACATTTCTTTATTACAAAAATACTAGAAAGATCAGAAGCAGACCGCTTAACAACCCATCATTCGGAAAGTCAATTAACAATTGTCTTCATTCAGGAATTTTAATTAAGACCGAATAAATTACTCAATCAAACGAACAGCTTGGAACCAATTAATTATAGCGACAGAAAGGAGTTGGACGAGGACAAAACATATGTCTAACGAAAAACAGCAGGAACTGATGTGAAACCTGTCGTGTGTGTGTGTGATGATAGTGAATATAAAAGTCAAATTATCATCCAGTGTCTTGTAACCTGGATTTATTTTAAATTACAGTATATTATTGAGGTTGAATAGCTTTGGTTTCCTACGGAACAATTAGGATCACCTAGTCACGACTTTCATTTATCCCAGTCACCATTCAAGGAACTGCAGTACAGTCATGACAGCTTTCTGCCTCATCACTCAGCAGCCTGATTGCTATGAACAATAGCAACTGAGGACATTTACTCAAGTCAATTTGGTACAATTAAGTACAATTTCTAGGTACCTATACTTTACACAAATTGGTAGGTGCAAAAAAAAAAAAAAAAACCTGCATAAGCAGGGCAACATTTGATTATTCTCTTTTAAATGAAAATGTTACCAGATCTGGAACTAATATCACAAAAAAAAAAATCCAAATGAATGAATTTGCAGTACCTTCTAGATTACTAATGCTAGACATTCAACCCTCTGAGTTACTGCACATGTAAAACTCTGGCATTGGTATACCATACAGCAAGGTGACCATCACTTTCCTTAATTCCTTCTAATTATGCTTTAGTTTATTCGACAACAATAAGTCATACTCCAACTGGTTTTTAGTAAATCTATCAAGACATCCCACTGAGCAATTTGACGGTGAAAATATGTTTAATAGACATATGTGTCTGTTTGTCTGCAGATATTTAGTTTAGATTAAGGTTATTCAAGATTGAAATGTGAGACTTAACACTTGTTTCAACTTTTTTTTATTTTTTTATAAATCCAATGTTGAACAACCGAGAACACGTGCATTACACAAACAAACAGAACTGAGCATACATCTTTTCCAGGCCTTTCGACTAACAAGAAAAAGTAAAGTTAGAATTCAGACTTGAAAATTAATTTAGTTGATGGCAATTTTAAAATCCCCCCCTCCTTAAAAAAGACGTGTGGGAAAAGTTTTTGATGGACTGGATAGTCATTTAACTCTATCTGTGGTTAACTATGGGGTCAAGACAGCAGGGCAGATGTGTGTCATCAGGTGTAAACGATGAAGGGTTGCAAAAAAGGTCCTCTGAGGTATGCTGGATGCCAGGGATGTGATATTATCATATGTGTATGATAGCGTAGAATAGTATATATGATAGATGGTAGACGAGTAACACTGTATGTATAAAGGGAAGGTACTTGAACTTACAGTCCTTTGGTAGCCCCCATGACCGGTTCTGGCTGGGTCCTGCTTGAAATGGCCAGACATGTAGATTTTCTCTTCTCTCTTGGATGTCCTCAAAAAATGTTGCATCTGTAATGAAAAAAAGAAAAACATTTACTTGTAAAAAGTTAGAATTAATGGTAAAGTTAAAGCTTCCCTTCACACTGTGTATGATGCAAAATGTCAAGGAGATGACGTGTTTTGCTGACTTTGAGGAAAGCAGCTAAACTTTAAGATACCGAATAATGACACAATGTGGCACACACAGTTGTGACATTTATGTCTTTCTAAAATATGTTGTGCTTCTTGCATCTTATCATTTATATATAACTTTGTGACAAAAAAAAAATCAGTTTAGACTACTTTATATTATCTGGTATGACTGAGTACATGGCTGTATCTTTAAATCCCCTCTTATTGCACAAACCACCACTGTTCACGTCAATGATGGGCATCATGGCATTGGTCATGAGTCTGTAAAGTGAAGTCAAAACAGTAGTAATTAAACCTTCCAAAGGGATCCACTTGTGAGATTTCATCTGGGAAAACTTTATACACAAAAACAAGCAAATAAGTGTTAAATATAGAGGCCAGTGCTTTAAAAGTATACTGGAAAGCACTGCGCAAGGAACAAAAAAACAAGCCTTTTTACGCATTACATCAACCACTGCTAGATACCTTACATCTTGTTCATGCAGTCCCTCGTGGTCTTCACTCACTCGCCTCAACTTGAAAATCTAGAATAATGAAACAGCATTAAACATATACATTACATAATTTATTCATGCACTGACATAAGGAAATCTCTTGAATCCATTGAAATGAACCTTGAAAAAAATAAAATACAACAGTAATCAACATAGCTTACCAACACTATGGGAGGAAGCCAATGAACATCTCATGTACACTATAATTCAGTTTTATATAATGTTTGTTTATTTTGTTTATTTATTTTGCACAATTTAAGACTATACAACATAACAAAAAAATAAAATTAATAATATACAGTGCAGGAAGAGGTAAAAAACCCACTGGGCTTATCTGAAGACAAGATTAATATAAAGAAATAATATGACTACATTATAGTGATAAAACAATTAGGACAAGATATATATAACAACAACAATGACAATACAGTAAATAGTAAATACGGTTAAAAATAAGGAAAGTTACAGTTGATTTTTTGAAGAACTGTGCATCTCCCATTTGTTTGTTTACTAGTGCGCCAATATGGTGGACGCCACGCCACCTTTGACATGACGCTCATCTTTAGCTATCTACCTACCTATCTGTGCGAAATGCATTCCCATAACGCCCGACAGAGCACGGCAAAAATGCAACTGGTATTTATCAACTTACCCATTAAAATAGATTCCTCCTGGCCGGAACAGTCACCGACCGTCGATGCAGAGAAGTCAGCGGCGTCTCGGTCACGGTCTCGGTGCTCACGCAGCTGAGTACAGCCTCTAGTGCAGGGGTCACCAACCTTTTTGAAACCAAGAGCTACTTCTTGGGTACTGATTAATGCGAAGGGCTACCAGTTTGATACACACTTAAATAAATTGCCAGAAATAGCCAATTTGCTCAATTTACCTTTAACTCTATGTTATTATTAATAATTAATGATATTTATCTTTGTGAAAACACTGATCATGTTAATGATTTCTCACAACAAATATATAGAAACAGATAAATATCAATATGCAACACTTTATTTTTATATTTTCTCTAAGTGCACATGTTTTTCAAATTTTTCAAACATTTGAAAATGATCACTTCTACGACAGTCTTGTGAAATCACAATATCCCATTTTAACTAGCTAGCCACTAACATTTTTTAACAAATCATGAATTACTTTGCACCATGTTTGTACAAATAATAACTCATGTAAAATACAAAAATCAACTCTCAAATTTTTAAATAAATCATGTCACACTTTGAACTGGACACCAAATCTGTTATCTGTTTCTTTGTCAGTTAGTGGGAAGCCTGGCATTGCATGCTGTTAACCAGTGTGTTGTACTCTGGTGTGTAACTTGACACTGCAACTCTGAGTGAGTCTTGCAGATGTGCATCAGTGAGGCGTGTTCTGTGTTTGTTCTTGATGAAGTTCATGTCAGAAAAGGCTGATTCACAAAGATAAGTTGAACCAAACAGGCTTGCAACCTTCATAGCTGCTGCGCATACACCACTGTACTTTTCTGTGTCAAGAAGGCACCAAAAGTTTGGTGCAGCCTGATGGGCTTTGAGGTGGAGGTCATTTTGCAGTGTTACAATTTCAATCTCCACCTGTTCAGCATCCAGGCTGAATGTTGCACTTAACTGCTCAGCAATACATGATATGTCCACGTTCATGAAAGGATTAGAAATGAACGACACACATGGCTCAAGCTGATCCAGGTCACAAAACCTGTTCTCAAACTCTTGCCCAACTCTGTTTATGACCTGAGAGTACTTTTCTGCAACTTTGTCAAAAGCCTCAGATGCAGAAGCATTGTCTTTCAGCACCATCTGCACAGAGGGAAAGTGCAGCACTTTTTTTCTCTGTAAATGCACAGAGAAAAGGTTCATCTTAGCTTTAAATGCATTTAAAGCACTTATCATATCGGCGACAGTTTTACCTTTGCCTTGCAGCTCACAGTTCAAACTGTTCAGTTTCCCAGTAATGTCCGTTAAAAATGCAAGGTCAAGTATCCACTCAGTGTCCTCCAGCAGCACGGTGTCCTCACCTCTGGACTGCATGAACTCTTTGATTTCACCCAAAAGTGACAAAAAACGTTGCAAAATTCGTCCCCTGCTGAGCCATCGGATTTCTGTGTGTAGTAGCAGGTCATCATATTCAGCTGACAGCTCCTCCAAAAGTACCTTGAATGTTCTGTGCTGTTTAGCTCTGGAGCGGATGCTGTTTATGATCTTCACGACGGGAGTCATTACGTGCTCAAAGCAGATCACTTTTGCACATAAGGCCTGCTGGTGTATGATGCAGTGGTACTGCAGAAAGTTTGGGAACTCTGGGTCAGCTTTACAGTGAGCAACGAATCCTGTGTGTCGGCCGATCATAGCAGGAGCCCCATCCGTAGTCACTGATACCAGCTTTTCCAGCGGCACCTTTTTTTCCACCAAAAACTCCTTCACTGCGTTATAAATGTCAACTCCCCTCGTAGTTGTCTTCAGGGGCAGTAGTGTCAGAAGTTCTTCTTTTGTGGAGAAATCATCAAACACCATCCGGATAAAGACCATCAGCTGAGCCGTACTGCTGCTGTCCACCGACTCGTCACACTGGATGCTGAACCACCGGCACCTCGCCAGATCACGGTCCAGCTGGTCGGCCAAGTTCCCAGACATCATCGACACTCTTCTTACCATTGTAGTTGCCCCGAGTTGAACATTGGAGAGACTGGAGAGTACATCGGTTCCATACTTCTCGTCTTCAAGCACAGTTTTAGCAATTATCATCATTGCTTCTTTGACAACCTCCCCGTCTGTAAATGCCTTCTTTTTCTTCATCAAGAATTGCGTAGCTCTAAACGAGGCTTCGGTTGCTTTTTGGGAGTTTTTAACCGGTCTAGTGAAAAAAGACTGCTGTTTGCACAAAGCTGCCTTTAACTCGCGGGCTTTTTCTGCTCGCAGTGCGCTGCCCGGTGGGTAGTTAGCATGGTAGCTTGTGTGACATGTAGTGAAATGTCTCTCCACATTGTGCCGCTTTGCTATCGCCACAGTTGCCCCGCAAATGAGACACACGCAGGATCCTTTCACAGTGGTAAAAAAAAACTCTACCTCCCATTCGTCGTGAAAATGATATGTTTTCTTTCTTTTTTCTGCCATTTTTTGGGGTAACTCTTCTCCTCATTTTCGTTGCGTCTGCTAGCTTGTTTGTATGAGCGCAACAAACGCTACGTTTTGGTCATGCGCACAATACTGACCTTTGAACTATACTAGGTCAGAGTTCATTTATATTAAACACAAAAAACATTTTAAATTTTAAGTGTTTTTATATATATATGTTGTCATTTGTAAGTTACATGCAAGTCTGATTTAAACAACAATAGCAAAAAAATAAAATAAATAAAATTTAAAAAAAATAGAGGCAGCTCACTGGTAAGTGCTGCTATTTGAGCTATTTTTAGAACAGGCCAGCGCGCGACTCATCTAGTCCTTACGGGCGACCTGTTGCCCGCGGGCACCGCGTTGGTGACCCCTGCTCTAGTGGATATTTCGCGCATGCGCAGTAATTTCATTTGAGGAATTGACGTCAGCAACACAAATTCTTAATTCCTATTTTCAACTTTACAATTGTTACATACGTGTTTCCGAATGATGTCCTTAAATTTAAAGTATAAAACATTTTTTTTCATTATTTTTATTTATTTATTATCTGTATTATTTTTTTAAGATAAAATGTGCATAAAGCAATAACCCTTGGGTGTTTTTTCGTTTCTGTCTTCAAGTGATTTTATTTTTTTGTTTTTAGAAATAAAAAATGAAAATCAACCATTTTTTTAAAGTTTAGTTCATCCCTTTTTGATAAAGAAAAACGCCTTGTATTTCAATTTTATTTTTTGTATTTTAAAATGAAAATTAAATAACCACTCATTTTTTGTATTTTAATATCCTTTTGTGAAAGGAAACTCAAATGACCAAAAGATAGCTAGCAGGGAATAGTAAATACACAACAAACACTCACCGGAGAGTAAAATATCCTCGGCAGAACTTCAACCAGTTACTCCTCGTAACCCATTTTGGGTTTATGTTGCGTTTATAATTTCTGCTCTGCGTGGTTCGTTTCCTTTCTACTTTTATCTTTTAGCTTGCTACTGCTCTGCTGTCTCACTCTACGCTCCCTCTAACGCGCTTTTGTTGTGTTTCCTGTCTGCAGCGCCACCACTGCCCTCAGCTGGACTAAAACAGCTATTGCAGAAGGGAAAAAAGATGCAAATAACACCTGTAGAATTAGACTGCCACCTGCTGGTTAAACTGCATGAATGCAGGTACAATAGTTTCCTCTGTAACAATTTTTTCTCTACATAAGAAGAGTCTTCTTCCACCACTGGTTATTAAAATGAACAAGGCACACAATTCTTGCAGGGATATGTAAGTGGGTTTAAGAAACAATAAATGAATACAAGAATGATACCTTTAAATCATATATTTTTTTATACAAAATCTTTAAAAAATAGTGGGGAATTGGCACAATAACAGGAACACCGTACAAACATACAGTAATTCAACACAAAATAACTACAGCAGTGGTGGAATGTAACCAAATGCATTTACTGAAGTACTGTACCTTAGTGCAATTTTGAGGTATTATACTTTACTTGAGTACTTCCATTTTACGCTGCTTTACACTTTTTTACTCCGCTACATTATTTTACAGCTGTTAGATTGTATGTAAAAAACAACAACAACAATGACATACGATGATCAGTTTATAAAATAAAAAGTATTGGTAATGAATAAGGTGAGAACAAACTATAAAGTTTCAACTCAACCCACTCTCTTGTACATGTATGCATCAGTAATACGCCTAATAATTTAATTGTTATCTTTAATAAATAATTCTGACACTTGCTATTATGCTGCATAATGAGTAGGCTACTTTTATTTTTGATACTTTACATCTTACTGATAACTCATGTAAGATTCTGAATGCAGGACTTTGACTTTATACGGGGAGTATTTGTACACTGTAGTATTACTTTTACTAAAGTAGTGATTTATTCCACCACTGAACCACAGCAAGTAGGCTACTGCCTGGAAAATGACCACAGAGTTGATTCGGCACCTCTCCGGAGGTGTAAAAGAAACCCCCCAACATTATAAACTTCACACAAATTCTTGCAGGCCATCATTAGATGGCCTGCAAGAAGAAAAATCTGCAATGTTGTGACTGGTTTCTCATTGAAAGTCACTGACACGTCTGACTGCACATTGTCCTTACCTGGAAATGCCAGCAGAGAGCAGCAATAGCACGCTCTGCTGCACAATAATGGAGACGGGTCTTGGCAGCAATCAGCCGCTGCTGCAGCCAACACCACCAGGTGGTTCCAACTCAAAGCAGCACACATTGAATAGTTTCACCAGCAGGTGGCAGTCTAATCCTACAGGAGAGGAGCTACACAGGCTGGATGGAGGATGAATGACAATGAGGCCAGTGCAGGGTCAAGTAGGTCAGAGTGTTTGAGTCTGTTAAATGCAAACAGTTTGAGGTCCATACTTAAGGTCATGCATATGGATTATAGATATGACTATAGCAGCATATCTGGAGCTCAGCTTGTTATACTTTGGGAGATGTGAGACGCTGTTTTTTGTGAGGCATTGCAAGTTAATGAAAAAATAATAATTTACCCAATTTTTCGCACTCTCGTGTTCCTTAAATCTCACACGCACTCACCATGTTTCCTTGTATTTTTCCTGCCGTGTCGTGCATACTGATGCTTTTCCTATCACGGCCATTATTTCAGCTCGTTTCATGCCATAATTAGACCTCTGTTGACAGAATAAACATTCAGACTAAATTACTGAATTATAATGATTTCGATATCAGAGCTGCGCTGTTGTCAAAATCAATTTCATGACTGTGTGCATGTAACTGTGATGAGTGTTCACGACTCCATAGGGGTCTTGTTATGGAGATATGATTATGTGTGATTAGAATTTTTCTCATTAACTATTCAAGGACAGTAAGATATCAACGCATATATCCATCCCCATATTACTCTTTAGCAAAGACACCTGCACAGTACACACTATACTGCATACATTCATGGTTAACCACAGACCGCCTCAAAGCAACAGTTAAGTGTATAGATTCACTCTCTACAGCATCTCTCTCTATTTCACACACTCACACACTTGAAATGTTATTTGGAGCCACTAAATTAAGATTACATAACATTCAAATAGTTAAAAAATCCCACACAATTTTTTGGATATGTAGTGTACAAAAGAAGGATTAACATTTGATCCTTTGGTAATTGCGTTACACTCACGCACACGCACACTCACACACACACACACACACACACACACACACACACACACACACACACACACACACACACACGCAAACACAAACACTGCCCATGACTCAGTCTGGGCTGATGTGGGTTATGCAACCCCTCCAGCCGTGCAAATGGAGCTGCAGATTACTGGTCCCTCATATGTTTATTAGTAATCTCTCTGTCTGTAATATTGGTCCTGATCATTATATAACACCATGCTGAGTTCAGTGACATTCTTCCATCTCAACTACCACTGGAAGATCTGGGACATCGCTTTGGTGCTGTATAACCCATTCCCAGAAATTGAGGGATGGAGTAACTGATGCAGAGTTCAGTCGCCACGTCTGACCATCATTCCTGAGGTGGAAGGATCGATGGAAGTGTGATGGGCAGGAGAACAGATGGATGACAAGGCGGAGGCTTATTCAATTGTTTTCTTTCACTCGTATCATACAGGATCGACTGATTTCTTGAATGGAAAATCTGATTTGAAAAACAGGGGAGGTCAGTGCAGCGGTTCAACAACAGTGTGAGTCAGAACACGCTGACCTTCACATCCAGCTCACTGTGGAGCAGATCACTGGATCTGCGCTGGGCAGCCTGCGTGGCTCTGGCACCGGTCTGGTTAGATGGGAATTGAGAAACAAATATGAGGAAGACAGCCAAAGAGCGAGAGAAAGGAACTGGCAGGCAGATGAATCGAAGGGAAGCAGATAAACAGTAGACAGATGTAGAGCCGCCTTTCTGATGATCAGTTTCAAATCAAGAGCCCACCAAAGGCCCCGACCATCTGCCTCATACATGCTGGAAAACCACATTGCTTTTACACATGCATGCATACATGTACTCAAACAAATAAATAACATTACACTATTCATTATCACATCTCATCTGTGATCTTGTTAGTAGTTCTCATCTATGGGACCCAAAATAAATTGACTCAGAGAAAATTAGGGATCGACCAACACCGATACCGGATCGGATATTGGGCCGATACTGACTTATATTGCTGGGTCGGGTATCGGTGACAATGGCGCCGATCTATTAAATGCAGTTCTATATTTATATACTTTATATATTATATACTGGAATTTTAATTCCTGTTTAAGTTTGACCAATTTGTTGTTGCATTAAAAAAGGTTTACACTTGAATTATAATTCCTGTTAACTTTGAAGAATTTTTACCAAGTTGCTGGTATGCGATTTATTATTTAAGCAAAGTTTAAGTCAAGCCTGATGTTTCCTTACACATTAAAGAATGATCCCAATCACTTCCACACAGTGAGGCATACAGTTTATTAATTAAATACTGGTATCAGATCGGTACTTGGTATCGGCTGATTCCCAAAGCTCAGGTACCGCTATCGGTATCAGGACAGAAAAAGTCGAATCGGTGCATCCCTGTATTACAAATACTCCATTGCAAGAAAAAAAAATTCTGCATTCAAAATATTATTTTAGTAATAGTATGTATTTACTATCAGCTAAATATATATAATACATAATGAATGCTTTTTCTTAAAGTATCAAAAGTGAAAGTATGCATTATGCATGCAGAATGCACCCCCTCGTCTTCTTCTTAGATTAATATTATTATTATGAGAAATGATTACTGATGCATTTTTTATGTCTCTTATTTGTTTTATATTCTGTTGGGTATCTAGCAGAGTGTATTGCAATTTATGAGATGATCTCATGTTTAATAACTCAAAGTCAAATAAATTCCTCTGAAATGTAATGGAGTTGAAGTACAAAGTATAGCAAATTGTACTCAGGTACAAGTAGCTAAGAATTGTGCTTACTGTAACTGCAGTACTTGAGGTACAAAGTAACGTTACACTGCTGAAACAATGAGAGAAACAATGACTGAAATCATTAAACTCTGTATAATCAAGATGCTGGTTGTCACTCAAAGAAAGTAAAAGCAGCAGTTAACACTCAGAAGTTCTCTTCCTGTGTTATAATAATTTTGGGTTGTGGCTATCAGATAAGTATTATATGGTTGTAGTTCACTAACAACAGGGTGTGGGTCACTGTTGATTTCAATATGTTCCACATTGATTACTTCAATGCAGGAAGTCAGTTGCTATTTATATTCAAGCTCTCATGTTTAAAGAATTTGCAGGGCCATTAATGCTGCAGTAATACACACAAAAATATATGTTATAAACAACAGTAAATCATTTTATTGTGTCAGTCAAAAATAAACTGTCATCAGTACCACAAGTCATATAGAGCACAATAGCTATTACCACAGTGAAACAATAGCTATTCTGTAAAGTAAGTGTAGGGCTGCAACAAATGATTATTTTCAACACCAGTTCTTCCGTTGATTAGTCTTTGATTGATTATTTAATCCATAAAGATAAAAAATATATTGAGAAATGACCACTGCAAGTTGCCAAAGTCCCACGCGATGCCTTCAAAGTTCTATTTTGGGTCCGAGTTTAAAATAAACATGTTATTCAATTTCCATCAATATGAAGGGAAAAGCTCACACAAGAAGCTGCAACTTGATATTAAAATGATTTATCAAATATTAAACAACGACTCATTTCAGCAAAAAAAAATTACTGTTCATCATTAAGTATAAGTTGCACAGAAACATAAATGAAGTAGAATAAAAAAACGCTGCACATAAAGTCAAATCAGCATATTGTTATTATAGTATAAATGAACTCAGACCTGAGATTAGATAGCACATGTCTGTGAATAGCCCTTTCGTTAATAAACATTGTATTGACTATACAAGACAAAAACAATATAGAGGTGTGAAGCACTTTATCTTCCACTTATGACTGGCTTGTCACATTGCCTCTCTTCCACCCTTTATTGATATCACACAGTTAGAGTGTTAGGTGCAGCACATTCACTCCAATAAACACAGTATTCACTCGTTACTGGGAGACATTGTGCAAGTGTTCAGTCAGTCTGTCATTTCTGGTGAAGGCTGTGCATAAATATCTTACTTAGCTTTTAGAGGAGCTCACAAAAATGAAAGTGAGGCACTCTGGGACACGAGTAACACTTTTGCTGCTGCTTTTAATCCCATGGGAGTCGGATCGGTGGAAGTGTGTGTGTCAAATAGGGAGACTGTCAAACCGGAGCCTCGAGCTGCCTCTCGGTAAACAACACATCAAAGCATCCCCTCTCTCCGATTCTTCCCCCTGCACTTTATCATCCCCACCAAAGATCTGTCCTTTATCTCCGTCTGTCTCCCTCTCCGCATTGTTGTGACTCTCGCACACTTTCTCCTTCCTGACTCTTTCAGGCTTTTGGTTTTGGCAGCTCTGCTGTTGCCGTCATTAGTGCTGCAGCGGGTAAACACGGAGCCGCTTGTTTCCCTTTACCTCTAACAAGTTATTGTGACTCTCAACCAACACCGTCACCCTGAACTCTCCTGTTACAATCCATTGTGTCTTTGCACTTTCTCCTCCACATCCTCTCAGCTGTGTCGCATGGAGGGATGAACGAGGATGGAGTAGAGGAGGAGATCATGGTCTGCCTGTGTGGAACAAAAGCAAACAGACTGACAGATGGACAGTCCCTGCGACGCACAGCAGAGATAAGAGGATTGGGCCCGCTTCTTGTTGTTGTTGTTGGCCTCGCCACAACTCTTAATGCAGTTAGCTCACTCTGAGCTCCGCTGATGGTGGAGAAATGTGAACATGTATGTTCATGTGAGGGAAAATAACTGCATGAGTAGTTGAAGAGGAGGAGAAATGTAGAAGATCACTCAAAGTTCAGCTAGTCTCCTAACACTCTGTAGTGACTCTCCTCGATGGACAGAGTTGAGTTAGATCTACATCTCAAGTCTGTGTCCTCCATGCTTCAGGCTGCAGTCAGCAGGTATTTCTGCTCAGCCGTCTTCTTCTCATTCTTCTTCTTCTCTGGCACTTGTGTGAAAACTGGCACTTTCTCCTGGTGCGAAGGCACCTTGCAGGCCTTGTAGAGGATGACGAAGAGGATGAGGATGAGGACGCCCACCGCAGAGTTGCAAACGATGGCAATGATGGCCCACACAGACAGGCCCGTCTTCAGATCGTGCTCCTCCATGGTGGACTGGAATGCAGCCTCCAGACTCATTGTGGTCACATCACACCTCAGGTCTGCAACCATCGGTCACTACAACTCCACAGATTCTCCCTGAAAATAGAGAAAATGCATCACATGAGTTTATTTTCCCAGCACATGCACACCCACACACACACACACACACAGGTTGGCATACTTGGCCACAGTTATCCTGGCTGTCACATGTGCCTGCTGACTCCACTAGGTCAGCTCAGTAAAGATTACTTTCTCCCTGGCGAAGTAGTCACCGAGCCAAGGTGGCTTAATCCCTGCAGACACTGCATATAGAACAACCTACATATGTGAGGGGTTTTATTCTCAAGATTTTTCTTTTCGAGAGGCAATAAGAGCGTTACAAGGGTCTCTAATAAAGCCACGCAACAGAGTGTTATTATCATATTATCTCAGTACTTGTAATGTACAAGAGAAGTGTCAGGCAGGTGCAGAGAAAAATTCATTTGTTAGGTGTAATAATCTGCGGATGATAGGGGAGTATTACAGGACAAGAAAGTGCCTTTCGGCTGCAGCGCTGCCATGTTGAAACATCCTTTTTAAGTCTTGTTTCCTTTATACAGGCAGAGAGCGATGAAGTTATTAAACTGATAAAGAAGGTGCCAGTAAGCACCTTTTTCTCGCTGAATTATTTTGAATGAGTTTCGGCAGTAATGTGTTTTCAGGAGGAACGTGTGGAAATATAGTTGCCAGTTTTGCGGCTGATATTAAATGGGTCACTGAGGTGTACTGGTGTGTGTGTGTTAGAGAGAGAGACTGACAGAGAGGGAGGAAAGTCAGTTCAAGCATGAGTTGGAGAGTGTGAATATTTTCCCTCTCAGAGTTTACCAGATAAAAACTGGAGCTCATCTCCTCGCTTCTATACCTCTCTCCCTTCCCTCTAATGCATTTCTAATGAGACCACATATTTTCTCCTCTCTCCAACTGAGGGGCAATGCCGCAACTATCCAAGTTTGCTGTTGAGAACTCATTTCAAAGTTATCCTTCCCTTTATAAAAGGCATTTTGTGACCAAGCCAAATAAAGATGGCTGCAAGTCAGAGTAGGTGGCAGTGATGCATTTGATCTGTCGGTTTCTGTTGGTACCAGATGGGTCCCTCCCAGGATGCTGGTGGCGTCGCTGTGGGGAATGAACCCTCATAATCTCTAACTGGGATTACTGTCAATAAAACTGCCCTCACTGCTGTGCAGAATGTTTCCAAAACATCCTGAGGAACTTTTTTCGCAGGTGACACTAAATGAAGCGTATCCAGTGTACAATTTCAATTAGAGCCAAAGCGAGGAATGTGAAGGCTATTAGATGACAGGGAGATGTGACAGGGAAGAGTCTGCATGTGTGTGTTAGAGAGAGAAATGAGTGTGAGCAATGTATTGGAACAGAGAGCTGTTTGCATGCTCATATTGATTTCAGACAAGCAGCCGTGCATATAACAAGAAAACACACAGCAGTCACCCCAGTTGTTCATTATCCACAATTATGGCACATTTTCATAACTCATACTACCCAAAGTAGATGATTGTGGTCCATGTTTTAATAACTACAAGGATAATTTGTTCCCATTTGCAAGATAAATGAATTTCCTCTGAATACAAGATAGCTCTGTTTCCACACTGGAGGACAGTAAAGCCTAATATTACGCAAAAGAAGATTGCTTTTCTTTGTGCACTTGGATTCTGACAAATTGGAAGAGGCCCAATTGCAGAAAACGTCAGTAAGTAGATTCAAATGTTCAAAGGTCAGAACAGCACATAACTGGCCCATATATAAACACACATGAAGGTCACTTCCTGAGGCCACAATCAATTACACAGATAACTCTTTTTATTGCATAATAGCCCTGATGTTCTCTGTGGCTGGAGCAGGAAATAGTTAAGCTTTAGGTTGACACTGGTGTCCTGCAACAGCATAACACAGGATGAGTGTGTGCTTGTGCTTGCGCGCGTGTGTTTGTGAATGCTGCCATTGACCGACATAAAGGCCCTTTTATGTACAAGTGCAAACAATCTAATGTAAATGCATGCAAATATAGCCTACAGACTGCTTGATACTGGGGCAGCCAAATGGGCACTGCACACAACCACCTGCATAGACGTGTGCTTGCAGTGACCACATGGAAAACAGGCGAATACTTGTGCATAATGCATCACTTTGCAGCGGGCTACCAGTATGAATGACCTCCGTCTCATGTGACCGAGCTGCCTCCCTTCCTCCCCAGCTCATTTGAGAACACCAGCTGCACGGTCAACAACTTCACTATGAAGTTACAGGAATCAACAGTGCTGACTGTGTCACTATTTATAACAGAAATGAGTAGGCCTATAGCCAAATAGTTGTAGATTGGTCTACCATGGGCATAAACAGACATATGATCATTGGTTGAGCTTATAGAGGACAAACTATAGAGGCCTTTTACTGTTTTGAATGTGGATGTATCACAAAAGTATTACATATCGCATACAATTCTGAAATACTCAGTGGTGGAAAGTAACTAAGATTTACTCAAGTACTGTACTTAAGTACAATTCTGAGGTACTTATAGCCTACTTTACTTGAGTATTTCCATTTTCTGCAACTTTATACTTCTACTCCCCTACATCAGAGGCAAATATTGTACTTTTTGCTCCACTACATTTATTTGACAACTTAAGTCACTTTGCATATTCATTAAAAATAAAAAAAAATTAAAAAATGATGATGTATTATTATGGATAAAGACTTTATTGACCCCTTGGTGAAATTCACAAGCTATATGTCTGTAAATATAGTGAAAAAGTATCCCCACATTTATACCAGCTGCTACATTAAAGTGATGAACACATTAATGCATCAATAATCCAGTAATATAATATATATCATTCTGAAATGGACCATTCTGCATGTGAGTACTTTTACTTTAAGTAGAGTCTGAAACTAACACTGTTCTACTTTTACTTAAGCAACTTCCTGAAGGCAGAACTTTCACTTGTAACTGAGTATTTCGACACTGTGGTAATGCTACTTTTACTGAAGTGAAAGACACTTCTTACACAAATGGAAATACTTTCAAGCACTTTTACATTTTCTTAATAACAATGAAGGCAATTGATGTAATACTGTGTTGTACATCTATAGCAGAAAACATGTCATTTAAAAAAAAAAATAGCCTACTTTTGTATGGACTTTGGATAAAAAATGTAATTTGTTTATATTTCAATATTTTGCTTGCTGTTTGCTGCCCACTATAAGCACATAAACAGTTCATACCTAATCCTTCCCTCTGGTGTCCCTCTGGTGTCCATGCGTTTCTACTTTTGTGTCCTCTCCTCCGCGCGTGCCTCAGCTGTAAAACGCGCTCATATAAAAATGTTCAAAACCGATCTTCACCACTTTGTTTGTGAGGCGGCAACTTTTTGCTTCGAAGTAGGTCACCGAGCTCCGAGCTGAGCAACACCGGACTGTTAATGAAGTGGAGCTGGCGGAGTCCAGGCCGGTTCCCAGCGACTGCTGACAGGCGCAGGGCGACAGAGCGGAGATGCTGCTGTCGGTGTGGCTACTAATCATCCACCAAGTCCCTCCTCCTCCTCCTCCTCCTCCTCCTCCTCCCAGCCCTCCCTCTCTGACTCTGTTACTACTGAGCTATTTATACAGAGACGCTCTTGGAACATCCCATCAAGGGCTTTTCCTCTCACACCTCCCTCGGTCAACACCTGTGCGCAAAAGGTTATTACAACAACCCAAACGGTCAGTAAAAGTAGAGTAAAAGAGATGTAACATCAGGCACCGAGCAAAGCATCATTTAGCTTGGAAAAACAAAGAAGAAGAAGAAAATAAAAGCAAGGTATACACAGATGCAGGGTGCACTAATACAGGGGTTCTCTAACTTTTTGGAGCCAGGGACCCCTTACAGGAGAGAAAATTGTCCAAGGAGCCCTTTTTAAAGGGACTGTTTATAAGAATCAGAAATGCTTGTTAACAGCGACACCTGTGGCCGTTAAGTCAACGAAAGTCAGCGTCGGGCTCGCGCTTGCTTGCTCTAAATAGACATGAACGAGCATCGCTCAAAACAGTGAGGCGCACACGTCAGCTAAAACCACAATATCACTCTATGTTGGCTTTTGCAGGAAGAGAAACGTTATCATCTCCGACCGCAGCCGGGGGAAGACACCGGCAGCTGGGGGAAGACACCGGCATCCGGTCAGAGACGATAACGTTTCTCGCTGTGGAGCCCCGTCACTTCACAAGACACGGAAAACCTCTGTTGGTCTGGAGGAGCTGCAGCATTTATTTCTGCACAAACGTCCACTGTACATTCAATAGATATTCTCAGAGCTACTAACTCTCCTGCAGTGTGCAGTGAGCGCGCATGCAAGTGTAGAGGTGGAGCGAGACAGCGAGAATGCGCGCGGTGTGTGAGTGAAGGCAAGCAGGCAGAGGGGCAGAGACTCCGGCCACACGTGAGCACGCATATGCGAGCGCGCATATGCGAACGCGCATGGGAAACCGACACGGTAGATTTATACGTGTAAAAAGTTACAAACAGTCCCTTTAATCGTAACACAGATGTGTACTAACATTTGTACTCTTAGATGCAATTGGACCTTATTGTATTCAAAAACTTTTCAACCTAAATAATTCAGACCTGTTTCCTAGTGATAAACAGAAACCCATTTCAATATGAATCATGATGAGATAATCCTTTATTAGTCTCACAGCGGGGACATTTTTGCAATGTTATTGAATGTTAATACCACTTATATACCTGTAAACATTGGGTGATTTTTTTCAAATTGCATTTGGACTCAACTTGACAGCATTTCTAGCCTACAGTTCAAGTAATTAATCTTAAGATCTTTCAGAAAATTAACAGCATAGCAAGACTGGCATACATGTAGTCCTATTAAATCCACATATTTAAACCTTCCAGTCTAAAGCTGACTTTCACAGGCTTCAACTTAAAAATAATGAACTTTACTGCTGTGTGTCACAATCATATCATAGTTTCTATTGGTCCAAACCAAATAGTAGGTGGGAGTAATGGACACAATATGCTTGTTTTATTGGCACAAATGGTCCCTATCTGTAGATATAATTTATAGCTAATTATTTCGTGGACCCCTGACAGAGTGCCATGGACCCCTGAGGGGTCCCCGGACCCCACTTTTAGAATCACTGCACTAACATATCCTAACAATAATGTGATTCTTCTTGTGTAGAAGGACCCATTTTAAAACTACACAGCATCAAGAGTAATTTGGCCTTCATGCAGGAAGAGCTGCAGTGAATTACAAACACCTTCTCCCCTGCTTAGTACACTTGAAACAAGTTGCATGAACCTGAATGGCAGCTGCACAAACTTAAAACTTGTTGCCCCCTCTTTTCCTCATTGGTATTCAGCACAACGGCAGGATGTCCCTAGGGGATTCTGCTCGGCTCTCTCTCTCTGTCTCCCTCTCTTTGTTTGTGTGTGTGTGTGTGTGTGATGGGGGGCACCCTGACCCACAAAGTTCAGGCAGAGACAAAGCATTCTTTTGAGGCCTCATTTTCACCCTCAGCACTGGCTTCAGAAAAAACTTTTGCAAGGGAACACATCCAGAGATCAGCAGTTTGGTAGTGCACATATTAGCAATACTTCAAAAAGTACAGTGTTTGAATTAAATATGAATGTAGTGACTGGCAATGTAATAACTGCCAGATGATAGTAGCTTGATATATATATAATTAAATTAAGTTAATTAAAACCAGGATGGGATGATGTCATGACATAGTCAAGCACATTAAAAGTTTTAATTACATTTTAGCCTCGTTATTTTATTATTAAATCTGGATGAATTACTGCCCTCAGTGTTAAATCATTCTATACTCATGCAGCGTTACGTCATCGGTACTGTGCACTGTAACAAAACAAAGTGCTTGGGCTTATTTTCATGATGCACTTCAAATGTAGACGAGCAATATCCGTGGCTACCTTCATTTTCCATTTGAATCAGACTGAATTAGTCAGGGAGCAGCACTTGTGCTGCAGCCTTCATAAGAGCTTAGATGGGATAGTTATCAGTGATCACAGGCTGATACTCCAGAGTAAGCTGCTTCAGAAGAGTGATTCATCATATCAGAGAAATGCACTCAAATATAGCCTGAGAGAATCGCGGACACAGTGAAACTCCCTGTGTCTCCCTCTGTCTGCTCTTGACACACACACGCACACGCACACGCACACGCACACGCACACGCACACGCACACACACACACACACACACACACACACAGTGATGATTACTTGCAAGACGTGTCACGTCTGATCACGGCCTCCCATGTCAACGAAGACGCTCGAACACCTCCATTACCCTGTCAAAACTTATCAGGGTGTGTGTCTGCTGCGTGAGAATCTTGCAAATGTGACAGAGAGAAAAAGAGAGTGAGATTTAAAAAAAAAAGAAAGAAAGAAGCGAGAGGCAATTTAATTTCTTTCTTAATTCCCCCCCTACTCTCTCATGTTCATCTCATCACAGCGAGGAAAAAAAATGACAGAAGTGTTAATCTCAACTAGCCTTTTTCATTTTCACAGCACTATTATCATGAGGAAAGATAGGTTCCCCCAGTATTATGGTTTTCATAAAGCCCTCCTGTTGAGAGGGCAAGGGGACAAACCAGGTCAGATTCAAGCTGGGATATTAGATTCATATTTCATATGAAGGGTCTATTTCATAACAGTGCACACCATTCACTTTAATAATCCAATATGCAACTTGATTGCTATTTGATGGACATTTGTGTCTGAATCACCTGCTTGTTTTATGCCAGCTATTTGCAGCGTCTGTTTGCTGGTGCTGCTTTTGCAGGCAGAAACATTGGTCATTCTGCACAGTATCCATGGCTTGGAAAGCTGTCAGAACCAATTTCCTATCATGAGCATATGAGGACACCTGCTGGATGTTTGTTGACATTGTTTCCATTTATGGCCAGCCTCACAGCAAGGCGCATTATCAGTTAATGTGGCTTAATAAGGTTTGTGATTCATTCACTATTCATCTGGATGTGAGTTTATCACATGTGAGTCTGCTAAAGCTGGTGGGAATCCAAACACACACACGAGACAAATGCAGTTTGCTGGCTCTTTTTTTATTTAGTTGGTCATCATAACCTGAAAACACAAATATTCAGTCATTAGCAGAAAATTGGAACAGGGAAGCAGCATTTCCTGTGAGCCAACTGGCTTCATCACAACAGAATTAAAATCTGTGTCTCTCCCTTACCTGGTCGATCCAGTCGTTGAAAGCAGAAACCCTGGTGAAGACAGTGGGTTTCTTCACATAGTTGCAGCCAAGGCCAGAGACAAAGCTGGCAATACCATGGACCTCCCAGGATCCCTCGGTGTTCTTACAGTTCAGAGGGCCACCGGAGTCGCCCTGGACACAGAAAGAGAGAGAGAGGAGGGCTTATGTTTTATTCATTTAGTGGAGCTGCTGGGAGACTGGCAAGGCACAACTACAGTTTGAGAATCACAATCAGAATCATTGTTTCACCCAGTATAATGGGGACACAGGAAACATTTGTCACGTTGTTTGGCAGCTAGAAAACACATGAGTGTAATGACAAAAAATAAGCTTCCCCACTGATTTGTGGACATTTTTATTTGAATCAATCATTTAAACTCAAATTTGCTTCACTGACATAATTAAAGCATAGAATTGGAGCAAATATGATTAAAAAAGTTATCTTTATAAAACGGTCACTATATCCTGACAGTAGTGCATGAGACAGGTAATATGAAAAAAAAATCATGTGCCTCTGTGTCCTCTGGTGCACTTAATGGCATCTGCAAGATTTCACAGACTGGAGGAAAACAAGCAGTAAGAGCTGATCTGAGGTCTGCTGTCCATCTGCTGTCTATGAGAGCCTGATCAAATATGAATCAATATTCTGTTACTGTAATGACTATTTCTCTCCTCAAATGTTTTCAGAAACATCTTGTAGTGTACTGTTTAGCTGGAAAATTAGAAAGTTGAATGAACAGGCAATAGGAACGCTCTCTCTCTGAAATGACCTGTGATTGGCCAAAGTCTCCCGTCACTGGCTAGATTTTTTAAAGCCTGAAAACACAGCCATGAGGACGTGCAGAAGTCTAGTTTTCTCTCAGAACACTTGAATGACCATATGTGCAATTGTATTACACATATATAAGTGCAGCGTTACCAAATCAGGTTCAACAAGCTTTACGATGTATGTTGTTTAGAAAAAAAAAAATAAATAGATGAAAACAAGAACACAAACTTACATTGCATCCAGCCACGATGCCATCCCCACCGGCACACACCATGGTGGTCCTGACAGCAATACCCCACCAGTCAGACTTGGAGCAGGTGGCGTGGTCAGCCACAGGCATCAAAGCCTGCTGCAGCTTATCAGCTATGGGGCCTCCGGCTAAAACACACAGGCAGAGACTATTACTGTCCCACCATCCACATACACTACAGTACTAGCCATCTCTCAAATCTGCTTTACAGCATTTCCCCAAGCGCCAAATTCACAGTCCGAATCAAATTTTCAATTTAGGAGTAATCCTTCCCCCCTAAAAAAGTTAAAGCTAAAATCTCATGCTTGTGATTTTCATTCCAACTTTGGAGGTTTCCACGGGTAACCCCGATCACGCACACTAAACGGTGACTTACTGTACACCCTGCCCCATCCGGTGATGTAGCAGGGGTAGAGGTTGGGCAGCACGGTGCCAGCAGCGGGGATACATGCCAGCTGCACCTGGTCGCTCAAAGTCACAGACTCTGACAGCTTGATCAGGGCAATATCGTTTCTGCAGGAAAGACAAAAAGAGAGAGAGGATGTGACTGAGGGAGGTGATCTACTGACAGGCAGTTTACAATCTCCCCCCAGAGCCAGAAAGAAGGAGATTTATCTTATCAATACATAGAAATAAATCAACTCAATGGCCAATCTTATTTCTCTAATTTCCCACTGTGGAAAAAGTCCAACTGCATACTGGAGTACATGGTTAAAGAGGTCCATTCTTATTCAGATTGTCTTACACTTTTTATTGGCTGTGGAGAAATACGAGATGCATAAAGATGTAGAACTTGTGTCAAAGGTATGTGCTGGACCGAAGTGAATAAATGGAATTTGAGCCTCGGCCCACTTTGTCACCTCGACTCAGAACAGATGAGATTATGATGTACTGGATGTCGCGGTGCTTGTCTTACCCGAGGGCCACAAAGATCTGGTTCCATTTCTCATGGACGATAATCTTCTCAGGCAGGATGGCCCTAGAGCCGGCCTCCTCCTCCACCAGGTTGTGTTTGCCCACGAACACCCTGTAGGAGAGCTTGGTGCTTGGGGGGGGAGAGAGAACAGACGGTTGATGCCCATCATGCTAACCCAGACACAAGATTTACTGCACAGTTGAATGATGTGATGAGCTCAAATTGATGATTAGTTGTGATGGCAAGATGATGGAGAGGATTTGAACCGGGCAGCGGCCCAGATGACCTTGAGTGTACTTTTTTTTGTGTGACGTGAGTTTTTTGATAGACTTGCTTGATCCTCATTTCTATTAAGGTTAAGTAGATCTTAGGGTGTAGAATTAGGCAAGTGGTGCAGAATAAGCAGAGTGCATTTAACAGAGGATCTGTCTGACTTGAAGTGGTGGGCATTGGTGTTTTAGTATTTGTGTTCCTCGGCTGCTCGTACTTGATGCAGTGAGCAGCAGTCATGACCCAGTTGGCAGCAATCAGAGATCCACCACAAGTGTGCCTCCACACACCGTCCCTCTCATACTGCAGAGAGATCTGGAGATGGAAAAAAAGGACAAAATAAAGGAAGAGGCAGGTTGCTGATGTATAGATGGATGGTATAGTTTGCTGATTTAATTCAAAAGCAACCATTTAATCACAGAATTTTCAATAGCCACTGGGTCTGGAGTGTAATAAACAGATGCCGGACCCAAAAGGTTTGCCAGTAAATATAAAAACATTGACAGATGTGCATGTATTAGCATACCTGCCAGGGCCAGCTGTGGGGCTTGGCATCTACTCCGTTGACCACACGGGAAGTCAGGGGCTCAATGGGTGGGGTGCCGCACCCAAGGGCTGGACGAGGAAGAGACGTACATGAGTGTAATGGACATGAGAGAGTGTTCATGAGGTAGGAGCACAATGAAATTTTGATTCTTGCATCAAGCACAAACTGCATAATTTTTCTTTTCAATAAAGAACTGCACAGCGCTAGCTCCCTGTGTGGTAATATGCACGCTTACACACACTTGCAAACTCACAGAAACAATTACACACAGAATTAGGGAATGCCAGATGTTCTTACCGCTAGCAATGAGCACTGAGGCCAGCACAATGGGGATCATGTTGATTGATGCTTCTGCTGAGCCTCAGCGGGACACACAACTCTCTTTTAAACTTTCCACCACAGGCAAGCCCCGCACTGTATGTGGCAACACACACTCCCATTGGTTTGTCATGGCCTCCAGGGATGAAGGTGGACCAATGGCAATGAGGGTCAGCGCGGCTTGGTGGCTGTCGAAACACACAGGTGTGCTTTCTGGAACATTTCACATGACCTTCAATGTAGAGCTACAGGGTATGCTCTGTTGCTATGCATAGGATATGTGTATTCATGAGGGTTCACATGTATACATGCATAGTATGTGTATGTCTGTAAATGCTGGAGACACATACCACATAACCTTCACACATCCTATTATGTTCTTTAACTCACCTTTAAGCCTGTCCACAACAAAGTCTCTTCCCTGAAACCTGGAATTAAACGCTTGCATAACAGCATGGGAAGCCAACATCTGGATTACCGGCACTGGCCTGTTTTTCTCCAAAATATAAAACAAAAGTCAAACTATGAGGCATTACTATGACAAATAACCAGGGACAATGAGAAACAGATGGTGTCCCTGATGCAGAAAATATCGACAGCTACACCACACTCTCTTGACATCTTACAACGTACACAGTTCTGCAGTGCATTCTGCAGTGCTGAGACATATTGTGTGACCGTATGTATGATCAAACATGTCACTCAGACACATTATGGCATTATTCTATGCAGTAAATTTGCTGTTGTAAAGTAAAAATGTGCAGTTTAAAACACTGAACCAGTGTATCCTGAGGTAGTTATGCTGAATTGAATAAGTTATGAGCCTTGGAGGACACAGACACAGTTCCTGAGGTATGAAAGTGTGCAGGCCTGAAGTGACTCAGCATGCAGACGTTGTAAATCTGTCAGAGGGCTGCTTGGGTGATATGACTCGTCACAATAAAGGTTAGGTGTTACGGTGCAGTAAACAGGTGGAGTGAGAAGAAAAGGTGGTGGGGAATACACAAAATGCTCGTCTGTAATGATCTTCAAGGTGTTTCTGATGATAGAAGCTGACGTCAGCTTAGACAGAATCAGGTCGTTTGGGCCAAACATTGTTTAGGCAGTTACAGGAGCTTCATCTCTGGTCTGTGACCCCTTTAAACAAAAACTGCATTGTAATACAAAGCATTTCCAAAGTAGAAAAAAAACATCAGACTACTTCAGACAGCACACTGGACGTTTTGAATGATTCATTTAGTTTCCCAGTTCACCACTAGATGGGACAATTTATCTGTTTAGACACCAACCCAAGTTGAATTCTTTTACAAAAGATGAAAAATTAAATCCATTTGCTGCGAGACGACATCCAAGCTTTGTAAGCTGAGTCATTCAGAAAATCAGGCCTCAATCTAACTGGGTTTTTAACATCCGTAAAGGAGGTCAGACAGAACTTTGACGTTGAAAATTCTACAAAGAGACTCTCGTACACCACGGGGAGAATACCTTACAACTTGACAGCTGAATCTAAAAAACAGTGCTGTTTTTTAAAGTTTTGTTTCAAAGTTTGGTTCGAGCTACCCATCTCTAGTTTACAGACTGGAGAAAATACTTGATAGGGAGCAAAAAACACTTGAAAGGCAACAACAGCAACAAAACAAGCTCAGACATACTCGACTGCTATGTGTGTGTATTTGTGTCTAAAACGTACTTGTGTGTGTGTGTGAAAGCATCCCGCGTGTGTGAGCTTCTCCACAGCTACGATACGCAATTAATTGAAAGCTAATTAAAATTAGTCTTCAAATCTGTGAGCGTATTACAGGCCAGTGTCCAGAGGAGAGGCCTTCCTCTCCCATTTTCTGATTAAACTTCTTGTGTTCATTAATTTGTTAGTGGCCAGATGACACAAGATAATGAACTGAGGTGTGTGCTGTATTGATATAACTACATTAAACAGAGAAAAACAGATCAGGCAAATGATCTCAGTTAAAGCAGCAGTAGGTAGAATGGAGAAAATATGATGAAAAAAAGTTATTTTTATAAAACGGCCACTATATCCTGACAGTAGTGCATGAGACAGGTAATCTGAAAAAAATAATGTGTCTCTGTGTCCTCCGGTGCTCCTAATGGCATCTGCAAGATTTCACAGACCGGAGGAAAACAACCAATCAGAGCCGAGCTGGAGTCTGCCATCTAAACAGCTAAACAGTACACTACAAGATGTTTCTGAAAACATTTGAGGAGAGAAATAGGCATTAACGTAACATAATATTGATTCATATTTGATCAGCGCTGCCTAGTTTGACAGTTTGATTGGAGTTTGCGAGTGATTGACAGCTGCCTCTGTTGAATGAACGGCCAATAGGAACGCTGTCTTTCTGAAATGACCTGTGATTTGCCAAAGTCTCCCGTCACGGGCTAGATTTTCTAAAGCCTGAAAACAAAGCCATGAAGAGGTCTGAGAAGTGTAGTTATCTCTCAGAGCACTTGAATTACAATATGCTGAAACATTATTATGGAATTTTTGCCCAGTGATGCCAAAAACATTCTGCCTACTGAAGCCTCAATACGGTTTTTACAACAAAACAACCTGACCTGAAACATCACCGACCCTTCATATGGAGTTCAAAACCTGTGATTTCCAAAACCTGCTCCTTACAACTGAAATATGTTTATGTGCAGTGAGAAGCAGCCTGTCATGTTCTGAGATGAGGCTTACTAGTTTCATGGCTGAGCAAAGCAGAACTGAAAGCTCCCCGGGGGGTTTGTAGCAGGTACACTTCAGCCTGTTTTCCCTATCAGAACAGCAACTGAACTCTGAATGACACCTGTAAGCTTTATGGTTGCTTTATATCACTTTGGGGTAGTAAACATTGTACTTGGCCGTTGCCACTCCCCACGTGGAGCAAAGACAAAAAAGATTTTTTGATAATGTATAAATATTATTGAGGCATGTTGCTACTATTGGTTTCAGTCAGCTGTGCGTTTTTTAACTACTGTAATTCCCCCTTCCATACCTCCTATTATCCAACAATAAAACCATTGGTATTTGTGCCTGTGCACAGTGTGTATGATCTCGTTGGCAATAGTCTAATAGTTTAGCCCATTCTGAGCCCACTAACGTCCATATTGTTCAGCTTTTTGCCTTTAAAAAATACACAGCTGTATTTTCCTGTGGCAGCTTTATTTGCCACAGGCATGTGTTTTGAGCCGCTGGGCTGAAGTATAAATCCAAACATCGGCTGTCTGCTGCTGATTTGCTTTTATCATTATCCTTTCCACTGATGTTAACAGACGGCCGCCCCTGCCTTCGCTCTTCGATTACATGTTTATTTCATTTTGATGCCTTTGTTTACTGTGGTTTTAATTCAGTGCCAACAGTTTTGGCTTATCATCCCGTAGAACCTCTTGTGTTGGGAACTAGTGATTAAATTGAATCTTTTAAGCACATCATGACCAAACTGGTCTTCCTACAGGTCTTGTACATACTTGCCAGGTTTAATTTATTTCATGCTGAGCGGGAGAGAGTAGCGTGCATGGGAGTAGTGGGACTGGGTGCAGCCTGTCTCACCACATACAGTGCAGTGTACAGTGCTATAGTAGTGTGTTAAGAACCGCTTACTGCTTGAATGTATTATTAATTTGATTTGGCATTTATGCCTCGTATGCTCATGTGCCAGTTGTTCACTATATATTTCTATTTTCACCAGATAATAATTTCTGTGACAAAGAAATTAATTATCAGTCACCTAAATTTGGCATTCAACCTCTTATGTTTAAATATATGTATTGTTGCAGCCTTACTCTGTCTTAAATGTTAATCCCTCTACCAAATTAAAGGTACAGTGTGTAACATTTTGGGGGACCTATTATCAGAAATTGAATATAATATTCATAACTATGTTTTCATTAGCGTATAATCACCTGAAACTAAGAATCGTTGTGTTTTTGTTAGCTTAGAATGAGCCCTTCATATCTACATAGGGAGCAGGTCCTCTTCACGGAGTCCGCCATGTTGCTCTGCCATGTTTCTACAGTACAGAACGGACAAATCAAACACTTTCGTGTTTTTACATTACCTGAGGGCCACCGTAGTTCTCTGATACGCTTGTGAAACTGCGGTAACGTGAGCTGCAGAGTGCAAAGCCGCAGTACCTCCAGCAGCCGTCTGACTTCCATTAATCCTAAAGTAGTGTTATTACGGTATGGATGGCCTCTGAGCGAAGCGAACGGCGTTACCATGGTTTTGCACTTGGCGGCTCACCTTACCACAGTCTTGGAAAGGGAGGAGTGAGCAGAGGGGTATACAGTTGGTTGCAATCTGCAACCACACCACTAGATGCCAGAAAAACCCTACACACTGTCCCTTTAAAGATTTATAAAACACTTCATAGACATTAGAGACCTACATCTTATTTGTGTATATAAACTGTCTTGTCCACAGATGTTATCTTTATGTTTTGTATACAAAAAAGTGTTCATTAACACATGTCTTACACTTACACACATTTAAGAAGCATAGTTATTCATAGTAATTCGGTTTTGGAACCACCACAACTATTCAGCTCTGAGAGGCCTGCTCTGCTTACAGGGTTGCTTGAGGTGTTGGAACGCATGCAATGTCTCAGTAGAAGTTGAAAACAGTGCTTATCAGAATTGGACACACTGACAGACTCCTGCATGGCCAATTAACACTAAGTGGTCTTTGAAAAAAAAACAAAAAAACTCAATACCTTTGTTTATGTGTATATATATTCTAACAGCAGTCAAGATTGTTTTGATCACTCAACCTAAAAGAATGCATTTCAGGGCTGAAGATACTGTTGTATCTGGCTGCAACAGGTTTGGCATAGAAACTCTGCAGCTACATGTTGTATTATTTACAGTAATTATGGACATTTTATGTGATTTGATTCAGCAAAAATGCATAGGAACCTTGAGTGCAGTGTGACACACGCAACCTTAAACTGCATGAGGCTAGACAATGTATAGTGAGATTAGATCAAAACAGATAACCTGCACAGACAACATGGACTAAGTGCTATATACAGTATATAATCTAAATCCTATATCTATATCCATTCCAGCCATTATCTGTAACCGCTTATCCTATTCAGGGTCGCGGGGTGGGGGGTGGGTGGGGGTGGGGGGGGCTGGAGCTGACATTGGGCGAAGGCGGGGTACACGCTGAACAGGTCGCTAGACTATCACTACCTGACACAGAGATACCATATCATTCACTCTCACATTTACACCTACGGGCAATTTAGAGTCAACAATAAACCTAACCTGCATGCCTTTGGACTATGGGAGGAAGCCGGAGAACCCGGAGAAAACCCTCGCTAACACGGGGAGAGTGCTAACCACTGCATCACCGTGCAACCATAATAATAAATATAGTATAATAAAATAACCTGATGTTGCGCCTTTGTGTATGGCATAATGATGCAATCAATTCATTCTTCCAGAATAGATAGGAAAAGTATACTAATGTAGTTTTTTGTTTTCTATCCTGAATAAATCTACACTAATGTATTATGTCACATTATGCAAACAATGACCTGGCTGCATTATGAAACACTGCCTCTCTTGTCACTTTTATTACTGGTTTAATGATATAGTCAACACTGTGCCGTCCTGCTGTTTCCTGCCTGCAATCACTTCCTGATCTTGGCAAGGAAACAAAGGTTCAAAGGTTTTCCTCCTGGCTTGTATAAAGCCCCTGTGTTTGTCGGATCAAATCCGCAGACCGACCAGCCATGTCCAAGACCACAGAGCCCCAGACACACAGCAGTGAGTAGACACCACTTTCAGATGTGTAGCCAGATTGATTTCATTCATAATTCATTTCAAAATATGAACATGAAGCAAAAGTAAAGATGTTTGGTTTGTTGTATTGGGATAGTTGTAAATAACAACACAGATAGTACTGGTCATAATTATTTTACTTGTCATGCTATTTTATATTATTACATAATAACAAAAATACATAATTACTTTGAGTTAAGTATCTGGTTGACTTCACACTAGTCTTGCTTTTACATAAATACAAACTTTGATCAGCCTCTACAGTACCAGAGGCTGTTTTTTATTATCATTGATTTTGGGGAAAGGGCATGACTAACTGAATCAACATTTCACTTTTAACAAAAAAAAATTGAAGTGTAGACATTAGTAGCATTCCTGTATTTTGGTGCATCCCTTTTTAAAGCAGGGATTATAACAATAGCATCTAATGTAAAATCTCTTCTATAGAAACCACACATAAACACACACATACACACAGAGATGTGAACAATGTCCTTTAGTCATTATGGTATTTTCTTGAATTTCAAAATCCGAGCTGCAGTTTTACAGCACAATAGGACATGTTGGCATTTTCTATTGTTCCTGCTCCAAGGTCTCCTGTTGAATCAGAGCCGGTGAAAGAATAAGCACAATGTCTAATTAACAGCTGTTAGTCATATTCAGCTGTTAACTAAAAAAAGAAGAAAACTGTCTGACAGGTCCCTGCACAGTAAAAATTAAAAGAACAGAAAAAAAAAAAAAAAAAAGAGAGATGTGCATGAATATGACGGCTAATTCCAACAAGGTCATTTATTTGTACGCCGACATACTGTTGGTGCTGCGAGGAAAACAATTTGTCAAAGTAATCGCTGTCACAAATGTTGCAATTGTGATTATCCAAAAATGAGAGATAAAAAAAGAGCAATACCTGAATCTATTATCCACAACAATTCTGGGCTCGTCAGTGTCGCTGTTTTGTTTTTCAAAAAACTTGATTTCGAATGCAGCAGAAGGAAAGTATATCAAATACCCCCCTAAATAAATGACAGCACACATCCAGGCATAATTTGCAATGCTGCAGTAATCACAATCAAAACTCCCAAAGTCTACATTGTGGGAGATTGTTAAAGCCTTCAGCGGTTATCTCCCTATTGCACATTCACATTTTTATTGTCTGCTGTAGTAGTGTCACGGGAATGAACTGAATTCTGGTTCTGCTGATTGGTCGCAATAACAATTCACATCGTCAAAAAAAACTCTGATATTGCAACCTGAGCTCAGCATGGGGCTCCGTATTGAACCGAAATGATTTGCTTTTGCTAATCACGTAACTCTCATATATATTTTACAATCTCCATTACGTGTGGAGATATGAGGTAATGAAGGGGAATTGGTTATTGGATAACAGATAAGACAGTAGATGGTGCAGGTGTCATTCACAGTGCATGACCCCCGAGAGCCATGAGAGCATTCAGGCAGGAGCTGTTACAGCACACACTGTCTCCTACCACAGGAGAGATAATGTTTTTCACACTAAGGCATTTTTTAAATCACCTATTTAATTTTTTAATTAGGGTGTCGATAGCTTAAAATACAGCCGCGGAGGTGTGAAGACGGTGTGAAAGTATGACATGGGCTACTGTTTGTTTATAACACGTCTCATAACTAGACTACATTAAACTGGATTATGAAGATAATGCTAAAGACCTTTGTTGTTAATGATTGTGTTGATATTAGTAGGTCATGCTGACACATGCCAGCCTGCAAGGGTGTTTTTCTGTAGGATGCATACATACTTAACATCAATTCCTCATTCACACTCGTTCGAAGTCCCAAAGCTATAAATGGCTCACAGCACCACACCTAGCATGTAAGTGGTGATATACCTGTGTGTGTGTGTGTGAGAGAGAGAGAGTGAGAGAGTGAGGTGGGAAAGGTGTAGGTTGTGGGTCCAAGAGTTCAACTGCTGCTCAAGTACTCCATGCTATCATGATTGTATCAAAATATTTTCCCCCTGCTTTATCTCCGTAGATTTTACAGTGTACTTTAATCAAAAATCAGCCATGCAGCGACGTAACTCTCCTCTCCTCTCCTCTCCTCTCCTCTCCTCTCCTTCCTCCAGTGTCCAGCAGGCAGCGATGTCCGCAGGCCAAGGGGCTGGAGAACATAGAGCCCTTGGTGTGTTCTGTGGAGGAAACCCCTGATCCCATCCCCACCACCATCAGGGGAACTATTCCAACCTGGATCAATGGGAGCTTCCTGAGGAACGGTCCTGGGAAGTTTGAATTTGGGGAAGACAGGTATTTGAGAAATACTAGGGAAAAAAACCAATTTATACAAATTACTTAAACGAAGAGGGTTTTATTAGCGTGACAGTTTACAACAGAGGAAATACAACAAACACATAACAGTAATTTATAATATTCCAAGAACAGGATTGAGAAAAGATTCCCCAAATGCTGAGTATGTCTCACTCTTACAGTGCTCACATCACTCTCTCTAACTTTTTCTCATACACGAATACCCTGGTGGCAAATTACTTGTCTTTTTTTCCCTCTCAGATACACCCACTGGTTTGACGGCATGGCCATGATGCACCGCTTCCACATCTCTGAGGGCAATGTCTCCTACAGTAGCCGATTCCTGCGGAGTGACTCGTACGTCAGCAACTCGGAGAAGAACCGCATCGTGGTGTCAGAGTTCGGGACGTTGGCCATGCCTGATCCCTGCAAGAACATATTTGCACGCTTCTTTTCACGCTTTCAGATGCCCAGTATGTGTGTCTTCTTTACATCTTGCATATTCCCATGTGTAATCTACTTCAGTGCATCAGCAGTGCCAAATGCAGTATTAAACTATTCAATTAATTTTTGCATGAAGGTAAAAAGGCAGCTGTGCCAGATTACGACAGGCAAGTAGAAGTCAAACAAATAGTCAGAGAAAAACACATTTTCTTCTTTTCTTTGGTACTGTATGTGCTGTATTGTATATTGTTTTTGCAGCTTAATGAAAGCTGGTGTTACATCATATTGTGTTTTTATTGAGGTAAGTCAATATTTGTGTGTGCACGGGTGTGTGTGTGTGTGTGTAGGGAAAGATCAATCTGAAGCATGACATAAAGCTTCTGAAAAAGGAAGAAGGAAGAAATTGATGGAAAAAGTAGTTTCTAGTGTTATCTGTCGGAATGATGAGTTTTGCTGCAGTGCTATATGTAATGTGTTCCCGACATCTGTATGTGTGAACAGAGACCACAGATAACGCCAGCGTGAACTTTGTCAAGTACAAGGGAGACTATTATGTCAGCACAGAAACCAACTACATGAGACGAGTAGATCCACAGAGCCTGGAGACGAAAGAGAAGGTGAGTCAGTAATATAAAAGTCTCTTTTGAATGCTGATACACAGTCAGAGGGCACAGACGAGGAAGATGGTAATGATGATGAGGACAACAAAGATGATGATGATGCTGTCTTTTTAAGGTGGACTGGAGTCAATACATCGCTGTCAACTCTGCCACAGCTCACCCACACTATGACCGTGAGGGAAACACGTACAACATGGGCAACTCGTACGGAAAGAGCGGTAACCTTTCTTCACTCTTTGCTTCCCACCTGTCAACACGTTCTCATCTCAACTCGTCACATACTGACACTTTGTCAGACACCTCTGCGTCACTTTTCGCCTGCAGTAAACATGTCTTTAATGTTGTAAATTAAACAAAAACACCTCCTTGGGCAACAACACTTAGATCAGCTGATTGTAAAGTGAAAGTGAAAGTGAAATAGAACGCACGAGACGCGAACAGCAGTCTCCTGACGAAGGAAGGGGCACAAAACACAGGGCTTTCACCCAGGAGACTGGAGTTTGCATCCCGTGTCAAACCGACAATGTGTAGTTGTCTTTGTGTTTGTAGTTTTTTTTTAGCCTAAACCTAAAGAAGTTGTAGTTTTGTTGCCTAAACCTAGCGTTTTTTTTTTTGCCTTAACCTAAATAAGTTGTAGTTTTGTTGCCTAAACCTAAAGAAGTTGTAGTTTTATTGCCTAAACCTAAAAAAGCTGTAGGACATGCCTAAACCTAGCTTTTTTTTTTTTGCCTAAACCTAGCTGTTTTTTTGCCTAAACCTAAAAAAGTTGTAGTTTCGTGACCTAAACCTCAAGAAGCCTTTTTGTTTGTGGTCAAAAGGGGACGTTTCATTCCGTTTTACAACATGTTAGAACAAGTTGCTTTTAAGTTTCACATTTTAAAATGTAGTAGGCCTCTTATGACCCACATCTATGTATCTACTGTATATCTACCCGCCCAGTGTGTCTCTTTCGCTCTTTAAACTACGTCACCACAGCACTTTCCCTGTGTGTTTACAGTTGCCGTGGACACATTTACATTGTAGTTAATGGAAAGCCTGGTGCATCACATACCGGCGCTCAAGTATGCCGTGTGCGGCGGTACTAAATGCCGACGGCTGTGACAAAGCATCGGCATTTGCCCTGGGAATGAGAACGGCTGCACCTGTCTACCCACAAAACCATAGATATGTCTGTATTTATGTAAACATCCTTATGTTATCCACCCTAACGCCATTTTTGTTGGGCCTCCTCAGGTTTCTTCTACAACATCATCCGTGTGCCTCCTCCTGATAAAGCAGCAGCGGAGGACTCTGCAGACCTGAGTGGAGCCAAAGTGGTCTGCTCCATCCGTGCATCTGAAGCCAGGAAACCTTCCTATTATCACAGCTTTGGTGAGATACATACTACGTCTTCAAGCTGTCTGCATGCTGGATGTAGCATACTGAATTAATGAGTTCTGTGAGAGATTTTTTGTTTTTCGCCCGCACCGACAGGGTGAGTCTACTTCACTGAAAGAGAGCGTCACAGCTTTTTTTCCTCCGTGCTCTTATTAATTACTAATTTGAATTCTAGTCTCGCCCTGCTTCTTTTTTGACAATCACAGCTCCTTTGTCTTTCTGTTCAGCTTTCATTATCTGTCTCTGTCTATAAGTCTGCCTTTGACGCGCACACAAAAGCACACACTTTCTCTTAACACTCTGAGTCTCTCATAAAAATATAATAAATCTGTTAAAAAGACACATGATCAAGTTTTTTCTATAGTTTTTTTTCTAGGGCTTAACTCTGAGAGCAGTGTTACCAACATACACATCATTTGTGTAATGGTGTTTGTTTCCTTGTAAATCAGCTTTTATATTTCTATATGTTCTATATTTCAGTCAGAGACACTGATGTCAAGAACTAATCATTTATAGCAAATGGTTATACCGTTAAATTTGGTGGAACAGGATCTGATCTTTAAGGAAGCTCTTGACAAAATCATTTATCAATTAATTGTTTATTAGGGGGAATAAAGAGAAAAGTCAGGTTATAATGGCTACATAGTACAACTGTATGAATATGATTGGATGTTACCAGTCAGCTGATAGCCAAACAGTTGATGAAGAAACAACTGATAGTGAAGCATTAAGCCGATGCCAATCAGCACGACTTTGTTGCTCTGCCAGATCTACAGCAATGTTGCTCTGTTTGGTTGTTGTACTGCACCATTTCCCTGATAATATCTCAGTCTATATTTCTGGCAGACCACCCTTGCTCTGTCAGACTGTCTGGCACCGAGAAAGTGATGGAACATTGTACGGTTATACAAGGCACCACATAATTACTTCCGTCAGGGTTAGGGGAGTTACTGTATGTTTAGCCCCCATTTCATGTGTTTATCTGCTGGCACAACATTTTTGTCTCAAAGGATGGTGGTGCTGAGGCAAGAAAGTTTTACTTTACAAACTGCAAAAAACATTCAAAATCATGTGGCAAACCCTCCATTACTGGTCCAATTAAACAACATGGGGCCACTTGGAAACTCATTTTCAGCTTATATAGAGACATTAAAGGTAGGGTTAGTAATTTTGAGAAACTAGCAAAAGTACACTAGATTTAAAAAAATGATCCAACCAAAAAACCCAGCCCAGTGTTGCCAACTCTTTTACAATGAAAGTAAAAAAGCTCCAAAAGCCGCTAAATCTAATGAGAAAGTTGACAACACTGGCAATCCATCCCTTCAGGCCTCCCTCCAAAGCCACTCCCCCAAAATCATCATTATGAATGTAAACAACGAACATGGTTATTGTCAGTACTCCAAGCTAGCAGCTTGTGGAAGACTCCGGTGACGTGCAATGAGTGCACAGGCAGAGTACCTGCAGGTAGACAGGTAGGTAGCCCGTCCATTCGGGGCCAAATGAAATGATTGAACGAGCTTAATACAGTTGTGCGACAGCCACCGATACTGGATTTTTTGTCAGAGCATTATTATTTATTGAATGCTGTTGGGATGTAAAGAGATTTTCAACACATATAACAAAAATGCTTTCAAACAGCACTACCAACCCTACCTTTAATGTCCTACTAATGTCCCATTTCCTCCCCAAATTTGGTTCACACCTAAGTCACCACTGAAATCATGTTGGCAGGTCACATGGCCTTGCAATAACTAGCTACGACCCATTTTATGTGTGTTTATGAGAATTTTTACAAGGCATATCAGCGGGGCAATGAAATAGACGATGAACTCCGTCATGAAAATAGTCTATAGAATCAGCATTTCACTGCCACACCACCATGACACAGCCGGGCTATAGTATACAAGCTTGAAAACATGATGAAATATAATGAAAATACGATGTATCAGTCATGTGGGTTTTGAATGCATACATTTCCTCCTGTGTATGCCCTCCCTCTCCAGTCATGTCGGAGAACTACATCGTGTTCGTCGAGCAGCCGATCAAGCTGGACCTGCTGAAGTTCATGCTGTACAGGATCCAGGGAAAGAGCTTTCATAAAGTCATGACCTGGGAGCCTAAGTATGACACCATCTTCCACTTGGTCAACAGGCACACTGGCAAGGTGGGTTGTTTTACTGCACAGCAGCAGACACACAAACGGTGCAACGCAGGAAACACACACCCACACAGCCGTTTGCTGAATAGTCAGAACGAAAGAGGAAAGCTGCGAGCTAATCTCTTCGCGCATGGTGGAGCTTTTCTCTTATTTATTTTGATGAAGTCACACTCTGATGCTGTAGCCTTTTCTCATACATTGTTGCTCTCAATTTCCTCATCTCATTACACAGCATACCCATTAAGCATACAATATCAAGCTTTCATAATGCGAAGGTAAGACACAATAACAGCAGCGCCAAGGAAGTGCTTGTCCTCAGATGTTAAAGCGGCAGAATTGGAGCAAATATGATTAAAAAAGTTATTTTTATAAAACGATCACTATATCCTGACAGTAGTGCATGAGACAGGTAATATGAAAAAAAATCATGTGCCTCTGTGTCTTCTGGTGCTCCTAATGGCATCTGCAAGATTTCACAGACTGGAGGAAAACAACCAATCAGAGCCAAGCTGGAGCAGCTGTCAATCACTCGCAAACTCCGATCAAACGGTCAAACTAGGCAGCGCTGATCAAACATGAATCAATATTCTGTTACTGTAATGCCCATTTCTCGCATCAAATGTTTTCAGAAACATCTTGTAGTGTGCTGTTTAGCTGTAACTGAACTTGCACTTGCACTTGAATTACAATATGGTGAAAGGTTATTATGGAATTTTAACCCAATGATGCCAAAAATATTCTGCCTACTGCCACTTTAAAGCCAACTCAGATTTGTTAATATTTTCCTGATTGCTCGCTGTGACCAACAGGAGAGTGAAGTGAAGTACCTAGCAGCACCCATGTTCACACTGCATCAGATCAATGCTTTTGAAGACAATGGCTTCTTGGTTATGGACATGTGCTGTGGCGACGACGGCGAGGTCATTGGAGACTTCACACTGGAGAACCTCCGCAGAGGCGCGGGAGAGGAAATGGACAAGGTTGATGCAAACAGTTTGACTCTGAATCATATGCAAACACACAAATAGTCAAAAAATGCCTGAAATACTGATGTGTTATTAGTTTGTCATCAGTGAGCAGCTCAGACTGAGGCTCTGGCTTTTACGAAATGATTTCAACTGAAATGTTTTTCCTTTAATGGTGTTTCTGTTTACACCATTGTTCAGCTAATATATTGGTTTGCATTCTTGGCATTAACATAAATTCATCCATCCACTAGGTTTTCACTTATTTTAATCAATGTCCACAAAAAAATATGAAACATGAATCAACTTTCATGGTTCTGTGCGTGACGTCCATCTATTTTCACCAATGGAATCATAAAAAGTCCTCCAAACAATATAACTGCCATATAAAAACATGATTTTGTGTCAGTATTTTGTATCTGTTTGAGTCTGATTGTGTTTGCATTGCCCCCTTCAGTCAAAGGAGCCACACTCACAGTTTGTCATGTCTGTCTGATTTCGTCTGGCAGTTTTACAACTCCTTATGCAGAAACCTCCCAAGGAGATATGTCCTACCCCTGACTGTGGACGACCAAACTCCTTTGGACCAAAACCTTGTCACTCTGCATAACTATAAAGCCACGGCAAAGAAGACCAAACCAGGAGAGGTGCAGTACGGTCATTGCATATATAAAGTAATATGTTTAAATGTACATCACACTTGATGTGGTTTTCCTGGAATCAAGTAAAGAATTGAGGCCTATAATTATGACGACTACCGCCAGTACACTCCCACACACTCAGTGCAATTATCCAGCATGGTGAGACGCTAAAGGTACTTCCTGCAAGATAATAATTTCATGATTTACAGCAGATAAAGATGATGTCAAAATTAGAGTCCATCATGCGGCTGAACAATTGCCATTTAACAGCATGTGTGTGGCCCACACACACACACACACACACACACACACACACACACACACACACACACACACACACACACACACACACACACACACACACACACACACTGTCCAACATATTCTTATGGCAGAATGAAAGAAGATGTGATGTTTTAGTTGTCATGGCTACCTGAGTGACACTGTCCTCAGTTCTCAGTGAGAGTGCTGTTATATGTACATGTAACCGTTGAAAAGCAGCTGTGAAAGTGCTGCTGGCTGTCACAGTCACTGAGGACAAACATTGCAATTGAAGGTACATAAACTAACTCAAGTTAGAGATGAATGCCCAGGATCTTGTGCAGGTATCCATTTACAGGTTTTTAGAGAATAATGCAGTATTGATTCCTCAACAGTGTACAGTAAATCGGGTCTGTTGGTGTGCATTAACTGGGCACATTTTTTGGCTAAAATATAAAAGTTGCACTGAAAATGAAATCCTTACTGTGACCCTCCAGGTTTACATGACCCACGAGGAGCTTCACGACGACGAGCTGCTGCAATACGGCGGCCTCGAGTTCCCTCAGATCAACTACGAGCAGTGCAACGGCAGACCCTACCGCTACTTCTACTCCTGCGGCTTTGGACACGTCTTCAGTGACTCCCTGCTCAAGATGGACGTCCACACCAAGGAGCTTAAGGTCTCTATCAATCAAAGACTACTTAAGGGAGACCTCATTGTTAACCGTGCACATCAAAGTTATTCCCACTGCTTCCTCTCTATCACCGAGGGCAGCAGGTTGAGAGGTGGTTTTATAACATGAAACAGCTTAGAGTGAAGAGGGGTGTTTATATAATCTTCCCTGTCTAGGTGTGGCGTTATCCTGGCTTGTTCCCGTCTGAGCCTGTCTTTGTTGCGTCGCCCAAAGCTACGGAGGAAGATGATGGAGTGGTCCTGTCAGTCATCATCACACCCAGAGAAGTAAGTTAACAGGAGCTAAAAAAACAAACAGGAGCAGCAGCAAACATTGTTAACTTGGATAATTGCTTTAAAGCAGCAGTAGGCTGGAGCTGGAGATTGGAGCAAATATGATTACAATTTACTATATCCTGACAGTAGTGCATCAAACAGGTAATCTGAAGAAAAAATCATGTGTCCTCCGGTGCTCCTAATGGCATCTGCAAGGTTTCACAGACCGGAGGAAAACAACCAATCAGGGCCGAGCCGGAGCCTGACGTCTCTGAGCAGCTGTCAATCACTCGCAAACTCCAATCAAACGGTCAAACTAGGCAGCGCTGATCAAATATGAATCAATATTCTGTTACTGTAATGCCTATTTCTCGCCTCGAATGTTTTTAGGCACATTTTGTAGTGTACTGTTTAGCTGTAAAATGAGAAAGTTTGTGACGCGGCAGCCATGTTGAGATCAGGTGAGGAAATACCAAGCACCGCCCACCAGCCGGAGCAAACTTTCTCATTTTACAGCTAAACATAACACTACAAGATGTTTCTGAAAACCTATGTTGACCGTTTGATCGGAGTTTGCGAGTGATTGACAGCTGCCTCCGTTAATTGAGCAGCAAATAGGAACGCTCTCTCTCTGAGATGAGCTGTGATTGGCCAAAGTCTCCCATCACGGGCTAGATTTTCTAAAGCCTGAAAACAGAGCCATGAGGAGGTGCAGAAATCTAGTTTTCTTGAATTACAATATACTGAAAGGTTATTACAGAATTTTCGCCTAATGATGCCAAAAACATTCAGCCTACCCTCACATTAACTTGTGTTGACATGTTGACATAGGCCTATATTCTTTACTGTGCATGGAGAAGACACCATCATTACCATCATCATCATTATATTTCATCAACATTATTGTGAGAAGGGTGTTCTGTCATTACATAACACATTCAATCTCTTCTGTTTCCAGGAGAAAAGCACTTTCCTACTCGTCCTGGATGCCAAGACCTTCACTGAGCTGGGAAGAGCAGAGGTCCCTGTCAATATCCCATTCGGGACCCACGGCGTGTTCAACGAATTGGGCTAGATCATGTGCCACTGTTAGCAGCTCTGTGTTGCTGAAATTGTACCAGCAACCAGCCACTTTATCCAGAGAATAGAATATCTCTGTTGATGTCATTGCGTGTAATATTCCTGAACTGTAAAAGAAATAAGAGCTGGGGAAAAAAACCTGCAGACTCACGCTATTTGTTTGTACCTCCTTGAATAGGAATAGGTGCATGGCCTCACTGTGTGCTTCCATTATAGTCAGAAAGATGGCAATCTTTTGGAGACTAACAGGACAGAAAGCCCAGCATGGCATCAGCCCACTGATAAAGTGTGTCCTCTAAGTGTTCTTATATGTTCTTGTAAGATTTTGAACAACCTTTAGACAACGGCCATGCAGATGACGCTTACCTATAAGGACTATACGTGGAAAACACTTTAAAAAAAGCAAAACAAAACATGAAAGTCAATACACACATTGAAATAAAATCCATTTCCCCCCCTTTTTTTTTGTTGAAACCCAAAGTGTTTTTGCATCATCACGCCACTGGAAACGCTATACCCCCAGCGAGAACAGAACAGCACTTAGGATACATAAAAATGCATCAGAGGAAATTCAATTTCTGTCAAAGTAATGTGATAGAAATGGACAACGTCTGAAATGCCTGGAAAACAAATGGATCCAAATGGTCGATAGTCTCCAGAGAGTCTGGCAGAGGTCACATCAGAAAGTAGCGCTGTTTATACGCTCAAAACAAAGTTGACATACACACAAACACTGACATGTAGGACTTTGCAGTTTGTTGTTTCATTGTATTAAACTGTGAGCCCAACAGAACAATGTAGATTGAACCCTACTCAGAATGTGAAGTAGCCTACAGCGGCACTTGTCACTCCACCGTCTCCACAATTGACTTCACTGATGCTCATTTCATCGGCTATTTTCCCTCTCACATTGATTTGACCAGATTGATCTGAACTGACTTCAGGCTCTGCACCTGATACCGGCTCTAATCGGCTGAGAGGTTTCAAATATATTATGACCCAAATATATATATTTTTTGCCTTTTTTTAATACTTCAAAATAGACTTTCAGTCAAGAGTTACAGTTGGGAAGTTTTAAAGATATTTTGCAGTCCCAACCGTCAATAATTCATGACTGTACAGTACACACAGGCAGAGGTTTCATCTTTAGCTTCCCTCACGCTGAACTGAATAAAACAGGAGGGAATAGAGCTATATAGTGTACTGTTGTTAATTTAATTTAATGTAATTAATTTAATACTGGGAATTAACACCACTTATGTTTTGTCATGTTCCTCGCTCTGCTCCTAATAAGCATGCTGTACAGGTCTCCCAAGATACACAGTAATTAGCCCGTAATTCCTAATCTAATCGGTCATGCTTAACCTCCGTGTGTGCTGCCGTGTGTGCACATACTGTATGCTCAGGTTCATTAGTACTCTCGGTGAGGAGCATGACCGGCAGAGAGAGATACGGCGACCTTTGCCCTCAGATATATCTCCAGCTCTACTTTGTTTTTCCGCAAACCTGTGAGGCGAAGCAAACCCTTATCAATGTCGCTGCACACCTTTTTAATTTAAAGTGTTAATTGGGTGAGACGTTAAGCCCTGGGATCAATGGTTCATTCAATGTTCTAGGTGGTTAACACCTCGACGGCTAAATGTGTCAGATTCACCTAAGTTTGAATGATGGCCAAGCACACTAACTTAACACTGTAACACAAATAAACTTCCATACACAACATTTGTATGCAAGTTTGTCTGTCCTACTTTCAAGGTGACAGTTTCAGACTGTCTAAGCTCCTGTTTGACCCATTAGAGTACGTATGAGCTCACTCTCAGACCCCCCTGCTGTCTCACTAAGCACAAGTTATTGCACAGAGCCTTAACTTTGACTGCTATCTGTATCATTATTTCATATCCCATGAATTCATAATGGCATCATCTATATTCACCATATTAGACACACTTCTCAGAGGCAGCCGCTGATTTCCCTCAATAGTAAGAACAATGTCTTCCATATCCAGATTTGTCATTCCCTATCTTCACGGTCTGGAGCCATCATGTGGGAGCACGGCTATCTGACGTACAGATTATGTGCATCCGCGTGCGTGTGCAAGCGGCACATAAGTATATGCTTATTTATGAAAGCCATGCATGTGTGTGTGTGCGTGTTTCTCTGTGGGCTCTCTCTAATTACACGAAAAAAAAGACTGCAGATGCTTCATGAAGTCAGAATGGAGCAATTAAATGCCCATGTAGGGGGTGAATCGTGCAATGTCAACAAGAATTATGTCCCACCGTGGACCTGACAGCCTGGCTCAAGAAAAAAAAAAAAAAAGCAAGGAAGGGATTTATCCATATTGCACAATCATGGATGGAAATAATGTGATGCCCGAATAAGAAGCCACAATGCAAATGTAGCTGATTTATTCACCGTGAATGCAGCTAATGTTTCTCTTTTGATTTCAGGCCTTTTTTTGTCTTATTAGAAATATCATCTTCCTCCTGAGCCTTCTGCTGGAGCAACTGTAAACTTTATACAGTTTATGCAACTGCTCTTCAGTGTGACTTCAATAACTAAATTCCTTCTTTGTCTGCTAAAATGAAAGAAGGAAATTGGTCTGGTTTTGGAAATAGTTGCTCGAAAGCCACAAGGTTGCCAATTCTGTGTTGAAATATGCATTCTTGCAAACAACTGAAGAATAGGCACTGCGGCACTAACGCAGTACAGATGCAGGATACATTCAGGGCAGAGGATGATGCTTTTCAGTGTCCTCATAATGACAGGGACTTCAGAATCTGGGGGGAAGAGACGAGAATAAGCCCAGGCCAATATAGGCAGAATGAGGCTGATTTTTTGCCATTATAGCGGCGAGCTCTTCTCCCTCTTGGATGGAAGCCTGGGCTGACAGTCAAACATCATTATGAGCCAGTGGCCTTGCACTTTGTCACTGTCAGTGCTTCTAAATAGAGACTTTGTTTTCAAGATCTGTAAAGATTTATGACATTCCAGGCACTATTTAAGCGATGATGCACAGCAAAGTCATTCTGTTTAATACGAAGCCACTTTGAAAAATGGGCAGATTCTGTGGGTTGTGGGCTTTATTTCCTCCGAGCGCAAATACAATACGAGGCATTGTGCCCCATCTTTCTTTCAATCAGAGGAAACACAGATGTCACGTGAAGTGTTGGGGTATCGCTGAAATGAATGATGGCATTTTCATCATCATTGTTGAGAGTCCACTCTTGAACCCTGTCGCTAAAAATCATTTGCAAATGTCTATGAGAATGAGGCCGTAATGCAGCGAAAAGTGGATTGGCCTTGCTGAATACTTGAATAAAAGATTCACTACATGTGCTGGCAGGGCCGGCTTACGGCACAGGCCATATAGGCGGTCGCTTAGGGCGCCAACATCCTGCTGGTCGCCCTCTTAAAAAAAAAAAAAAACGGTGGGCGCCAAAGAAAGAAATCCACCTTTCACCCCTGTAACTCTCTTCCTCACACCAACAATATCAGGGACCTATTGTTTATTCATATTATAATAAATACAGTTATTTATGTAAAATAGAAATCCTGCGGTTTACGGGTGTTAACGGGGCTCCAAATCCGAATTTCGCCTAGGGCACCAAAAGCCCTGTGTGCTGCATATTCTTGCCATGAGTTCAAGTAGCCAACACACTTATATTATTGCTTCCTAATTCCTCCCTTGATGTGTATCTCTCTTTGAGAAGACTATGAAAGAGATAGTAATTGTGTAAGAAGTATAATATACAGTACATGAATCACAGAAATGTATCACAAAATGTATAGGATTCCTGTGGCAATACCCCCAGGAGATGGAGGAGGAAATACCACACAGGCTCAACTAGTGAGGTCACTGTAATTTCACACACTGTAAACAATTGCTGTTAATTTACAGCAGGATTTCAACAGTATTAACCCGTTATTGCTAAAAACAGTGCTTTACTGTTAATACAAAAGAAAACCTGTTAAATTACGCTCATAGGTTGTTTTTTAACTGAACTATAATGCATTCTTAAAAAAACATCACTTTACTGCTGATCAACTGTCTAAAGTATCATCAGTAACAGTTTCATGCAGTATTTCTTTAATTCTGGGACCTGATCTGCACATGTGAGGTTTGTACATTGTACATGATTGTAAAATCAGTGAATTAGCTCTGTTCTTCACTCACATGTTGTTATGGTTTGCATTCTGTGCTTGTAGCCAGCTATAGACAGACATTTTGGGAAAAGTGTCAACCAGTCTATTATAGCCTTTTTCCTAACAAGTGCCTTTAATTGTATTTAATGTGACTATTCCTATGTCTGTAACCTGCTAAGTCTATTCATCTAGGCAAAAAAATAATGTTGTATGTAAAAAATACAACCTAAATAGTGCATTAAAACAAATCAGTAAGATAATGTAAAAGAAAGGAACAGCTATATAATGTATCTTTAAACAGTAAATTAACTGTAAAATACTGTGAAATTAATAAAAAAAACAACAATATTTTTCATTAACAGTACAAAGCTGTAAATTTCAGCGACAGTATAATAATGTTAATTTTACAGTAACATAAAGGCAACCCTGCTGCCAGTTCTTTACTGTTATTTTACTGGGGAATCTTAACAGTACAGGAGCATCTCCGATTCCCTGCAGGGACATTACAGTATTATCTTTATATATTTTTCCCCTATAAGGTAACATTTATTAATACCCCACGTTTTTTGTTTTTTTCCCACCCTCTCCCAGCAGCGCCCTCTGCCGGCTCACATCAACTCTCCCTCTTTATAAAGTGCCGTGATGCCTCGACACACACACATGCAGTAGTCAGTGCAAAAGAAGCGTTCACTCCCTCCAGAGGAGCGCACAGCTTGGTTTTTTTTGAGGGGAGCCAGTCAGTTCGTGGTGGAGAAGAAGGAAAAACAAGCCAGTCAGCGATTTGCAGCACTTTCAGATGAGTTCTTCCACCTCGTTAGAGATATCGGCATAGCTGACAGATCATTTTACGCCAGTTTAAGGAATGTTTTAGGCACAATTTGTCTCCAGGGGGCAATTGGAGAGCGGGCAGTGTGAGCCCCCTATAATGCGGAGAAGAGATCAAGTCTCAGTAGTTTGTCGGTATGAACGCAGCGCAGACGGAACCAGAGAAAACTGCTTTCATGGATTGACTGATTGATTGATTGGCATTTTTTATTTTTTCCCAATATCAGAGGATTTGTTTTTCTGTGTCGTGGTTATAGTCTATTATTCAAAAAAAGAGAACAAAATCGTGGATTATTATTGGGATTTTTTCGGAGGTGCGTCTTTAACGAGGATTTTTTTATTTTATTATTTTTTTTTTACACTTATAGCCTATACGCCTGGGTCAAGGATCCGGAGAGGGGAATTAAACCTTTTCACAAGGTGGAAATATTAGTCGTGTTGGACCTTAACTCATCTCTCTTCCAACATGAAGTCTGTCACTGTGTGGATGTGCGTCTACATCTTCCTCCTGCTCTTAGGTGAGAAGTGAAATATGGAAATAACATGAGCAAATTGTGTAAATTGTGTGGCTCAGTTAATTATTGCAAATTATTATTGCATTTTCTTTCTGGTTATGTGTCCACTTTTTTCATTCAGGAGTTGTTTGAGGGGGTTCATTCTGCTTTTTTTTTTTTTTTTTTCATTTTTTTAAATATATATTATTATGTGGGGTGAAATACTGATGGGCGTTCATGTTATATAGCTGGATGATTTGATTATGTTTAATTGTAACCCGCAGCTACAAAACGCAAGTTGGTCTATGAATCACTTATATTGGATCCATTAAAAAAAACACAGCTTCCATAGCTGGGATACAGAGATCATTATTATAACAGCTTTTAGTCAGTAAAAAGGGAACATCTCTAAGGTTTTTTTTCCCCAGTTACACACTTGTGCTTGGTTGAATATTAGAAAATCCATCATCACCATCATCATCATTAGCACAATTACCATTATACTGTTAAGTGTCGTCCACAAATGAAAGGCACTTCAGTTAAACCCATCTGACTGGTGAAATATTTGAACTTCATGTTACTCTTGCTCTCTCATACTGATGCAGTATACTCCCTCCTCTCTGAGCTCAATGCTCAACATCACCACAAGGGGTCTCTCTTGTCATTTCACCAGAGCTGCTGTCTCTACTTTTGGGTCTGAAGGCGCATTTGAATGTTGACTCCTGTCAAATACTCTGAGTCTCTGCTCCTGTGGATCCCTGTTTACTCACTGCAAGCTGTAATTTTCTGGTTACCTAGATGTGAATTAAGCGTAGTTCACTTTTTTTTTTTTAAGGTGAGATAATTAGACACACTCCAATGATCAAGTCTTCCTTTAATTACATTTAATAGGAAACTGAAAGCTGCAGTGTAACTCGTTTTTGGAGGCTTTAGACGCACTAAAGTGAGTGCAGATAAGCACAGGTAAATCACTGACGGTTAATTAAATGAGATATAACGAGACACCATGTAGAGATAAGAGATGATAAGACTCGTGTGAACCGTGAAACTGTCTTTTGCTAAAAGATGCATTGGCATGTATGGGCATGAGCTAGGCCATCAGACCTGTTTGTGGGTACCACGTCAACAAAACAAAGATGAAAACAGGTTTACCATATGAGCTTGCACTAACACACACACACACACACACACACACACAAACACACACAAACACAAAATCCCTCACACATTCATTTGCAATTTCTGAGCCCCCTCTTGTCTCTTGTTGTCCCCACCCAGATAAGACAGCGAGTTCCTGGGATGGACCCTCATCTTTGTCCGTATCCCTGGCCGATGGCTCTCCAGGATCTCCGGGCGCCGGGTCCGGGCCCGGAGCTCAGCCAGAATGGGTGGACTGCATCCAGGCGAGTGACATGTGCAACCAGAACCCTCACTGCAGCTCTCGGTACCGGGTGATGCGCCAGTGCCTTGTGGGCAAGGAGAAGGAAGCCATGCTGGACAACAACAGGGAGTGCCAGGCCGCCTTGGAAGTGCTGCTGGTCAGTCCTCTGTATGACTGCCGCTGCAAGAGGGGCATGAAGAAGGAGCTGCAGTGTCTGCAGAACTACTGGACCATCCACATGGGACTCACCGAAGGTAGGAGTTTTTTTACGAGTCTCTGTCTCACAAAGCTCACATCACATCATGTTTAACTGCGGTGCAATTTCAGAGCCGGTAATATAATATAACACCTCTTTAAGTCATGCAGTTTCTTTGTAAAACTACAGATTTATTCACGTGGAATTAGCACTTCTTCTCCTTCTTTCACCAGTCAGCTTATTATGAACGGTCAGTGTCATTTGTTTCCGTATTCCCTCTCTGCCCGTGAATTCAGCTTGCAACGTGTACAAGAATGTACAAGAATGCACACAAGAAGATGTACGTGCATTGCTGCAGTCTGTCTTTGGTTGTGCAACACACCTCTAATGATATGAATGACTTCTTTAGCATTACGACATTTATTTTAAATGAATGTTCCGATCTCAAGTAGAAGCGTACTTTCCTTCCGGGCAAACACGAGAAGGATGCGCACCACACCCATTGTTGATGCCCTATTCCCTGATGCCCTCTTATAGAGATACCCAGAAGCCCCTGATGAAAAATATATGCTTTCCTACTTTCCTCACCCTCTCGAAGGTAATGGAGCTATAATGGGATTACATTAGGTAGGCCTGTTATGGTGGACTTATTGGTTTTCACCTAAAGTGTTCCATATTACCATGTAATTAGGTTACAATCGTATAGCTCAGTGGCCCTTATGTGTTCACTTATGCGGGACGTAAAACAGCACTCTTGTTGTAACATTGACACCTTCTGGTTTTTACATTTAGAGTGCATAAAGTGGATTCCTGAACTGACTTGACTCTTGATCCAGAGCTGCTAGAGATGCCGTGCGCTGGGGATTGGGCTAAAGGGGGGCCTTAACCCGAGAGTGACATTTCTCCACGCTTGTGCACGTGGCTGAAGTCTGTGCGACTGATGTCAAGTGTCATGCCATGTAAACATGGAGGACATAATGTGCTCAGCTGTTTTGACACGTGGGGTAATGGTGGTGGAAGCGCTGCAAAGTCTCCGAGCTCTGAGCGTTCTGGGCTTTTGTGTTGTGATCCGTGAAGTGACTCGCCGGGCTGACTGCTCATAGCACCAGCTACACTTCATCAGACTGATGGCAGCAGAGGGTCCCTGACACGAGTTCAAGGGAAATGTAATGACATGGATGCTCCCCAGGCCTCCTGTCTCCCTCCCTGTCTCACTCTCTCTCCTTTTCTAACTCTTTCCCCTTTGTAATGATCTTTTCTGCTCTCCCCTCCGTAGCTCTTTCTCACTCTCTTTCCCCAACAAACAAACTCGCACCAGTCAAAGCGTTTGTTTGAACGCATCATGCAAGTTGTCTAGCTAGTCAGGGATAGAGACCTCCTGCGCCCGCAGCGTGCCCTTCACAGAGCTCGTGTTTCTTTTTACGAATAAACGCCTCTCAGCACTGTCCTGTTTTGGCCCTGTCGCCCTCGGAGATAAAAACTCACTTTAACACAAACGAAAAGCTCTTATAGTGCCGCTTTAATCTAATCACGATCCATTGTGCAGTCAAGCAGGCTTTTGTTAACTGGAAACAATCTATGTACAACATCCATCTCTGGAAACAAACACGGAAGGGCCGAGTCCCAACGCACCCTCTCCAAATGGTGCTAAACCACTTTAAAAAGCATTTGTGGACAAATCAGGAAGGTTTGGATGTAGTTGTTGGGTTAGATAATGCGTAATGTGGCTTTGAATGTCTTATTTTACTCACGCTAATGTGGAGAGATGAAGAACGCAAGAGAATGTGAGAGAGAACTAAGGATTAAAAGAAGAGGAGTAGAGCTGGAGAAGGTGAAAGGACAAGGATGACTAAACGACAGACAGAAGATTGTGTTATTTTTTACTAATGTGATAAACTCTATATGAAAAGTAATGTCTGGTGCCTTTAGGACAAACATATTTAGCCACGTTGCACATACTGTATGACCATTTTGCTGTGTTGGCTTTAAGAATGTAAAAAAACATACAGCTGAGCTTGGACCACCATATCCACAATTAGGATTTATATTAAATACTTTATCAACTAAAAGACCGTAACACATAGAAGTACTCACCATGTGAATCAGTTCGGGGGCAGTGCTTTAAGTCATGTAAAGAATATCAGTCATTCGAAGATTCAAAACAACCTTGAAAGATCTACATCTGTCTTTAAATTCATTACTTTGCCGGTTCGTCTCTTTCTCATTCCACTGAGGTTTATGTCATTCAGATGCAAAATGGTTGCATAAGCACCGTAAACTAAAGCAATAGTAAGAACTAAATGATCACTCATGATTTTTTATTTTTTTTATCTAATTAATTTGAAAGTCTCTTGGGGCCATGCTCTAAACCCAACAGGAAGTCAGCTTTTTAGAATTTTGTGTGCATTTTTGGTATTTTTGGTCATTTCCAGGCTCTGTACTTTAACAAACTCCTCCTACAGATTTCACCCGATTTACTTCAGATTTAGTCAGTACAATCTAACGACCTTTGTGATGAAAAGTTATTGAAAGTTTGAACTTTCATAAAACGGCGTTGCCGTGACATGGCGGAGAATTTACGATTCGCCAATAAACAACAAACTGTTGTACTTGGTCAAATCTGCCCCAAACTTGACCTACTTCATAGCAGTCCGGGCCTGAGGACATCTAAAAGGCAATATTGACTCAAAGTCATAGCGCCACCTACTGGCAACAGGAAGTCAGCGTTATGTGACAAACATACGATTTACATGAAATTTATGTTGTGTGGCCTACACTTGATGTAGAGCAACGTAATGCATGTTTAGCGCATGTTCTCAAGCGCCACATAGTGGACACAGGAAGTGGTGCAAGGAAATAATATCTAACTTGTGCAGTGTCCGATGGTCACGGAAATGCACATTTGCTTCGACCGGTGTCCCACCAAAACCCCTGACGTGCGCAAAGGTGCGAGGGCCTGATCATCACTGCTTGCAGCTTTAATTAATCTTGTTATAATATTTGTAATTAAACACTGGGGGGGAGGTTTGGAATAAAAAAAATATATATATGATAATAATGATACATACGGACTAAACAAAAGGCTCAAGACAGGCAGACATGCAGTTTTAAAATTACATTTTTACAAGTATTCTCTTGTCATAGTATTTTAATGTTGCAAGTTGCCTACGAGCAGACGCAGAAATTAAACACTTCCAGTCTGGAAACAATTATGGTCAAAGGTGAAGTTAGGGTTGGTAACTGTTAATAAGTGCCAATAAAATATAAAAATAACAAAAGGCAAAAAAAGCTGCCATTTGTCCTTCTCTCTGAAGTCATGGTTATTACTCCAATTCAATAGAAAATAAATAGAAAATAGTTCAGTTTTATTTTGATTGCAAATTTAAAAGTTTTATATCTTACTTTCATTTCAATTTTCATTTATAGTTGAGGTAATTAATGGCCCGATTGCTATGGAAGGACATTAAACAATGGTTCAAAACGATGAAGGACAGAATGGCTGTGAGGTGTGTATTAATCATCGCTAAACCAGAACACCATCAGCACCATTTGTTCCCGCCACTCAGGTGTTGTGACGTCAGTAGGTGTAATGGTGTAAGGTTTTCTGCAGCTCAGTGCTATCAAATTTAAATCCAGATTAAAGTAGATATTATTCATGCCACAGGCTTTCAACCATTGTGTTAAACTGAGCGGCATGCGCCTCTCTTTCTTGTGGGAGTTCGCTTCTCCTTCAGTTTGATAACTGAACATTTGAAAGCAAACTGAAGAGTCTACCCTGAGACAGAAAGGCAATCTATCTTAAGCCAAGACAAACCAGACTCACCATAAAAAAACGGCCAGGTGGAAAGGCCGTCGTGCTGCGGTGTGTCCGTGAGATGTAACTGCAAATTGAATTAGTTAGAGCAAACAAGGCCCAGACACTTAGGAGCAGCGTGAGTGTCTACAGTTACATAAGTCCAGCGAGAGGCCTGAAACTTTGAAAGGTGTTTGACAATTTGTGTGATGAAACAATGCATTGCTGCTGAGAAAAACACTTAACAGTGTGACAACAGCGTGACTCAACACCGTCATTGAGTGTTGCTTGACGTGTCTCCTTGAAATACCAGCTCATTTAAGCAGGTGGTGGCAGCTATATTCCTGTAGAATTTAAATTTAGAAAGACATTATATACTGATGTGTGACTCCACAGCTATGAAGTGGGGTTAGATTTTTTTCTTGATCGCTACACTTATTGCCTGCCTTTAGGCTGTACTGTATCGTTCTGACTGGCTTAAAAACCCCATACTGAAGGCTGTTATAATGCCAGTCTTTGAGCCGTCAGTAATGGTGCTAATGGTGACCTGTTAATTGTGTTTTCTAACGGAAAATGGCAGCTGATTTCAGCGCGTCAATGGAGCCGTCTTTGATGAATAATGGGTGGTTTCTGCTCTGAATGGGCCCGAGTTGGTGTGAGGCAATAAGGTCTAGCAGTTTGAATCTATAAAAGAAGTAATTACTAAGAAAGAAACATTGGCTGATACACACAGGGATATTGTATAGGTGGCTGCGGTTCCCTTTCAATTGTGCCCTGGGCCTCATGTGGATATAGCCTTGCAGGATTGCAGGAGAATTAGTAATTTAAACGATAAGTTCCACACCTCTAACATACATTATTTCATAGCCTCAGCTATGAAACCACAGCCCGGGTCTCTCCAAGTAAGAATCGAAGATCTTTTTGTGGGGGACCTTTCAGAGCAGTTTAATTAGCTTAGCCAACTTTCACCGCAGAGAGAGAGAGAGAAAGGAGAACTCTACCATGTGCTCCACTCCAATCTTTTCCAGTTCATTGTGAGAGAAGACTGTATCTTTTACATGCGACGACGGCGAGAATACCAGACAATTTAGTGTCATGATTTATATTCTCCATTTTTAAGAATGTCAGCGTTGCAAAAGGTCACCCTCTGAATATGTCACCGCATCATGCTAATACCACGAGTTGGCCCCAGTAATGCTGCGGGAAGTTACATGAAACGGACAGTGTGAAAATGCTCTGCTGCAGCATCGTGATAGACTGAGGCAGGGAGGAAGAGAAATGGAGAGAGCGAGAGCGAGGACAGGAGGTGAGGAGAGGAGGTGAGGAGGTGAGGAGAGGACGGTGGATAAATGATGAGAGGTGGAAGAAAATTTAAGAGAGAGACAGAGAAAACCAAAGAATGAAAGAGCGAGAGGAAGAAAGAGGAGAATCATGGGGGGAAACCATAGAGGAGGGGGAGTTACAAAGGTACACAGTATTCCTGGGTGAAACCATCATTACTATGAGCAATGGTAGCAGTCACCGGCCATTACCTTAGCCATCCACTGTCATAAGCAGAACATTTTTCCAGCCTGCCCCGCATGTCAGGGGATAGGGGAAGCAGGCTCCTGCATGCTGAATATGTCCTCTCTGCTTCCCCCCCCTCCCACCGCTGGGAACCCAGCCGGCACTCGCTAGGTGGCTACTTCATCATCAGAGGAAGGGACCTGTCGATAGCTTCTGGATGTGATCAATAAGGTCCTCTCAGAGCTTCCCCCCCCCCCCCCTCATCGCCCTTTTCATCCCTCCTTTTATCTCCCATCCCAAAACGTGAAAAGGATCAGTGAACAAATATGACAAAACGGGCACTGTTTGTCGTCGTAAATCTGTCTAATGATTTTCCACGCCATAAGGTGAAGTGGCCGAGATGACTCCCATTCACTACGAGGCTGTATGGAGTGTGACAGTGCGGCTGAAATGAGGGCCAGGTAACGGGGGTTTAGATTAGCCTTTTATAGCGGAGTGAGTTCTCGGGCCTCTCTATCAGAGGGGAGAGTGAGTGACGGCCCATTCTGCTCAGTGAATACTGTCATGATGTGGGCATTAAGACTCACTGCTGGCAGGAAGGTTCACAGCGGTGCTGAATGAATGTGCGTCGCAGAAGTCAACTACCAGGCCCGGCGGCTGTCAGCGCAGCATGGTTACTTCTCTCTCTCTCTCTCTCTGTCTCTCTCTCTCTCTGTCTCTCTCTCTCTCTCTGTCTCTCACTCTCTGCATCTTAATTGAAGCGGATTGTTGGAATAAGAAATCAGCCAAGATTTTCAAAGCACAAGCACACATTTTTATATATTTAGATTCAGGGATGCACCGATACCAGATCGGATATCGGGCTGATACCAACTCAAATAGCTCGATTGGGTATCGTGACAATGGGGCCGATCTATTCAATTCAATTTTATGTTTATATACTATTATATACTGTATAGTATATACTTCAATTTGAATTCCTGTTTAAGTTTTGACCAATTTGTTTTGCTGCATTAAAACGGTTTACACTTGAATTGTATTTCCTGTTAATTTTGAAGATTTTTTTTGCCAAGTTGCTGGTGAACAATTTATCATTTTAATAATAAATAACAATTCACAAAATGTAATCTATGTATTTATTTGTTACATTTTGTTTAACAAAAAACAGGAAAGCAATGTCAAACCTGATGTTGCCTTACACATAAAGGAATGATGCCAGTCTCTTTCCACACAGTGAGGCATACATCTTATTAATTAAAGACTGGTATCGGATCGGATCGATACCCAAAGCCCAGGTATTGCTATCAGGACTGTCTCATCAGTGCATCCCTATTTAGATTAATCATCTGGGTTTTTATCCTTCAGTTACCAATACAGAACAGCAGCACTAATCATGTTTACAGCATAGTTGCTTAATATCGGCTATTTAAGATGTTGTAAATGTACCAAAATTATGGAGTTTTCTATTCCCTCATATTGATATAAAATGTAAAATGGTGAGGAGAGTCTGATCTATTGGGCTGCCTGTTTTTAATGTTCTCCCCAATACGCTGCTACGCCATAAAGATGATAGCCGTTTTTAACTGAAGTTTTGCAGGATTTACACCATATTCAACATTTAGCACCTGGCACCTGGTATTAAAATGCTGATTTAGGTAAGCGAGTGTGTAACTATTCATATTAACATTACATCCGCATAGCCACAGGGATGGCTGAAAATTCCAGCACTCATTTCCTCAGCTGTGTTTGCTCGCCACGCCGCGTTGGATTGGAATTGTGACTTGAAATATTATTCTGAGCTAATCCAATATTCTATTTGTATGGTTTGGAATTGAGTTTAAAATGTCAATAGCACTTCAAACGCTGGAGCCGGTAAAGAAATTTATGCTTTAACTTCTGTTCTGTTAAGCACACCTCGAAGAAAGATGCATTTTACTTTATCTTTTCTTTGTTGAAATGAGCCCACTACAGTATGGGAGGAAGTTGAAAGGAAAGATTAATGCATTTATCTTAATGTAATAAATATGTGAACTCCCATATGCCAATGTTCCTTCTCATACACTTCTATAGAGTACAAGTGTGCTTTGAAAGCGTTCTGGCTGGCCCGATCTCCGCTGACAGCTCATTTGCAGACTTTTGGGAGCTCTGACAGCGAAGGCTCGGTCACCTTTTGTTACCAGCCGAGTTCGTGCAACAACCAGCAGGGCTCTGCAGAGGACCTCCGGCTGTGCTCCAGGCTGCTCCGGCTGTGCTAAACTTTCTTTGTGTGTGTGATTAATATAAGAACAGAAGTAGTTTTGCAATATATTGTTATTTAAATAAGAAGTAATATTGCTATTTAGTCATTAACCATCATTGCCTGCAGCAAAAATATATAAATCAATATTAAACAGGAACAAAATCAGTACAGGGCACCTTTTGAAAAAACAAAACAAGGGGAATGACAGTTATTAAAATTGACTTGGCTTCCAGCCATGAAGGGTTTGCCAAGAAAGTCGCTAAAGAATCCATAGGACAGTTTCCATCACCCCAGGAGTTTAGCTTCATTGATAATGCATATGAAAAGGATGAGTGATGGCGCCTAACAGCTTCATAAAACCCCTTATGGCAAAGGAGAGGACTGTGGATCCACTTAAGCAGTATTCTTTTCTTGCTGTAACTAAAAGGCCTGCATGTCTGTCTGAGCTGTGTGCCGGTCATGCTCCACACTGTCAGAGCAAATGAAGTCAAACGGAGGCTTAATTACAGCGATAAGTTGCTGCCCTGTGGCTAAAAACATCCTATCACCAAACAGCTGGGAAGAATTCTCTATTATGAATGCATAATTGGGTCCAGGATGACTGTCAAAGAGCTCTTTTTTTTTTTCAAAGTACAACAAGGCTTCCTGCTGTGGGGGTTGCCACATCCTGAGGGTGTGTGTGATTGTAGTGTGTTTTGCGTTTTTTATGATTCAGCACGGCTTGTAACATCCATGTAAATAAGCTTTTAATATTCATTAAGTACAGCTGCTGTTGTGGCTTGACATTAATGTTTTATAGGATCGCCACAGTGCACACTGTACAGTCATGAAACGTAATGTGCCTTAACACTGTTTGATCTCGGGGTGATTGTGCACTGAAGCTTCCATGCACTGTAAGGAGCTGCCCTGGACAAAAATGCAAAGCAACCTCATTTGTTTTGCTTTTGGCAAATCCTGTATTCCAATGTAGCTCCGTACAGCACAACATGTTCTCGGTGAGTGGAAGAATACTTTTCTGTTGCCTCTTTTTTGAAATACACAACTGTGTCTTCTGCTGACATGGAAAGAGGGTTAAGGTGGTTGTTTGCCGAGTAAGTGCTAGTCTTGAGCCCCTGAAAGGCTTCTAAAGCACTATAGCTTTTGAAGGTAATTGTTGTAATTAGACACACTGAGAGATGTCGAGTCCGGCAGCATCTCCAGTCCCTCTCTCTTGACAGAAATATAACATGAACGGAGATGTGGGTGATGCAAAGGCAACTAGGGGGGAAAAAAAGACGGAGATACACTTTCAAATAAGTTTATGTGCCGACATATCTTTCAATACGCCGACAAAAAGGCAAACAAGAAAGGCCCATACTCAAAACTTGGAGGATTTAGGTCATCTTCTCTAAGTCTCTCTGTCACCCTTTATGTGTTCCTCCTTTCTCCTTTCTCCGTCTTTGTCCTGTCTTTTCTTTTCTCGCCTTTGTGTCTCCGGCGTGACTCTCCTCTGCTCTTTCTCTCTTTCTCAAACACACGTACAATCCTCAACTGTGCCAGATGTCAATAGCTATGTGCTCAGAGAATGGCCAGCTGAGCCGCTCCATCTTGTTATGATTGTCAGTATTGATTGAAAGGGGAGATGTAGAGCTGGACGTAAAGCAATGACCCAAGTGACTCAAGTCTGAGGTTGGTTTTCTTTACTCTGCAAATTGTGATAGAAAATTCCCTTTAGTTAATTCCCTTTTCACTTAATTATCTAACTTTAGTCATTCCTTTTTACCTTGTGCCAGTGTACGTGTACATTTTACATCTTCCTGCTCCTTTGATTTTAAGTTTCAACTTTTAGTATCAACGCATTTCTTTTTAATTCTGATTTCTGACTCTTGTTCACAAGATACATGAATGACACTGTATGTACTGGTAAACACAGGCACACACACGCACACGCACTAACCCGGTATCACGCAAAAGCATGTAATAGACCCGCCTGTCCACCAGAGGATAGTGTGTCAGTGTCATGTTTTGCCTATAGACTGTATATAAAGATGAACGACGCTTCTCCACTTCCTCCCACTGTACAGAAATTAAGTCAATATGTTGCTGGATACGTGAAGTGCCATCTTGAGATTTTGACATCATTTGGAGCCAGAGTCTGCGCAGTAGTGATCGGGCAGTGGAGCCGCGGTATCAAGGTCACCTGCCCGAACCAGTTACGAGCCGAGCATGGCGGCAGCTTGTCACAGAGAGAGACTCACAGCTGCCAATCATAACATCTCACCCCCTTTTTATACCATCAAATTACTAATTAAAACCAAACTTATCAGAAAAATTAATACTTGAACATTAGGGCTGTCGATCTATTAAAATATTTAATCGAGATTACTCTCATGTTTGTCAATAGTTAATCGTGATTAATGGCAAATTGATCGCACATTTTTTATCTGTTCAAAATGTACCTTAAAGGGAGATTTGTCAAGTACAGTATTTAATACTCTTATACGATACGATACAATGATACGATAATACTTTATTGTCAGACAGGTCTGAAATTTGTTTTGCATCACAGCAGCTCCATTTGCAACATCACAGAAAGGATAAAGACAAGAAACAGGGATACATACATTTAAAGATTACAATCACAGAAGACGATATTCAGGGCCCTTCAACGTACATTTGATCTGGGATTAGGTTTAGGGATTATAAACGTGGGAGTGGGCAAATATGCTACTTTATGCAAATGTATACATATATTTATTATTGGATATCAACACAAAACAATGACAAATATTGTCCAGAAACCCTCACAGGTTCTGCATTTAGCATACAAAATATACTGAAATCATAACATGGCAAACTCAAGCCCAACAGGCAACAACAGCTGTCAGTGTGCTGACTTGACTATGACTTTCCCCAAACTGCATGTGATCATCATAGAGTGGGCATGTCTGTAAAGGGGAGACTCGTGGGTACCCACAGAACCCATTTTCATTCACATATCTTGAGGTCAGAGGTCAAGGGACCCCTTTGAAAATGGACATGCAATCTTTTCCTCGCCAAAATTTAGCGGAGCATTATTTACCCAAATGGCATGGTTGGTACCTATGGATTCCTTAGGTTTTATAGTTTAATATGATGCCTGTATCTTCACTCTAGCTTTAAAACTGAGCCCGCTACAACTTAAAAATTGCAAGATGCGTTAATGAAATTAGTGGCGTTAAAAGAAATTTATAGCGTTAACTTTGACAGCCCTATTGAACATACATCAGCGTGATAAGAACTACCTAAAATGACAGAAACTGTATTTGGGAAAAGTTTATTTGACGTGTACTTTGACTTTTTAGTGTGGCCCATGTCCCATCTGCTAACATGGAGACGGGATTTATGACCTATACTGCAGCCAGCCACCAGGGGGCGATCGAGACATTTTGGCTTCACTTTTGGGGAGCTGTTTATGTCGTCCATGTTTATATACAGTGTATGGTTTTGCCATAGAAGGTGTGGTACAGCAGAGGGCAACAAAACCACGTTCAGGAAAAAACATTGTGGTTGGGCATAAAATAAGTACACATCACAAACGTCAATAATGTCACTTACTAAACAAAACAGCGGCCTTGAACAGCGGCCTCCTGGTTGACAGTCCTGTGATTGTTGGACGCATACACCTTCCCTCCCACCCACCATAAGAAGCCTCTCTCGCTTTTTAATCACTAGCTCTGAGCGTAGCATATTTACATGGATGCATTTACATTGCAGACAGCACAGACTACATGGTGTACAAATGACACGCCTAAAGCAAACGCGGCGTTCTTATTACACGCTTTTGCCTTGCGCATTATCGTGTCATTCACACGCCTTTTCGTGCAACCAGGTGCACACACACACACACACACACACACACACACACACACACACACACACACACACACACACACACACCTTCCACAACAGCCTTACCTATTATCAAAGCAGCTACAAGATCACCCTTTTCGGAAAGCATCCGAGATGGATGTTGATAAACGAAATGTACTATATCTATTGATTGGATCTACTGATTGGTTTTCTAGGCAGCGCAGCCTTGTGCCAACAGGTTTTAGATTTTCTCATTTGTAGCAGCGGGCCTCCAAACCTTCCTCACAACACCCTGGCTGTGTTTCTGTTGGGATCAGAATGCAAAGCTATTACACACTGGAGGGTTTGTCTCAATCACACCGAATGGCTATGAATTTTAAATGCGGGATTAGGGCCTACAGAGAAGCAGGCACATGGGAGAGACTCAGTCAGTTGAGTGCTAATTTGATTTTAATTTTTCTTTTTTTTACAAACAGCTCTGGCAACACATTGTTAGCAGGGAAGACACATTGCTCGTGCTTTAGTCCTTCAGCTGCTCCCCCAAATCAAACCACAGCAGGAACAAACACTCTCTCCAAAAGGAAATGTTTCGATCATAATGAACATCCTGTTTTCCATGTGAAAAAAAAAAGTAACTAACCGCTCATAGCGGGAGTCAATTTTTGGTCAGCCAGTCCAATACTGGGAAATTACATCATAACAGCGTTACATTTAATCCAAAACATTCATTTCAAAGCTCATTGTTTCCATTAGGGACATGAACTGAATTACCGTTCTGTTCTTGTGTATTTTTATTGGAGCTGGAACGCATTCCTGTCTCTTTTTTGTTTTTTCTGGAAATGCTCTGCTCTGCTCGGAAGTCATGTCGTCCACTTAAGTGATGATGAATCTTTGTCACCCTTGCTGTTGTTTCAGGTGGAGACATGGATGACTCATCTCCGTATGAACCTGTGGCGCCAAACCGACACCCTGACGCGTTCCGCCTGGCCTCCATCTCTTCAGGTATCACAGTTTTGATCTTAATGAAACACATATGAGTGTCAAAGTGATGTAAATATGTATCCTTTGGTTCCTTTGGGATAAAAAACAGAGGTCTCTAAATTGCCTGTCGATCTCTGGCAGTCCAGCAGTCAACTGTCCTGAATGAACTGGGTGCCTATCTGTCTTGTGACATACGACGGTTGTTGTGGGCCAGTGAGGTAAACCATATACTCTCAGTGTATTACCCAACATTTTTTCCCAGCTATTGATTTAGCTTTCAGTTTGATTTCCTATTTGGTTTACTAATTAAACAGCCCAACACTCATCAGGGGAGCTATAGCCTGCCGTTTAATTTACTGGTTATTACCGTCATGGTATTACAAATCAATGCAGATCTTATTATAAGACACTGCTACAATGGTTAATGCAGTGCAGGGAAGCAAGTTATACAATAGGTATGATGGGACACAGGGACGACGGCGCCTGTCCACTGCCAGAGCTACAGGCTACAGTCACTTGAAAATTCAATCGCTTTCTTTCATCCAGTTCTGACAGAAATTTCCGGAGGATGTTCTCTTCTATTTTTTTTTCTTATTTTTTTTGCCAAAAGCAATCTACAAACACAGAAGACAGCACATTTTCCTTTTCTTTTGGCTGATGTATCTCTCTTTGTTTTATAACTGGGAGGTACAAGAAAGACACGCTTTTTGTATAATCCCATTAGCTCGAAATCAGCAGTGTATCACTTGTTTTTGTAAATGCTCTTGTTTGATATATTGAAAGAAGGAGAGAGCACCAGAATAAATATGAAAACGTGCAGGCTTTGATTACTTTGGAGTTTTTGAGAAATGATGGCAAAGTGCCGTCCCAGATTTAAGTGCATATTCATCTAGAAAGCATTCGGAAAGCGTGTTCTTCCTCCAAAGCTGCAGAATCCTCAAAAAAAAATTTTATTTTAGTGGTAGAAAATGTTTAGATGTTGCATCTGGATTTGAGCATTTGATATTTTGCTAAATGTTTATAGTTATAAACACTCATACTGATTAATGATTAGTGGTTTTAGGGCTTTGTAAGAGTGAATAAAAGTTACTTATAGCTTGTTGCGTTACCTAGAGGTGAAATGCCATTATAGTTTGCAAAAATAATTCTGTGTTGATACAGTATGTGCACCCATCATTTAAATCATAGACTGTACTGTATATAAGAAGTGGACATAGTCACCGTGACGTCACCTATTGGGATGCAAATCGCATACTATTACTGGTGAAATATTACAATATGCAACGCTAGACATTACAACGGCATAAATATCCCACAATTCAATGCGGTGATGACGGTAACGTTCATAAGTGACGTTGACGGACAGCTCTTTAACATCAATAACGCTTCAATTTAATTGTAAGTATACGATTTCACTTTGCTAGGGGTAGTATACTGTATATTTTAAATTATTTGATTCTTACAAACCGTATTTTTGGTTACATGAGGTTGGCACGGGTTACCATGGTTACACGTCTCCAACCGGCAAGGAGGCTCTCAGGAAGTGACGACGTAAATTACCGCTCAGTGCGTCCAAAAAGATACATACTGCTGTTTATTCACACAAAAGTATGTTGAACGATAGTACACCTATTGGGTATGTAGGGCATAGTATGTGATTTCAGACGAGATTTTTATTCACCAAAAATATTACAATCAACGTTCATAAACTGAAAACACACTGTGAAAGGGTTAAAGTTGTAAGACGAAAACACGGACAACTCCCAGACCGGACAACGCCGTGGTAGCGACCTGTCAATCACAAGGTAGCCACGCCCTAAAGCATACTCTGCTTTATGGTCTATCTGACTCTAAATGGGACCATAATTTACTAAATGGAACATCATGCTGATTGAAACCATAAACTCATGTTTACAATGTTTACTGAGGTAATAAATCCAGTGAGAAATAGGGTCATTTTCTCATTGACTTCTATACAATCAGACTTTCTTTATTAGAAAGAATGTAAGTTTAATGCACTTCTGCATAGGCTTCACTTCTCAGACCCCGGAGGTTGCGCACTGCTTAAAATATAGCTGCATTTGCACCATGTGCTCAAGAAATATGGCCGTATATGTCAAATAGACCTTCAATAGGCTATCAGTTATAATAAAAAAGTATGCAATATCAAAAAACGAGAAACACATTTTCATCCTAATGTGTTATGAACCAAATTTGGTAAAGGCTGGATGACATTTGTGGTTGTAAAAGCACAACGATTTTTGAAATTTTGGAAAATCTGTGTAGGAGTAAAAACGTAAAGTTCTTTCTAAATGGGCATAACATTTAAAAAATGGGATTGATGTTTAGTAGTTTTGAGATGCCCTGTTAACTAACAATCAAGCAAAATGATAATCAAAGTACGGACACTTATCTTTAGTCAAGCAGTGTACGAGTACCAGTGCCCTGGTAAAACAGCAGTACAGTGTACCTAGACATATTAAGATACAACAAGGGACTCATTACTGCATCCATTTTGCTTTAGCTGTTTCCTCTATTCTCTCCAAGGTGAAATATCGGATTTGCTCTCGGAAATCTGTTTAGCCGCAAGCTTTCTCATTATTTATCATTTCTGGGGGCAGGGTAATTGATTGTGGCGCTGAGAGGAAACCACAGGCAAACGGATAAGTAATTACACACTTGTTTTATGAAAATAATTCTCATTTCGATTACCAAACCACACAAAAGTATTCGTAATCACGCCTATAAATGCTAAACTGCAAGGAGACCCGGGGAATATATGATATCTGGTTGGTTGATGAGGACAGGGGAATGTATACTCTCCAAGAGGAAAGGTAGGAAATTGAAAAATAATCTCTGCTCCTTTAAAAGTTTTTGTCTGGGAGGAAGATAAGGGACAGAAGTTGTGATAGAAATGAAAAAGAATTATATACTGCTGCATGCACTCACGCACTCTTGCCCTGAAGTTTAAATTAAACAGAACATATGGAGACTCGGTTTCTGCATTGCCCCAAGTGATACCTGCAAAACTATTTCACACAGGCTTCTCCTTCTAATGGGGCTGTGTAGTCTTAGCCGCTCGTTTTTGCATATCTTCAAACTGAAAATTAGCATGCACTGTACACACACAGACAAAAAGACAATGAGCACATTTAACCCTTTGGGGTCTGTCGCTTAAATAAGGGAAGTAGCTGCCCTTCAGTGATGACTATGGAGCCGAGGGTGGCTTCGTTAGAAAGACAGCGATGAATTCTGCTCCACCTGTCCTGGCTTTGCTGGCACTGTGCACCTGCATCAGCATGTTTCATCACCTCAGTGTTCAGCACAGTTGCATCCTCTCTAGCCTCTTTGCTGTGATGGCAGTGAGGCACAGTGGGGGGTCTGTCGTGCCACGCCTCTCCCCACTAAAGGATGAGGGTGATATCACTGTAGGTGTAGTTTGTGTTGTGACAAGGTGGATTGCCTTCAGTGTCACAAAAGACTGTCATTTTGCTTCAAGCACTGTCAATTTGCTAACTTTGAGAAGCAGCTCAATGCAGGGTGAATAAGACAACAAGGTTACCAGGTTGTATGAAAACTTCTTAAGACCTTTACACACCGGGGGCTTGACGGACAAACAACATGCAAATGCAGGCTGGTCTCATACACTGTTCATAGCTAAACCTATGACAATTAATGCACTGTAATCCGTGTATATCCCACAAAATCAATTTGTGTGCAATTAACGTAAACGGAGGTCGGTGTGGATGGGTGGGTCAAAAAATATCACTTAGGAGGCCGGCGTTCACGTCAACATTGATTTATTTGTCACGTAAGTTACGTGCTTAAGTAACGCCACTTCCAGAGTTATTTTAAGCTAAACTACAATCTTTTTCTAAACCTGAGTAGTTTTGTTGCCTAATCCTAACCAACTCGATCTTTTCCTAAACCTAACTAAGTCGTTTTGTTGCCTAATCCTAACCAACTCGATCTTTTTCTAAACCTGAGTAGTTTTGTTGCCTAATCCTAACCAACTCGATCTTTTCCTAAACCTAACTAAGTAGTTTTGTTGCCTAATCCTAACCAACTCGATCTTTTCCTGAACCTAACTAAGTCGTTTTGTTGCCTAATCCTAACCAAGACTATCTTTTCCTAAACGTAACTAAGAAGTTGTGTTGCCTAAACCTAAGGACGTTGTTTCCTGTGAAGACGGAAATTTATTTTGAAAAAACTGTATGCATGTAACGAGCGGAAATTGACTCCTGTTGCTGGACATTCGTAGGAAAACAAACGAATAAGGAGGAATAACTTTTTCGTAAGATATCATACGAACCGTTGTATCAGAATATGTTGTAAAATGCAAAATACTCACCAGTGAATATTATATTTTATTGTGAAAGGTAAGAACAGAAAGAGTGGATCTGGTCTGCACCGCCTTTGTCAAGGTTGAAAGGAGCAATAAAGTTTGCCGTCTTAGGTCGGACTACGGAGCCTCCGTGTTGTTGTTTCATAAATATAGGTGCAACTCAACCCGTTCTGTGCAACATGATTGGTTGATGCCTTTATCTGCGGTGCGAAAGCTCAGAAAAATGACCTCGTTCCAAAATGTTTTGCTTTTACAAAGCATAATATTCACGTTCTGTGTGAATATTAATTGTTATTTTTGTCTGTATTCATGACAAAAGCAACAGTTCGAAAAAATATATTGACGTGCAAAATAACCCATGGAAAAAACTCCCCCGGTGTGTAATCATGTTTCAGAGTGACAGGAAATGATGTATTCCAGAGAGAAGCCGATACGAGTGCAGCAGGTTTCCATATTAATGCTTTAAATGGACACACAGCCCAGGTGACACCTGATACCTGGCACAGTTAGGCTTCGCTATCAGCAGGAAGAATTTGTTCCCTATCCCATCCCAAGCAGTGCCGTGTCAGTTAGATTCTCCCACCTTTTGGCCCACTGTCACGAGGGTTGACGCTGCACACCTGCCCACCTTTCCACATCCTGCTTAAGCAGTCTGGATATTGCCGGGTGTTGCTGTGACCTGTGACTCTTAGTCGCTATGTCATGCTGTCAGTGTCAGGGCAGGGGGCTTGGTTATCTGATAGATGATGGAGATGATAGATGGAAAGAGGGTAAAGGTTATATAGGGGAGCAAGTGTGAATAGGACAATACTGAAAGCTGGCTGGAAGTGGAAGTGACCCTCGGTTACCGGAAAGTGGGAACGCTGTGAAAATGACTGGTGTTCTCTTTTGGGTTGACAGATCCAGTGTGCAGAGTATAATAACTAGTAATACTAAGCCTGAAATATGATGATGATGGCTACATGTTGTAAGTCTATAGCTCTCTTTTTGCAGCAAGTCACCCTCGTTAAAACTTAAAGCTGCAAAAATCACAGTCTGATTCCAGCAACATCCTGAAAGCACAATGTACTACCTAAGATTTATTGTCACTACGAACATACCTGTTATTCATCAGACATAAAGTGAGTGAGACGTGTAGAAACATGCAGAGAAAAATATGAGTGCAAATTACTTTATCATCATATTCCAATTAGATCACTTAGAAATCAGAGCCTGAAAGCTATAAATAGGATTCAGGTTTGCTCTTTGGTGTACACAACAATGGAATTTTTTGGAGAGAGAGTTACTGTAGAGGAAGTAATTGCAATATACTGTATTATGTTTACAGTACAATACAGTAACTATGTTCATATCATCTTTAGTTAAAGTAATTGTGTCTGATACTGTTCATATTGCCATGAAACTGATGCATTGGGGTCTCATCTGACCAAAAATACATCTTGAAATCGAGGACAGATAGTCCTCCTTCCTGTCTGCAACGTTGCAGGGTTGACAGATTGAGGCGAGGATGCTTGCCCCTCCAAATGAATTTCGAGATGAGAAGTGACCATGTTTTCATGTCAGCTTCCACTCAAATGCCCTGGATTAATTGTAGTGGAGTACAGGGAGGGGAAGACATCCACAGCTAGACATTTAAAGGAGTTCACCACTGGAATGTGAGATGGTATCGCGGAAGAGACAAGACATGAGTTGAGTGGAAGTAGTAATGACTTAGATCAGTTGATTTTGTATCCTGTAACTAAATTCTTCGAAAGTGTCCAAGACTATGGGAATGGAGGTAGGGGTATTATCATCAACATTTGGGTATCTTACTATGAGTATGAAAACGACCAATAAGTGCCACCGATCTGCTCCACAGAAACACAGATGGCACTATATGTAGTCTTAAATATAGCAGAAATTAAGATATTCAATAATACCACAAAAATATGCTTTTCAGTCACCGTAGAGACTAGACAGACGGAGAAAGATATTAGACAACGTTCCCCTTATCATCAGTGTCTGAGCTGTATGCAATGGGAGAAGTTTGCCTTCAGGGCTTTCTGCTAGAAATCTTAGATTTAGGCAACAATCCTACTTGGTTAGGTTTAGGAAAACATCATGGTCTGGGTTAAAATAAACCCTTTCTGGCAGAAAGCCCTGAAGGCAAACTTCTCCCATGTGCTACTACTATCACAATGAAAAAGCAAATTAAAGCATGTAAAAGACACTACACAGATGCTCTCTATTGAACCCAAGATGAGCAATAACAGTACTGTTTCTAACACGAGCAGCTCAGGAGAGTATTGTTTTATTTATTTATTTTTTACATTACTGTTTCCTGGAGTTGCCCTTTACCACCATTTTATCAACTTATCAGTATTTTCTTCTTGGTATTTACAACAGGACCAATCCAGAGCATCACGACTGGATCAGCTAATCATGTATTACGGATTGGATTTTTTTTTCCAGCAGTAATCTGGTCAAAGGAGAGCCACAAAAATGTACTTTAGCCTGCTCCTACATGTCCATAAAAACACCAAAGTATTATCAAGGATGAACTCCCTACAGTTGGTTGTCCAGCCCAAACCAAAACTCCACTTGCACCACTATTGCCTAACTAACTGGACTGTCTTCAGTGGAAAGCGTAGGTACACTTACAAGGGGCACATTTAGCCTTGCAAACCGAAATACACACGTATGTAACTTGAAAAATCTTCATCATCGAATGATGCCAAGTGAGTATTTCCCAGAGGAAATCTATTGATAATCAGCTCTCTACCCAAAACCCCTTGAGTTGCTGTAACAATTGAGTGCAATAAGTAATATTAATGCATATTTCCCCTGTTCTAATCAAATTGGACTAAACGCCAGTGGGAATCTAACAAAATCAGACAAAAAGATGAAGCATGGAGATGCCACAGGAAGGCACATTTGTCTTGTTTATAGTCCCACACCTGCCAATGACAGACACCTCCTCGCCCCACCAGCTTTAGTTAGTTGAGAAAATGAATCACATTTGGTGCCCGATGTGGTCCTGCTAGTTTGTGTGATGCATGCGGAAACCTTTTTTCTGCAACTCATTTTCTGTTTTGATTGATTCATTGTTTTTGGTCTATCAATGAAATATCAGAAAATAGTGAAAAATGCTCATCACAAAAGTGCAAGGTGATGTCTTCACATAGCTTGTTTTGTCTGACTAACGGTCCAAAAGTCAAAGATATTCACTAAGTGGTAAATAACAAAAAGCAGCAAATCTTCACATTTAACAAGCTGTAAAAATATATATTTTTTCCTTGCATGCAGAGCCACACTAGAGAGCTTTGGCCATGTTCATGGAACTAGAGATACAATGCATAACCGTTGTTTTCTTGGTTTCAAGGCAACGAGTCAATATCTCTCTTCCCAAATCAATAAGACATCATGTATGAAGGATGTGGGCGAGAATCCTTCCTCCACAATGCTACCTTATATCAAAGCCCAAATGAATTCCATATTACGTACAGCATGCAAAGATATCATTAACCGTAATTGTTAATATGCTCCACGCGAAATGCATTCTGTTCTCTTGACCCAGCGCTGAGCTAATTAACTTATTAGGAGCAGAGGGCAGCGTAGAAACCTGCATTCGGGGGTCCCTCCAGGAATTAAGTTTAACATCCCAGCTAGACCTTCAGCACTAAGCCTCTCACCTCTCAGCTCAGTGTGCCCACCATCCAATTAAATCCAGAAAGCTGTTTCTACAGCTGGGGAGGAAAAAAAGGACCAGTGCAACAGCCGTGCTCAGCATGCTGTTGAAATGTTTGACATTTTCACATTGTCCTCATAACAATTACCATTACTTAGGCAAACACTAGGATCTGTTTTTTTGCATGCAGCGTTTTTGGTTATTAGGGGTCTGAGAGTATATCTGTGCCCGTGTTTGCTTGTGCAAGATTGGTTTTGTGTATTCTTGTGATTGTGCCTGTGTGTCTTTATATATTACTTTGTTCGTATGCATTATTCTGTGTGCATTTTCTAATCAGTTTACCCTTAGTCCAGCCTTAAACAGTAGCTTGTCTCTCTGTGGGTCGGTAATGAGAGTTGTTGTTCGAAGCTCACTTAGCAGAGAACCTTTGTTAGAGTAAGCGTTTTTCTAATAAATTTGCATTAAACAAGAGGGAATAATCTGCAGAGCATGTTTGATGTTCCAGTTTGTACTTATTCCCTACGTGCACGGCGGTTACGTACAAGGAAGCAGATTATTGATACAGGTTCACCACACACACACACACACACATCCTGTTAGATTATTTCAATACATTATTGCCGGATGACGGTTGAAGGAGCTAAACAGCATGCATATTAAGACTGAGGGGGCCACCGAGGACGCTCAAGGCTTTGAATTTCACCAGAGGAAGCTCAACCGGAAGGCAGATGCTCATAAACAGCTCAAGTATTTAGAAGTGTGTTTACAATGATTTAAAATTCCTTTGGACACCCCTCGACCACCTCCGCACACACGCACACACGTATTTATTCTCACATACAAATATTTAGTCCTCTCTCTTCATTTCCATCTCCCTTCACACGCTCTCTCTCTCTCTCTCTCTCTCTCTCTCTCTCTCTATCTCTCTCTCTCTCTCTCTCTCTCATCTGCATGCTGGTTCATTTCTCAGCAATAATTTCATGCTCAGAGGTAAAATTCAGCTGATCCCAGAGACGAAAAAGACTTCATGAACTCCGCCGGTCTTCCTCTGATGACGTCTATACGTCTAACTTGCTCAGTGAGGCTCAGGGAGATGATTTTGAAGATCCAGTGCGCCCTCTTCCTCCCCTTTAGAAACCCCACAGCGACTCAGAGTACAGAGCTAATGACTGATGAGCCCTTTGACACGGAAATGCTTGACATGCTCCTCGGGGTCCGGACTAAACACTTCCCTAACAAGCTCTCGCACGCTCACCCAGGGCCGTATTAAATCCAAACTTTGGCACCTTTCCTAATTACTGAGAACGTACCCGGAGCCAGAAGCCTCTTCCTAACCTGGGCTGAACTCCCCTCTGCAGCGCAGTGTCCCTTGAGTATGGGATGGTATATGAAATGCAGAATTCAAATTAGGCTGACAGAGAGCAATTACTGGGGAAAGAAGACCCCTTACTCTTTGGGTAAAAAAAAAGCATCAAAATCCAGATACAGTGTACGTGAACGTTTTATCCACTTCATCTCATTCATACGTGCTCCGTCCGCCTCTCTCTTTCCCGTTATCATCCCTCCTTCTCTTTTCTCACCGGAGCACAGCTCTCGTGTAATTTTCTGTTTCTCTCCGTCTGTCTCCCTATAGGTGTCCCCTATCTCACATTTTACCTCTGCTTCGTTTCCCTCTCTTTCTTTCTCTCCCCCTGTGTGTGTTATATGTGCGGGAAGAATAGATGGTTATTTCCACTACATTGCCATCAGTGGGGTCTAATTTATGATACCCATAGAGTAAGAGCCCTATTAAAAGCCTATTTACAGTCAAGCGGCAGGATCACCAAAAGCAATGCGGTGCTTTAACTGTTGTTGACATCGACTAAACAGTTATGAGACCGCGTTTTTTTCCGAGGCAGTTGCGAGTAAACAACATAAGACCATTTGCAACTCTTTTTGTGGACTCCCGTTTTGTATTCCCCCAAATTAATACGTCGCATGGTGCTCCATAACATCTCTGTAAACATTCATATTAGTTTACTCTGCAGCCAACAGGTGCCAAGATATAATAGGAAAGAACATTATTTATGACTTTTCCTGTACTTAATGACACCGATGTTCCGTGTTTATTACATCCATTAATCAATCAATGCAGCCGCCCGCCCATCTATCTGTTCGTTCATTCAGTCAGCGCCTCGCTTGCTCATTAATGTATAGTACAAGAGCCAGCAAGGTAAGGTGATAGATACGTGTAAACTATTGTGATGCTATGAGCTGTTGATTGCGCCGCTGATGGGCTGGGTTAATTATTCTGAGCGAGAGGCTCTCCTGAATTAGGCTGGATTAATTGAAAGCTCTCCAGCATGTCTCTGTAAGTGGCCGTCCAATCTGTTAGTCCGCGTCCTCTCACTTCTATCTCTCTATCCGTCATGATCAGCTGCTGCAATCAACTGCTCAAGTCTCCTCTCCCCTCTTAAAGCTTTTTCCATTTTTATACGTCTCGTATCATTAGCTTATCAACCCCTTTCTCCTCGCATTATAGCAGAATATGTTTGCTGAAAACCTCCATTGTAATGCACTTGGAAAATCAATTATAACTCTGTAACACAATACCGCACATTTCCCCTCCCATCTCCACTCCTTCGCTTCCTTCCTCTTCCTCCGCGCGCTCTCGCCATCATCCTGTTTGTGTGTAAGCGCGTCAGAGCCATCAAGCGGGCTTTGTGTGTTATGTTCGCCCCAGGACATCTTTTTGGGTTGAGCACCAAATTCAATCTCAGCTCCCCAATCAGAGGTAGTAAAAACCGGTGCGTTCGCTGCAGCCTCAAAAGCGGCTTGGTCAGATAAATCTTAGTAGCTCATCCTTCTCCTATTTTCTTTTCATCCCGGACCCCCCCAGTGGCCCACATTAGAGCCTGCAGATGGCCAGGGGAGATTTAGGATCTGCAATCCATCAATGTAATATAGCCCGAACCGCTGGACACCAGCTCCGCTAACCTCGCCTCCAGCTGGACCGTACCGCCCCCGTTCAGGCCCCGCTTCAGCCAAGCTTGGCCCACTTTAGTCAAACTTTTGGCCCCGCTTCGGCCTCTTCGTGCCCTGCGCCAAAGTCGGCTCTTTTTTTCGATTCTCGTTGAACCAACAACAATCCTGCCTTCAAGGTTTGATGTTTGCTACTGTCGCAGAAAAAGTACATGATCTGAGCACAATTCTGCCAGCCTTTTCAGTCACTTACACTAACAAGACTGAGCTTGCTACGCTGCCAGACATCTGCTGTGGATCATTTATCTGCTCCCCTCAGAGAGTGCAAGGATAAACAAGTTTCAATTGATGATACAATGATGTCTTATTCTAATAGGAGTCATGAAAGTTAATGCTCTTTTTATTCGAACAAAGAGGGAAAGGTTCTCTCCGGTGGCCTGCGACGAAACATTGTAACTATTGTAAACACCTACATGTGTTGAACTCAGGACGTGTCTCTTAAGACCATCTGTTTATCAGAGCCTCCTACATTTAACCTCCTTGCGACATCAAAATGAAAGCCTTGGTTAACGGAGGAGTTTAAGTGTGCTTTTGTCTCTCTGTGATGAATCCCCGATATTCTTCTTCTGCTATTCTTCAGCGGGCGGCATCGAGTTTTGTTTTATCTGACGTGATGTGAAACCACAAAATCATTAATTTTGGGGTTTTTCCTTATTTTTTATCCCCCCCGTTGTGATGTGATGCGTTCTACGTATCCCCATTTCTAGGATTGATAACGTGAGATGCACCACTCGGAAACAACACAACATCTCCGGCACACCCCTCTAAAATAAATGGTCTTCTTCCTGCTCCCGGCTGTCTGATAGACGCAGAGTGAGATTGGTTCTGTTGAATAAGAGATGAATCTCTCTGGGTGTCACCATGCCGCTACGACCTCTGAAATATCATTATCTACAGGGGAGGGAGGTTAACTTCTCTAATATAGCCAGAATACAAGAGAGGGACGCCACAAGTGAACATGATCCTGCTTTATTAGCGGTATATCTCAGGAAAAAGTGTGTTTTTTTTTTACTGCGACTATGGTATATGCTGTATCTCAGAACACCTAATGACATAATCTGTTTTCCACAAATATGATGTGCAGCCTGAGGCGTAATTGCAATGTTTCAGTTTGTGATTACACTGGAAAAAAACAATGAGGGAACTTAATCTTGTACTTGAACCATCCAATAAGTGGATCATACAGCACAGCGTAGTGTGGAGTCTTTGCCAAGTCCTTGAGCTTCGCATGTTTCGGGCAGATGTTACAGTATTTAGTGTTGCTCATCAATAAGCATTCTTGTCAATATTTTCCCAAGGACTCCTGTTTGTTTTACATCAGTTCCTTTAAAATATATTGTTTGCTTATCTTGTTTTACTTACATTATAAGTATAGCAAAAACATCAGAATAAGATTATGTATAATAAGTATTATGTGTAACATCGAGGCAACTTGCTACAACAACTTTATAATGTACTAATATTATAATCACATCATAATATTACCTGGAAATGAATAATTCATCAACATCCAATTTGGAATCATTGCTTAATTCATTCATATTTCACTCAAGGTCTGAAACCGACTGAATCAATAATTCAGTTAGAGTAGATGTGGGCTATCTGCAGGCATCCCTCCAGTGGCTCAATGTTGGATGATACTGAAGAGTCTCCTTCAGCGCTCAAGTCAAACATTTGCAATGGACTCCCCGACGGGTAGAGACGCAGGGATTATTGTTTTATTTGTTGATCGTACTTTGCAGCTGAGCCGACTGTAATGATGATGTTGAGTTAGAGGATCAATGGGAAGATTTGTATTTAACTGTTGTGATTGTGTTTGATCCAGGTTGTGTTTGTTTAAATACTACAAATCACAAAAAAAGATAGCATTGTAAATTCAAACGACTCATCCCTCTGGAAATACATGTCTGGCATCTCTTTTTCCCTTTAGCTGAACCCGATTTGACTGTTATCAGGCCATTAAATAGGCGTTATCGATTGCTATAAGTACCATAGATGTGGGTCAGTAGGGGCCTACTACTGTACGACTACTACGTTGTAAATGTGAAAGCGAAAATTAAAAGCAACACTTTCTAACACGTTGTAAAACTGAATGAAACTTTACCTTTTGAATGAAAACAAAATAGCTTCTTTAAGTTTAGGCAACAAAACCATTAGTTAAGTTTAGGGAAAAACATCATGTTTTGGCTTAAAATAACTATGCTTCAAAAGTGAAAGTAAAATTTGACGATTGTGAACACAAAGACAGCTATACGTTGTTTGTTTCACACGGAATGCAAACCCCAGTATCCCAAGTGAAAGTCCTGTGTTTTCAGTCCCATCCATCGCCCACGACCTCCATCCCATGTGGAGTGATTACTATTAACTATTAATTACTACGGTCACTAGAGGTCGCTGTCGTCTTCTTTGATACCTTCTTTTGGTGATCGACCATGTGAATAGATGATAAAACCTAATATTGCGTGTAGCAGGGCCCTACTGACCCACATCTACGGGGCTTATAACCGATAACCACCTATAATGGTCTGAGTCTAATCGGCTAGTTCACTAAAGTCACTGAGTTTTCTCTGTTCTTTGTATCCTCTGTCACAGGGATGCTCGTTGTGGCCCCGAAAGGTTTCCACTGTCTTGACGCCGAGAGAAACTGCAACCCTTGTCTTGACGCGGCTAAAGCCTGCAACCTCAACAGCAGCTGCAAGAGGCAACGCTCCGCCTACATCGCTACCTGCAGCAAGGAGGACCCCAACAAGGGCGAAACCTGCAGCAAGAAGCGCTGCCACAAAGCACTGAGGTTGTTCCTGGACCGCGTGCCACCCGAGTTCAGCCACCGGCTGCTCTTCTGCCCCTGCCAGAGCGAGGGCTGCGCCGAACGACGCAGGCAGACAATCGTACCTGATTGCTCCTATAAAGATAAGGAGAAACCCAACTGTCTGGAGCTACGGAGGGTCTGCCGCCAGGACTCTCTCTGCAGGTAAAAGAATGGGAAATGGTGGGGTGGGAGGAGGTTTCTAAAGGGCAAAGGAAGAGTGTCCTGTACTGTATGTGAGTAGTGAGACGGGTGGCAGGGAAGACATTTATTTATGTGCATCCATGTCTCTGTTTTTGTTTTGTTGGTTTGAGGGACAGATTTTAGTGCTGTGCATCCGAGACGAGCTACGGCCAAACACATCTGAAGATTCATTAGTATCTTATATTCATGGAAAATAAGAAAAAGACGGCAATTTCCTGCCTCCCATGGCATCCTGAAGTTGTATATTTCTCTGCTGTAACTTTGCCAGTGAAGTAATTAGACTTTCATGGAGGCTGTGGCTATTAGAGGCAGGATGAAGATGTGAGGCTAAGTTGAAGGGACAACGCTCAATTAAGCTGAACAAAACATTAGTGGATCACGTTGGCTGCACAGGGGCCTCTATTGGATTCAAGCGGCCGGATTCAATTCACACCTACCCAGCCGTGACATGTTTCCTTGTGTTAGTGCTGCCGAGAGCAGGTGAAACACAGCGGTTGTACTATCAGCCCAAATCAGCTGTCAAGATCTTAATACCCCCCCAGAACCATGTGCTGTGCCCGGCCATCAACAGGCTACACATCCAGCCGGCTAGAGGAGATATGCTCTGCCTTCATTAGTCTAACAACATAAAAAAAATGTGGGACATTTGAATAATTCTAAGCATTTAAAAGCTCATTTGTGAGCCTAATGGAGTTCGACCAAGTGTTAGACCCTTGAAAGCTCGCTACTAAAAATAATACTCACGGGTGCGAGAATTATGAGACGGGGGAAACTTTTGTCTACTTTTGTATGTGCCAGTGTGACAGATGATTAGGCAGATGATACAATTCAGTGACGGGTCTTGACACAGGTCTTATGACAGGTTCGGAATAAATTTGGTTACATCTTTGAGACAGACACAACAACTAGGGCTGTCAATCCATTAAAATATTTAATTGCGACAAATGGAATGATTGTCCATAGTTAATCGCGATTAATGGCAAATTAATGGCAAATTAATCACACATATCTGTTCAAAATGTACCTTAAAGGGAGATTTGTCAAGTATTTAATACTCTTATCAACATGGGAGTGGGCAAATATGCTGCTTTATACAATTGTATGTATATATCTATTATTGGAAATCAACATAACACAAAACAATGACAAATATTGTTCAGAAACCCTCACAGGTACTGCATTTAGCATAAAAAATATGCTCAAATCATAACATGGCAACCTCAAGCCCAACTTCAACAACAGCTGTCAGTGTGCTGACTTGACTATGACTTGCCCAAAACTGCATGTCATTATCATTGAGGTCAGACGCCAAGTGACCCCTTTGAAAATGGCAGGTTTTCCTTGCCAAAATTAAGCGCAAGTTTGGAGCGTTATTTATCCTTCTTCTCGACAAGCTAGTATGACATGGTTGGCACCAATGGATTCGTTAGATATTCTAGTTTCATATGATGCCAGTATCTTCTATTTAGCTTTCAAACCTGAGCCCGCCACAACCTCCGAAAGATTGATTGTGTTAATACGTTGAAGAAATTAGTGACGTTAAAACTAATTTGCGTTAACGCGTTATTATCACGTTAACTTTGACAGCCCTAACAACAACACAACAAACTTTACAGATTCAAACGGTTTATCAACTCTGAGATGAATAATATGTTGCACAATATGAATAATAGTGATAAAAAGCACTGTGCAAAAACATTTTATATCACTTTTGTATTACTTGTTTTTCTCTCTGTCTTTTGGATAACTAGCCTGAATCATTTGTAAGAAGTAAGAATGATTTACAGTCACATGAAATTCAAATTATACTTGCTAACCAGGCACAATGATTCCTTGTGAGAAGTATATCTGTGGTGCGTCACATTCATCCTGTTTCTATAGAGGTTAGCAGCCTTCGAGGCCGAGCGTTAATGACGAAAACCCAATTCCTCTCCACCAACACTAAATCCAGCAGCCGCGCTGCTAAAGTAGGGAAACTCTATCGCCTCCTCTCCGATTTATGATTGTCTTGATAATTACCTGCTTGCCTGCATTGTGTAATCTGTTTTCAGGCTGAGTTGCTTTCTTTGACCTTTAGGCCCTCGGGTGTCTGCTGTGCACCTCCTCATTGAGAAAGATGAAATAGAACGTTAAAGCTCATTATCTGTGGCTGGGTAAATGCCCCACTGAGGTCAACCGCTCGATGAGCGTGCGCACGCTCATACAGTGCGAACGCACGCTGGCCTGCGCATCAGCAGACCAACAACCATTCAGCAGTCACACACACACACAACCACACACTCATACACAGCCACGTTGAGCTGGGACGTGACTCTAATAATCGGCTGTTTGGGTGGCGCATCCTCCCGCAGTGAATAAGTGCTGCCATGCAAGAGAATGACACTACGATTCAATTAAAGTGAGATGTCGTTGGTCAGCGCTGGGCTGACAGTGTTCTCTGATTGGTGATTTTTATCCTGCCTTGAGGTGTCCACAGTGACCAGCATCCTGTGAGATATTCTTAACGTGTCCTCTGTCTGCCTTCATGTCCTCTATCTGTTAATGTCAGGCCTCATCACACCTTGGAAAACACTGAATTTTATTCCATCTGATAATTTATCGAGATATTGTGCTAAGCAACACGTTGCGTTCTTAATTTGTTCTGCACCTTCAGTATGTTGCACAAGCAAATTGAATTTAAAACGTGTTTGTCATGCTAATGGAAACAAAGTCCACAGATTAGAGTTTGTTTTTTGTGCAACCTCGGTGATAAACGCAATTGAACCACTCTAGAAAGAGCCCTCCTAAAACTTTCCCAACACAGAAGTCACAGCACAGTCAAGTACAACAGCAGAGGAAACTTTCCTTGGCTCCCTTTTCCCCTCTCTGAGATGTGTTGATAAAAGCAGGGGGAAGATCATTCAACGACAGGCCTGTCTCCCCCGGGGACGCCTGTCTGACTCCAAACGGGGGCTACACAGCTATAGCCCAAGCCTATTTCATTTTAACACAAGGGACTGATGGAGAGAGGAGGAGGGACTGGGCGGAGGAAGAGAGGGAAGGATAGATAATGAGACAGAGAGAGAGAGAGAGAGAGGGTGGGAGGAGAGGGTCGTAGAATCGATCCGGGCTGTAAAGCTACTGCAGCGGGTTGGAGGTCAGTGGATTGGTCACACAGCTATGGATCTCTGCAGCAGGCTCTGCGGGCCATCTCAAAGACGAGCTTAGCAACCCGCAACACACTCTCATGAAGAACGGGTCACGGCTCAAAACACACCCATGTCGAAATGGATTTAAAAATGTATATTCTACCTATTTTATTATTTATTTTAGACCTTGAAAGGCCAGCAGGTCCTTGCTTTACACCAGGAAAAACGCCTTGAGATACTTTCTTTTTTGGAGTTTTACCTTGAGCACATTGGATGCCAGATTGGCTTTGATTTCACCTTTGGAGACTGTTCAGATTGTTCCAGGTGGAGCCCAGAGCTCAAATAAACAGAAAATAAATATTTGAAAGGATTTCAAATATATAATTTTGGCTTGGGCTTGGATGGCATATTGCACTGGATGATTTCATTCTCTGCCTGGTCTCTGTAGAGGCAATTGTTGACACACTCTGGAGATCTAGGGACTATAGATGGACGGAGAACAAGCATTAAATGGAGCAGCTCTTATTTCTTACACCTGGTTGTACTTCTGCTGCAGTTATTACGTTATTTCCTTCCATAATCCCAGACAAATAGAGAGAAAAAACAGACATACAACAGACAATAAACCTGTGTTTGTTACCGTCCTGCTATTTTCATCACTTCCTCTCCTCTCAGCTTCTCCTCTCTTATGTTCTCACCATCCTTCCAATGGATCCAACATCTATTCATTTGGGACTGCAGAGTCCACGGAGTGACAATAGGGCTATATTTGGATGTGCTGTTTTGGGGTAGTGAGCATATGTGTGTGTGTGTGTGTGCATGCATGTATGCAAGCAGATAAACTCCCTATCCATTTCCATGTCAGCTTACGCTAACGCCAGCCCAATGAAGCCTAACCCAAAGAACATTGAGTTGTATATGTGTACCGTATTGATTGTCTGAGGATCAATGCCACACTTCTATCTTTGATTAATATCCCCTGGTCTCCAGGCTCACTGGGTGCTCTTTGATTGAGTTCTTTGGCCACTGGTTATCAAAGTGGGGAGCTGAAAGACAATCGATCACTGTACAGGTAACCTGACCCAGTTTGGGAGATGCTCAATCTGTACCGGGCTGCCTTTGCTCACAGAAAACTCACAGGGTACTCCGCACATGCACACGCACACACACACACACTGCCCTAAATCAACACTCTGCTCTGTTGTATCTGACAACTCAAGCCTCCACCTAGGGGGAACAGTGTAGGGAGACTGACTGGCCCAGATGGCATTACTCTGTAGCTTCTGAGACGAAGCTGAAAGGAATAAGGATTGTTGTTGCACTTTTATCATCAGTTTCTCTCTCTCTCTCACATTCACTCACACACAAACACACTTTTGTGCTCTTGTATTTGTGTGAGGACCCTCAGCGGCCACTCACCCTACGCTAACCTCGCGTTCACACATGATGCCAGTTCTCTATGATGTACTGTAACTTTAAAGAGCAACCAAGACTTGGAAAATAAATAGGAAATTAATCAAGATATGAGTGCATAATTGGAGCTGGGTATGTAAATTACACGCTCAACACAAATATGCCTGAAGCTATAGACTCATGAGGAAAAAAGACCCTTAAAGGTGCTAAAGTCGAAATTCAGAGCAGATCTTTGATTAAGAGATTGCCTCCACACGGCTTTCAACATGGCGATGGTTGAGCCGGTGGCTTGTAGTCAGAGACAGGCAGTATCCGAAACTGCATACTATACTAGTAGTACATACTGATTTGATGATCTGCATATGTAGTATGCAGTATGCAAATAAAAGCTAAATCAACAGCATACCAAAAATACCCGGATGTCGTACTGATTTGGAAAAAATCTCCAGTATGCATCGGACCAGTCTACCTCGCCTACTGTATCCCACAATGCAAAGGAACGGTACAGGCTATGGTCACAACAACAGTGGCCAAAAACTGCATGTTTTTTTTACATGTTTCGTAGCTATTTCGTCACTAAATTCACTTCTGAAAATGCCTACCTCGCCAGCCGGGCAGTCAGGCTCACAGATCTCGCTATGAGCTGGCTGGACCACACCCACTTAGGAGACAGGAAGAGTGTACCATTTCAAACCACTGGCAGAGCCTGGTCATGCGTCATCTTTGTTTTTGAAGCAGTATTGCGTGAAGCAGATTAAATAATCAATCAATAATGAATATCAAAATATGTATCTATAATTAATAGCTCAAAATTGTGAATCATAAACCCATGAATTGTCGTAAAAGGTTAAGGAGAGTGATGGCATTTCAAATAGGCGCCACCCAATTTTGTAAAAATGGAAAACTTCCAAATTTGATATTAATCAAATGAGTCTAGTAATCTCGGGGATGCTATGGAGTTCTTGGGCATAGTGTACAGTGATGTACAAATTGTTTTATAAAGGCCTACACACAAATCATATAACCAAGGTCTTTATAAAATGAAATGTTTATTTAACTACCTACATAACTAAACCACCGACAGAAGATAAGTGGATAAATGATGAAACAAAAGGAATAAAAGGAATAGGATACATGAGCAATGAACACAACAATGAACATTTCTGAATAGAAATGAATCAAGTGTGACCAGGTCAATCCAGCCATTGATATCTACCAATTAAATGTGTTGTTTGATGTCATATTCATTCTAAATTTAGGGGTAATCTAATTTAGGTCTGATGAATTTCTCTCTTAGTCTTGTCTGTTTAGTAGACTAACATCAAACTCTTTCACATCTGAGAATATATTTATATCACCTAGCATTTCCTGATGGGCAGATAGGAGGTTGTGCTGTATAGAGTGGCTGCAGGTTCTTTCTGGACCTCGACATTTTGGTTCTATTGGATCCCACGGGACTTGGCTTGAGTTGTTTCTCTCCAATGAGCTTTTCTGGCTCCCTTGGCGCTCTCGGACATCTCCGGATACTGTCGGCTGACACGTGGAGCTTCAGCGTGAACCGTGTTCTCCGTCTCCATCTCTCTCTTTCTCTGTTGTGGCGACAAGTCGCTTAATCATATCTTCGCTCCTCGTAGCTGGAGGGAGGCCACTTGGCATCTTTGCCAGTTCAGAATATCTTTCATTTAAAGTCTTTCTTTAAAAGTCTCTTTTTTCTTTATAGTTGCTGGAACAGTCTTCAGCAAATTGGTGTATGCAGTGGGGCTGCAGGCGCAGGTTGGGATTCAGGAACCAAGCAGCAGGAGAGCAGAGCAGAGAGAAGGATGATATGGCGTGCAGAGTCCAAAGGTCTTTAGTGGTAGACTGAGCAGGTTAGAACCCAGGTAGAAGAGGTTTCTTCAAGTTCTCTTTTCGGGTCGGCTGCCGCTCTCCGCATCGTAGTGAGGTGTTGGACCCACAGTGGGCATCCGGATGGGTGAGCAGCATGGATGTATAAAGAGAACTGGACACAGCGTTGCAAGCGGGCTCCCGTTCATTCCTATGAGAGTTGCTCAGTGGTGCATGAAGCCAAAATGGCTCGACTGCCGAGTGACAAAGTACCCGGATCATCTGGCGCACTTCCGCATCCTTTGGGCCATAGAGCAGGCACAGCAGCGTTTTTTTTTTACCTCCGCCACCCAGCCCTCGCTCCAGCTGAGGTCTCCGTCTCATTCACATGAACGGTGGAAGGGAAATAACTCTGGGTTAGGCTATTAGTGCATTTCACAACTTTTAGGACCTAATTATTTAGGGCTATGGGCGTAGTTCTGATGTCGGACTCTGGCGGACCGTTTTTGTGTCAAATCATTGATTTCTTAAGTAAGTAGCCGTGTAATAAGCGGGATAATGTACAGCTAGTGGGTCATTGTAGTGAAATAAACCCCTTCAGGATGGGGACGCTTCACGTCGTGGTGCTACTTCACCCTGTTTGGGTTCATTTCACAACAATGATGGGCTCGCTGTACATTATCCCTTACTTAGTGACCTAGAGAGGTCAGGTAAACAGTTTCGGGAAGAAGTTTCAAGAATTTAATATAATTTCATTATCATTTTCATGTTTCTATATTCTTTATCTTTCGATCATCATCATCATCATCATCATCATTGAATTCAGCATCTTTAAAATCTGTAAGTGTAAGCAAGGAATTAACCATCACAACTACCTAAACAATTACCTCAAACATGGATTAATTATTGTTATTTTATAATTATTGCTCTTTCGTGCAGCAGAGCCCATTTCACATTACCCAGCCTGCGTAGTGAAAGCAGCAAGTTAGCAGAGCAGCAGCAAATTCAGTCATCCGTCAGTGTCTACACAGGATGCATTCAGGCACAGTATTGTGTAAACAGCTGTATTGATTAAAATAGAAGCGTATCTCTTCTGACAGACGCGTGAGATGGACGACTGAAAAATGGGGCTGAAACGCCTCCTATGTAGACAAGCCTTTACACATAGTCATTTAATCCATTATTAATATAATAGCATTGAGATCATGTCCTCACTCTCAAGGTCTCGAAATGGTCCTCACAGTGACAGAAGTATAAAAGCATACCAACAGATTTCTCTTTCTTAAGCTACCTTAAAAAGTCTGTGCTCAAGTTAAAACTCTGGACCGTTTCCATCTCCCTGGTTACAATACAAGTTATCAGAGTGAAGTGTCTCTTCTTCAAAGCTGTGGTTTTGCAAGCAAAGCATGTGTCAATTGGTGACCTTTTCCTCATACATAGTACAGTTTGCTGCAGTGTGTGGCTTTAATCAGGCCTTATAGCTTCAGTGGAGACGTGCTCAGCTTGCCGGTTACACATGAGAGCGGCAAACGGGGTTAGAGGAAAGTAAGAGAGAGAGAGAGGAAGACAAGTGGTGAGAGGGATGACACATGAGCTGGAAAGAAAGAGTTGTGCATTTAATTCCAATACATGGATTACGCTACGGCCATTTACTTTCCTAACCGTAATCTCTAAGGGAACATGGTATAGCGGAAAACTACAGTCATTACTGACTAGGCCTCATGCTTTCCTTCACAATCTCTTCCGCCGACGCTACTGTATCTATTATTAATGCAAACATTATCAATAAGACTTCAGCCTTATCTACAGCATGGTTGATGTGTGGCTTTGAATTTGTCAATTAGGACCTGCTCTTTCACTCGTCATCGTTCTTACTATGAATTTCTCCTAAAGAGTCTCACTGTATAGCTTTCTTTAAACTCTTCCCAAAGAATCGTTTGATATTTGACTAACAGCTATTTAATTACTGGCAGTAACCGTTCTGCAGCGTACCGCTAACTCTGTCACTGCTTCAGGGGCAGTTCATCCATTTGTTTGACATGTCAGTGGGACGGCTGTTTGCCTTATTCAGAGAGTATTTAGGGAGTT